>NW_004567115.1:30934717-31041587 GCF_000260355.1 Condylura cristata
AAAAAAAAAACAGCTATGATCTGTCTACTGCATCCCCAAATCTTTCAGGGGTGTGCTTAAGAAAAATGAAAAGTATATTTTACATTAAATATATAGTGAGCTAGTAGAAGTTTTAACTCCAAAGTTGATTAAAATTTTGGAATGCTTAAAATTTAATATAGCTTAAGAAAAATATGGAGATACATATGTGGGTATCATTGTGACCCACTTTATGAAGTTAACATCAATTCCTCCTACTAAAAGTCCCTTAGTGCTTGGCAGGATATAATCTTGAAGTAGGGGAAGCACACATCTGAGCCTGTGTGATAAATTTTATGTTATTACTTCTAAAGGCAGCTTTTGTTAAGAGGAAAAATTGATTATCTTAAAAATACATTCCAAATACTAGTACCTAATATGTGAATTTTATGCAATTAGTTGTTAATTAGAAGAGCAGAAAATAAAAATGGCAGCAAATTCAAAACCTATTTTTATGCTACTGAAAAATATTCCTAGGCTCAGACTTGAATATACTTGTGCATCACAGTTCTAGACTTTACCAGGCTTAAAGGTAAATTAACTACACCATCATGACCCAATTCAATAAAGGAAAAGCTGTTCCACTCTTCAGTATTGTTCTCTTTCTATAGCCACTAAATTTCCCTTTCTCCCTATTTCAAGGTAAGCATAGATGGCTTCATCTTTAATTCACAGCTCTCAACAAACAGAGAGGCCTTCAGATTTCCGTTTATGTATTTTACAGCATCTCTGCGTAAAAATAGGGAAAGCAAATAAATGTTTTACTTTCAAACACAGAAACTTCTGAAGACTGTCATGTGAAGCAAGTAGACACAGGAAATAAAATGATGTCAACAAAGAAACCACTTTATGCACGCATAGAAAATGAACATGGAATCAGGAAAAAGGATTCATTACAAATAATCTACCATATAAACAGCCCACCAGTGTATAATTAGAGTTGATTAATTTGTTTACTGTGCTGTTTGTGGTGGTGGTCTTTGTTTTTTAATTTCAGGTTACATTTTCTCCAATAAAGAAGTGCTGAGTTTTTTAAAAGCACAGGACATATCTGTCCTGTTCTGGATGAGGCGTAGGTCCTCAGGCTTGTTACTAGTTCTAGCCGTGTAGCAGGGCCCTTTTGTTTTGGGAAGCAAAGTGCTCAGTTCCTGTTCTTAGTAAATAAAGGAACACAGTTAGAGAAGCAGCAGAGAAAGAAAGCCACCTGCACAAGACGGCTCCTTCAGTTCTGAGGAAAGGAGTTCTTAAATAAGTGTATTGTTCTGTGCAGTTCTTTTCTATAGTTAAATAAATTCAACTTCAATTTTCTGTCATTCAGCATGACATTGGATTATGAGGCAATAGGCCCTGAATGCCTACAAAGAGAAAGGAAGCATTGGCTTTAAACACCATGCAGATGTAAGGCGGAACCCATGGAAACAATCCAAAATTCACAACAGCAAATCTACTAGGATGTGACTGCCTTCTTTGCAGATATTAAATAAGAAGCAAATGATTTTAAATGAACAAGACATAAAAGAGCTCTTAGCCTCTCTTCATATGAAGCCAGCTGCTTGCTGGATAGCATTACACAAGCAACAGATTTGGGGTAATTAGTCATTTAAGAGAATCCTATTATTCTGAAAGGTCTCTTGAAACTAGAAATACAAAAGGTATTCATAGTTAGCTATTTTATAGGAGGATACAACACTTGCGGTCACTTGGAGAGAATATTAAATTAGGACAAAGTTTGAGAAAACAATAAATTAAGCCTTTTTAGTGAAAACATATTTCAAACTTAAAAATTTCTAATTAAAGGCAATGGCAAACCTAAATAAGTAAGTAAATAAATAAATGGATAGATAAATAACCTGGTTCAAACTGCTCTCTGGAGGATTCCAGGTTCAAGCAGCAGAATGGAAGAGGCAGCAGGAAGGCACAATGACACGTACACATCCAGGCCCAGGGGAACTTTTTTAAGGGAATATTGAAGGCTGCACTTTCTTTTGTAAGTGGTAGAAATAATTGAAGAAAAGAAAAAGTGAAAGCTTCACTCTTGAACACACTCCTAAAACAGGCAATACAGAGGCCCCTCTGTTCCTTCTCAGTAAAATAGTATCTACACCACGGAATTGTTATGAGGATTAAATGGCTTCTTCTATGTAAGGAGAGCAGCACCAGGCACACAGGGGAATGCATAATTGCAAGCTGTCAGCCCCAGTAGTGGCAGTAACTCCCCAGCCCAAAAATAAAACATCTGCTTCTGCTCTGAATCTGGTCACTTCATACCTAGGGAACCCGGGCCCTGAGTAGGACCTGGGTGATCCATGGTTATCGTTTGTATGGGGAACAGTAAAAATGAGACTTTTAATTGTCTATTTTTTCTTAACAATCTACAGAGCAATGTAGGGCAAAAATGTTAAAACTTAATAAATTTGGGAAATGTGTTTCTGTATACATTAGCTATGTAATTCTCTGTATTTCTCTGAACTATTTTGCAGAATTAGGCCCTCCCTGGTGGTGCAGCAGGTTAAAGCACAGCACAAAGAAGCTTGAACCACTTCCACATGAGTTTGATCCCCGCCTGCCCCGGAGGAGACCCACATGGCGTGGCAGACCTCTCCTGACCCGCCCGCTGCTCCCCTCAGCAGTGTACTTTGTCGATCTGCCTGTTCTGTACCCCGCTCTGTCTCTGTCTTCTGTACCCCCCTCTGCATCTCTGGCCTGTACCCCAATTCTGAACGAATAAATAAACCTTTAAAAAATAAAAAAAATATTTTGCAGAATTATTGTTGAGAGAGGAGACTCGCTTACACAGGGCAAATCTGTTCTCTACTAAGATGTGTAATCAACTCAGTTCTGTGTGTCCACGTTAGAGAAATAAAGGCAGGGGGAAGAGAACTCGCTGAAGTGCGGGGCTTGGGGTAGTGTTGCAGTCAGGGTGAGGAGACAATAAGAAAGACATCGCATCTGATTCTGTCATGAGAGAACAGAGCTTCCGACTGTACCTGGAGAGGGAATGACAAGGTACATTTGATTGATTTGGTTTTTGTTTTTAAGAAACCAAGACGTATTTCTTTGCATTCCACAGAGTGCCCACATTTGAGAGTATAGTATATGCCTTCTCATCTGTTTCTTATATGTGAAAAAGCAGTACTTCATGCAGGTGTTTAAAAAGCTACACAAATCGTTTTAAACTATAAATCTCATTCTAATTCTTACTTGTTTCACTCAACATTCACTTTTGCGGATCCTTTCACACAACTGTATATGCATACAACTCACTCCTGGCTGCTGGCTCTGTGATATTCAATCGACACACATGCATTTCACTTATCCATCCCTTTAATGATAAGATAGGTCACCTGCATCATGCGCCAAAATAAAGCTGCAATAAAAGTTTTACCCACATTGATGGGAGAGTATCTCTGTGGTGTGTCCCCGGAGTGAATACAGGAGACCAGAGGCATAAAATACATAAGCATACACAAAAAATGCCAAGCTATTCTCAGCAGGAGGCACTCGGTTACATTCCCACCTCACTGAATGAAGATATCTGCTCTCCAAATATTTATTAAGAAGATACTTTTCTCATTTCTGCCTGTCAGTAGGGTACAAAGCAGTGTTAGTTTGTAGTTTTCTGTTTTCTGCTAAAGCTGACCATCTCATTTTGTACTTCTATGCCTTCCCGTCTTTCCACCAATCTCTTTTCTATCAATCCAATTAAGCTTTCTTCTTTACTTCTCCACAGAAATAGATAATTTCAGGGTTATGAATGAGTTTCTATATTGTGATTCCACAGTATAATTCTGTTCTTATGGAATTCAAATTTTAAGCAGCGGTAGATATAACTGTTCACTCCCTCTTAGAAAAACTCCTCTCATTCCATTGTGCTTCTCTCATTTCCTCCTCCTCCTGGCTTACTGCTTCTCAGTCTGTGGATCATCCTCATTCTCAGGTACACTCTAGAGTGGGAAAAACACCAGGGTTCAGTCCTTAGCCCTCTTCTGCATCTTCATTTGCTCCCTAACAGTTCTCCTCTAGTTTCATGGTGCTGAATAGCATCTCCATACAGGTGTGTTTCATCAGAATCATCACAGCTAGTAAGTGCTGAGCATTTCTTATGTGCCAGGAAATATATTTGACATTCCCTGAGAGTAGAGAATTTATCTGCTATATTAATAGTGCTTGAGATGTGCAAGGTGATTAAAAAAATAATGGTTATAACAATGACTAAAATTTTATAGATATTAAAAATAAGAATGCCTGCAAATTACTGTTTAAAAATATGAACCTAAGATTAAAGTATATGGAATGGTAAAGAGTTGTGCAGATGTCACTGATAATAGCTGAAAGTATCTTGGTATTAAAATGCAACTTTCTTATAAATCTGCTTTTTATTCCAGTAAACACTTACTGACTACCTACTCTGTTAGAGGCAAGGTCCATGCTATTTAGATTTAGTGTGAAATTATCAATAGGGTATTTTCGCTTGTTCTCAGAGAAATTATAATCAAGTACTTTATGTTGCCTTCATGAATGATAAATTATGCTTTAGATAACAAATCAATAACTCCTTTAAACTTAAGCCTGTATTATTTCCCCTCCATTTTAAATGACTTAATTTAGATGGTTAGTTAATTATGTGGCTAAATTGTGGGATTTCTGATAAGCTATAATTAATGTGAATTAACATAATCAGTCAGCTGCCTTTAGATATTATTTATATGATTATATTATTATGCCATGTTTGATGAGCTTTGTCCTTTATAATAGTAATATCTCACTTAAATTTTTTTAAATGAGCATTAACAAAGGGAACCTTTGCAGATGTAATAATATCTACCAATAATAGAAGAAAGTTCTCTAATGAGTATTCAACTAAATCAATTGCAAATTAACATATTTTAACTTTAGCAATCATTTCACATTGCTCAGATGGTGATATAGCCACTTGGAAAATTCACTTGATTTTAAGGTTTATATTTCGGAGGTTTGATTCACATCTATTTTGAAATAAGTATACTTGAAACACATTAACATTTTCTGCATAATGCCAGGAGGGACTGAAATAACATTTGGAGATTGTTATAAATCAGATGCTAGAACAGGTGTGGATATACAACTAAAAAATTAAAATTCAGTCCAGATGTAGTTTTATTAAAACCAGAAAAGGATTTAGCTGGGTGTATGTGGAGAGGGGAAAAGGTGGAGTGGATTAAATCAAGCAAAGAGGATAATCAGATATTTAAAATTTAAAAATGATTTATATTCTATTATTAAGGATCAAGACTTTTACTTCAGAGTTGTTATAAAAAATATATCTAAACCTCAACAATGTTTTCTTATTCTGAACATTAAAACACTGAATATGGCATGAAGGTAATTATAACTTGGAGGGCTTATAAGATATTATAAATTATGGATTTGAAAAGACAGAAGGAGTCTTTAAGTTCTATGTTTTTTCCACTTGTTAAATGGACCACTTTTTCTAAACTGGCAAAATGAAGATAGTACATTATGTCTCTGATCAGAATAATCCTAACAGATTTAGAAACTTCTGAAAACTTTAGAATGGTGTTTTGTTTTCTGACAAATTTGTACAAATAAATACATTTACACAAGCACATGATGTGTATCATGAGAATTTTCAGGGCTGGACATAATGGTAATGAGTATGGACAGCCTGAAATTAACAAAGTAGAAAAGGGTGGGTGTCTATCATGACCAGATTATCAGTCGAAACACATATGGGATAAAAAAAAAAAAAGATTTATGGTTAATAGTAAAGTAAATGAATAAATGGAAAATAGAGATGTTTAGATAAAAAATATTTAAGACGTTTTCAAAGAGTCACATAATCACATCAACACCAGCTTTCCTTAATGAATCAGTGTGTGCTACAACCAGAAAGCTCACAGAGGCTCCTGTGGGGGCATTAATTCTACAATTCCATGAAGGAAATGGAATGTTTCTTCAGTCATTCAGAGGATTGATTCTTCTTTCAGCACCTCCCTGTTGTGCTAGATGTCAGTAAAACAGGCCAAGGGCACAGATTTCTTCAAGAGTGCTTTCATGCTATAAAACTACTTTGGGCTAACTGCATTAAAAAAAAAACAACAACAAAACTCCGCCATGCAATTATATAATTTTAAAGTACCAAGAGAAACAAAAAACATTTCATGAATTGAAGACTGAAGCAATCAAAAGGTAACACAGATCCATGAACAGATTTAGCGATGAGGATGTTTACTACAATATTATTTTAGCAAAAAAAAAAAACTGGAAACAACTGTTTGAAAAAAGGATACAATTAAATAAGCTGTGAGTCATTAAAAAATGAAATTTTTTGATATGGAAAGATTTCATAATTGAGGAAATGACATAGTAGAGATTATAAAACTTATGATTCCATTCTTATAAAAAACACATTCAAAAAGGAAAGGTAGGTGGATACCCATCAAATGCTTATAATTATGTAAATGTTGGGATTTCCTAATCAATAATGAGCATGGCTTATTTTACTAATAGGAAACAAAAGAATCACTTTAAAGTAACCTAACACTGAGTCATGCAGCATAAACACACCCATCCTATAACCCATTTCACAAAGCATCAATGGTCTGTGTAACCATCGCCAGGTGCCTGCGGTCCTGGGGCTTCATCTGTCTTCCCTGATGGAAGACTGTGCTCACTGCCAGGGCTGGAGGTGGCTAATACAGGGACTCTCTAGGGGAAGAATCAGGTACAATGACGTCTCTGCTTTGATGCTCACAAGCTACGAGTGCAGTCGGTGAAGCCTCCTATTTGGCACCACCTTTCTGGACTTGGCTTCCAATTCTGCTGATTAGTAGCTGCATGTCCTTGGGCAAATGACTTAATTCCTGTACACTTCAGTAATCTCATTTGTAAACTGGATAACAAAGTGCTTACTCAGGAGGCCAGGAGGGTAAGTGGGAGCCGAGCTGCCCGTCATGTGCCAGCACTCCAAGAATGTTAGATGCTATTTCCACTGCACTCGTAGGAGGGATGATTTTAGTGAGGTAGCAGAGTATTAGTGGTTAACGAATGGGGAAGATGCTGGTAGGAGGTGAGAGTGGGGATGTGGGGTGTAGGCTCATTTACTTCTTGTTCAGACAGTGCTGTTACTGTCCATGAATTGGCCCATAAAGTGGATGATTCATCCTTGTCTATAAGCAGCCGGTATGCTGGGTGTCTAGGCAAGGCCAGGTGTGAATAAGTGACCAGTTGTGACTGTAGGTATGAGTGTGTCTGTGTGGGTGTCAGGGACAGGGAAGACAAACTCTCCTTCTCCTCACTGCTTGGCTAGAACCTCCCCAAACTGCATGCTAGTGTATTGGCCACATGTGTCACAGGTCTATGCCTGATGACATTTAGAGTACACCATGTGATTGGTGCTTAATTAATATTGCTAAGTGATCAAGTTAATTGGTGACTGGTGGCTGATTGGGCACAATAAGACATGTTTATGGGGCAGGGGAAGGGAATGTAGTCACATTAGGCCACAAGTAAAGGATGCAGGGGGATGGGGGTGAGGAGGGGCAAGAGAGAGCGGGAGGCAAGCAAATAAATCTAATAGTTACTGCAAGGTCCTGAGAGAGATGGTGCAGTCAAAGAAAGGACAGAGTGATGACACTAAGATCTAGCATTAAAAGAGGAAAAACACACCAGATGGGAAGAAAGAGAGAAGATTGCTGCAGCATAGGTGAGAAAGGATTACAGAACAAGAGCTATTTCAACTTGTAACAGGTAAGGATGAAGTCTCAAAGGAGAAACATCCATCTTAAGGAGCAGATGTATAAGACCATTATAGAAAATTCCTCTAAAACTCAAACATTTGTAAAGTGGAGATAATACTTAAAATAGAGATAATCTTTATTAAAAGCTCAAAGTTGGAAGCAAAATAAAAAGACAACAGAAATAATCTTATAAGACTCCTGTGAGTGTTCAAAGACCAAAAGCTTCAACAGCACAATCATATTCCAGTGATGATGGAGTTCTAGAAAAGAACTCTCTGGATTCCATTTAGGACTGTATTTCATAGGATTTGTCTACAGATCCTCAGAAGACCATGTACTGTTTTGTGTGTTCTCCTGCCTTAGAATTAAAGGAGCAGCAACCGGTCTCCTTAAAGAATGTTGGATTTAGTGTAATTAAGAATCACCACAAACCTCCTTGTTGTTGGTTTTTGTTTTTGCTTTTATGAAGACAGCAGTTCTATTTTATTGGAAGCCAGAGTAATATCTTTCCACAAGAGATCAAGGGCTCGAAAGGTATCATAAGGGCTGGTCAATTCTCCACAGAGATGTCCCCCTGAGAATCATATTTGGCAGGTAAGGTCACAGAGAAGCTTGGTTTCATAGACTCTAGAATTAATTCTAGCAAAGCCTTCTTGAGCAACCTGTCCTAAAAGCATGCCTACTGTTCTTACAACTAATCATACTGACTTGAACAATTAGGTAAATGGAAATTAAAATTTATAGTTTTCTTCAACTTTAAAGGAGTGTTTAAGGAAACTAATACTTTTACTGTAAGTCTAATCATCTGGATTGCTATTACATTGGAAAGCCACTTTGAAATGCAGTTCAATATTCTACATTTGTATTATTCTTTAGGGTTTCCTACATTTTATCCCATCAAGATAAGTCAAGTAATATGTGATAAGTTAGGTAAGGAAAGCGATCATATTTCGATCTTGCAAATGAAGTGACTGAGTCAAAGAAATTAATAACTTGTCCAAAAGGCCTGTAAAGGGTCTTAGAAAGGCAAAAAGACATGTGTTGATTCCTGGATGGGATTTTTCAGCTGAACTGTATTATTCATTTTGATTTTTTTTTTCACTTTCATAGATTATCCACTATAAGAAATGCTATAGGGATGAGACTCCAAAATATACTAAGTCAAAGAAGCCAGACATGAAAGATCATGTACTGCACAGTACTATTTATGTGAAATATCTAGAACAGGCAAATCTAAAAACATTAATGACTGAAAGGGAAGGGGCAGAAAGATAGGGGGGAATAACTATTAACAACCATGAGGTTTCTTTTAAGGGTGACAGAAGTACTCTAAAATTAATCATGATGATGGGTTTGTAATTCTATGAATACCCTAGAAATTATTGAATTATGCATTTAAATTGTGGGTAAATTTTATAACGTTTATTTTATAATATCAAGAAGCCTCTTAAAATAGTAAATCAGACTATTAAAGTATTACGTGTAAACATAAATTGTAAATTATTTACTAAAGCAAAGAACTTACTGAAAAAATTTAAAAAGGTTTCTATGTGGAATGGATTTGAAACTTGGTTAAACTTCAGAAGCGATATTAATGTTAAAATGATTTATCTGAACTCTGTCTTCCAATATTTGCATGTGTTAACAAAAAGCAGAGGACACTTTATTCTCCCAGGTGAAAGTAAAATCATTTAAGTGGACTGATTTGTGGGTCACAATGACCTCTGAGAGGAGCAATATCAGTTGAGGTAAACTGTGGATTTTGGAACTGTGAGCTAAACACAAAAATTATAAAACCTATGTAAATAAGTTTTTAAAAGAAAACTAAAAATTTAGTCTTCAAGCCTTTATTTTACATTTATTTTCCTGTGAAAATAATTAAGTTTGGGCATTAAAGAATTAGATTGCGGCCCTCCCTGGTGGCGCAGCGGGTTAAAGCACTGCACTAAGAAGCTTAAGCCAATTCCACATGAGTTCGATCCCCACTTGCCCCGAAGGAGCTCCACATGGCGTGGCAGACCTCTCCTGACCCGCCCGCTGCTCTCCTCAGCAGTGTACTTCATTGATCTGCCTGTTCTGCTCCCCACTCTGTTCCTGGTGAATCCTCTCACCCTCCGCATCTCTGGCCTCTACCCCAGTTCTGTATGAATAAATAAATAAATCTTTAAAAAAAAGAGAGAAAGAATTAGATTGCTTTTGCAAGCCTATGATTTATCCTTAAATCATCACTAAACTAGATGTACCAGAATTAAAACATATATTTAAATTTTCAAGCATCTATATTTCAAAAGGTAAGTAGCAAAAATGTAAACAGTGTAAAAAGATTTTTTGTAGAAAATTAATGGTCATAAAGACTATGTCCTTGAATCAAAATGGAAATTGTTTAATAGTGATATAAAGGACAAAGTATCAAAATGTAAAACTATAAACATTTATTTAATTTTGGAAACAATAAAATTGCATCAGTTAGAGTCAGATCACCATATGTGAGGATTGGAGGGACTCCATGGCCTCTCCCCAACCCATTCACAGCTGGTATGGATACAGGCTTATAGCCACTTGCATCTAGCTGTGAGCACACACTCCCGGGCAGGGGAGTCAGTCACCTGGCTAATGTATGGAGGACTCTTGGCCTAGCCTGCTAGGATGTGTGGAGTGTGGGGTATAGGCTGGAGTACACACCAGAGAAACAGATAGCACAAAATGGGAAAAGATAGGTTTATTCTAAGAGTTAATTCTAAAAGTGAGAGAAGAGGGAATATAAAATATTAGAACAACTTATAAAAACAGAAGGGAATATTTGCGTCCCATTCAAGTACTAACTGGGCCCGAGCCTGCTCAGCTTTCAAGATCAGACAAGATCAGGCATGTTCAGGGTGGTATATTTGTAAGGAAAGATAATAATGATAAAAAACCCAGCACATGTTTAAAAATTCAGGGTACAACTTTCACCATTACTTTTCAACATACTATTGGAAAAACCAGGTAGGCAATAAGGCAAGAGAAAGATACAAAGGGAATACGAACTGGGAAAGAAGTAAAACATTCATTATTTGCAGATGGCGTCATGATATACACAGAAAACCCTAGACACTCCACTAAAAAGAAAGCTAATTGAAATAATAAATCAATTCTGTATTTGCTTCAGCAGCATATATAATAATAAATCAACCCAGTAAAATGTCAGGGCACAAAATCAATATGTAGAAATAAGCTGTGTTTCTATATACAAACAGTTTATTTGAAGAGAAAGAAATACAGAAAGTAACTGCATTCACAGTTTCAATAAAAAGAATTAAATAGCTAGGAGAGAGCAAAGACCTATGTAATGATAACTATAAGACATTGCTAAAAGAAATGGAAGAAATGAGGAAATGGAAAGGTAGTCCCTTCCCCGTGGACTATAAGAACAAACATTATTAAAATGGCCATCCTACCCAAAATAATACACAGACTCAATGCAATCCAATAGCATTCTTCAAAGAAATAGACTGAAATTCATATGGAATCAAAAGGACCCTGAATAGCCAAAGCAATCTTGACAAATAAGAGGAAGGTTGGTGTTGTCATGTTCCCAGACTTCAAACTATGGTAAGATACTGGAACAAAAACAGACATATAGACCAATGGAATAGAATTGAGTGCCCAGAAATAAGCCCTACATATACAGTTAATGTACAACAAAGGAACATACACTGGAGAAAGGAGAGTGAATATTCTTCAAGAAATGGTGCGGGAAAATTGGACACCACAGGTGAAAGAATGAAACCAGACCACCAACTCACATGTGATGCAAAAAGTAACTCAAAATGGATTAAAGAAGTAGATGTCCCAAAATATAAATAATACTGAATAAATTGGCTTCAGTGATGTCTTTGTGGGCTGATCTCCAATGCAAGAGAAGCAAAAGAAAATATAAACAATTGGAATTACTAAAAAGCAACTGCACAACAACTGAAATTATCAGTAAAACAAAAATATCTCCCACGGTGTGGGAGAAAATATTTGCATATAATACATATGGAAAAGGATTGATATTTAAAATATGTAAAGAACTCATGCAACTCAACAGAAAGAAAACAAATTCAATCAAAAATTAGATAAAAGTGTTAAATAGACACTTCTTCAAAGAAGACATACAGATGACCAACTGATAAGAAAAAATGCTCCTCATCACTTATCATCAGGGAAATGCAAATCAAAACCACAGTGAGATAACATCTCAGACCCATGAGAAAGGCCCACATCAAAAAAAGACCGGAAATAACAAGTATTGGCAAGGATGTTGAGAAAAAGGAAGACTTACACACTATTGGTGGAAATGTAGACAGGCCCAGCCCCTATGGGAAACAGAAACCTCCATACTGTCTCTCAAAATATTAACAATGCATCTAAATATGACCCAGAGATTCCACTCCTAGGTTTCTACACAAGGAATACAAAAACACTAATTCAAAGGGGTATATATACTCCTGTGTTCCCTGCAGCCCTATTTACAATTAGCTAAGTTATGGAAACCACCCAAGAGCCCAAGAGCAGAGGAATGGATCAGAAAAATGCTCTATGCACACAAAAAAGAAACCTCGAGCCATTCCTGGATTGGTTCATAGGAAGTGGTAACTGTCATCAAGAATAGTGTTAACGATCCTGCCCAGTCTGACCTATGAAATTAAATGGTTTCAACAAAGAGAGTTGTTAAGATGATCCTTTCTCCATTAACATTGTTGATGTGCTGAATCCGTTCAACACCAGCAGCAAAAATGAAACCCTACTTTATTCTTAAAATGATGTGTCACCTTGCTGTGCAAACCTGTTGCCCTTTAGACGAGTCTGTATTAATCTCACTATAAAACCTCCACACAAAGCACAGGCAAGATCAGCGTTTTCAGCTGTACTTTTGATTTGAATATAGATGCAATTAATGAAGGTGAAGTTTTAATGAGTATAAAAATTGTGACTAATTAGCACTCCATTGTTTGGGGGAGATTTTTGTTGTAAGGTAGAATGTGAGCTTAATTGTGAATGATGTGTTGGGTTTGTTCTTTTGGAAGAAATTTAATTTATTCTTAAAATAAAAGAGGGAAAGATCACTCATATTTCTATCACCCTAAAATTATTCTATCACCCTAAAATTAATTTTCATATCTTCATTTTCCCTCTGGGTTTCTAATCATCATACACCTATTTTGACATGATTGTAATTATATGTGCAAGCAATTTTGTGGGTTTTCTTACTAAGTAGTACTACAAATATGTGCATTTTCTCATGTTCATATCCAGTGTTCATACTGTCATTTTAAAGTCTACATATGTTCCAAGTAATGGCTCATGATCATTTACTACGCTGTTTGGTAGAGCTGGGGACACATTATTTCTAATCATTCACTACTAAAGCTATGGTTTTTGCATATAAATGATTTCCCTTGTTTCTTGAATGCACTATAGGAACAAGAACTCAAATATGTATATGGTTCAAAATATAGAACAGATTTTATCACCAAATTAAGAGAAACATTATCACTTTGTACTAATTTAAAAGGAGGCATATGTTTTATTTCTGCCTATTTAATTATTAGCAATTAAATGTCTTGTGCATGACCATTATATTTCCTGTTGTCTGTTTCTTCTTTTCAACATTTGCCTGTTAGGGTTATAGATTTTTCTTACATAGTTGAATATTCTTTATATGGTACCTTCTGCATACCACAGATGACACATTTTTTTGTTCAGTTTCCACTTTAGTCATTCAGCAGTTTTTGAAGTCAGAGGTTCTGTGTTTTTTTTTTAATAGGGGAAGTCTGTCATTCTTACAATTTTTAAAGTGCTGCTGTATCTCTACATTATTAGGACAAATTATTGGTGATAATTTTTCCTGCCTTTTTGCTTACTTAATTTTGAATTTAATTTGGTGTGTTTGGTTTACTTTAATATCACTTATTATATATAACTTGTCTTTTTCTCATTGTTAATGATCCTTATATCAAGTCTGAATCTTCTGTTTGCTCTTCTGGTGGAAAGATAAACATTGCCATTTTTTATAGCTGTAATGTGCTCCTATAATAACATTCAAATATGCTAGAATTAGTTGGTTATACACTATTCTTACTTTCCAGGCTATTTAAAAACTACATTCCTCTCCCATCCCCCCCCCCCCACCCCGGAGATCTGTGCTGAGCACAATGAAAATCAAACAGGAGAAATAATAGAGAATTTCCTCTGGGATCAATCAGTATTCAGGACCAGAGGAGGGGCCAGAGGCAGAGATCAGGTAGGGTGTTCAATGTTTTGGGGACACAGCAACAACATCAGTAACAGATGGTTTCTGTAGAATGATTTTGGTTGTGATTCTGATAGCCTAGAGTCCGAGGATTCCTAGCCATTTTCTAAGCCTGGTTCTTCCAACTTCTTGGAGCACTTGAGTGTCTAAGTAATATTCTTTCACTGTTATTAGTCAGTTTTGCTGTTTGCAACTAACAAAGCTCACTTATGCACTTCCTCTAGAAAATGTAAGACGTTTCTAAATTTCAACTGTGCTACAGTGTTCTCATCCCTTTTGCTGTTTTCCTTATTTTTTTAAGCTAGTATCAACTTCGTCTTATAATGAAAACCACTGGAGAACTAAATTAAAAATAGAAAGTCTTAGAATCTTGCATATGCTAACTCAGTATGCCTGAGTTCAAGAACATGCATTTCACAAAGGCCTCCACTCCCCTCTCCCACCCCTGCAGCTGGGATGCGCTATGATCAGGCAAATCTGGCCAGCACTGCCTCAGCTTAAATCCCTAGAAGACTGTCAGGCCAATGGTCTACTTTTGTAAAAGGGCAAGAAAACATTCTTTTTGTTGTTTTTTAAAGGAAAAGGGAGTTTAGCCTTTTCTTGTGCCTTTTGGAATTCCCTGAAATGATTAATGAGACAATACAGGCTTTGGATTAACGAAACCTGGGCTTGAATTCTGAATGGGATGATAATCTTTCTCCTCTTCTTATATTTATTCCTATAAATCACTTCTTTTTACGAATATGGAAAAACTGCTGCTTAACCTAATACTTAACTACTTGGTCTGTATAGTATATGTTACTATGTATGTAGAGTATATTGTAAGATGCTATATTCTCTAATGGTTTACTATTTTAAGAAACTAAAATATTTTAGGAAAAATAAGTTAGATAAAGAGCATGGAATAAAGGAGAGGCAAGAATAATATTCTTCAAATTGGGGGAAAGTGATAAGTATGAAATCTATGTTTTAGCTAATCTGTGCTAAAATTGCCCTGCTCTCTTAAGTCAAAAATAAATAGCAACACATATGCAGAGTTCCATTTTATTTATACCTTATTTTATAAATAGGCAATGTATTTAATTAGTTCAAAGTATTTTTAAAATCACAAATGTACAGTAAGCAAAAATTCCCTTTGAGAGGCTAGATGGAGCTATAGAATAGAATTGAAAACATCTGTAATAACTCATGTTAAGCTTGATAGAGTTGCAGATGATTATATACAGAAATAATTGTTGATGTGTCCATATACTCATGTGTGTGTATATACATGCATGCATGCATGCATGCATGCATACATACATACATATATTTGTTGTTGTTGTTCTGTCATCTGAGAGGTCTAAACTAAATGACAGTAGCAATAGATACACTGAGCACCCAAGTCTTGGTTTCTAATACCAGTCTTGTAAAAGGGACAAGAGCTCCTTGGAGAAATGGTTGATTCTGGACTAGGGAATGAAATATATGTGTATCTTTCATGTAGTGCACGAAACAAATGAACAACATATAAAAAAATCCTGCTGGGTATGTGTCAAAGGGACATAGGAGTCAAATGAAAGAGCACCCAAGGGGCAAAGATGGAAAATATGAGAAAAAAAATAAACAATGTCGTGTTGAATTACAACCTAAGTATAAAATAAATATCCACAAGTCTATACTGCTATAACTCAAGTGTTGAATAAATTAAATTAGTAAGTCAAGGAAAAGAAGCAATTCATCCCAAATAATGAAGCTGGCTATTCGAAGACGGACTGTAACTGCCCATCCCTAACTCCGAGCTGCACGCAGAGCTTCCAAAGCGCATCGGACAGATGATGAAGGCCAACAGTACTAGTCATGGGTCATGTTGCAGTATGCACATTAATATAATGGCATATAAAGCATGCTTTACCTCCATAATTTTCCTCCCAAGAGCTACCATCATCTCAGTCTAATCATGAGAAAAGTCATGAATTCTGATTTTGTTACAATAAGAAAGGTATATCTGACAATATACCTGACCAGTACTCCTTGAAAACTGTTGACAATACCAAAAACAAAGAAAAGTTTGGAAACTATCAGTCGAGTTGCTTAAGAAGATATCACACTAAGTATAGTGGTGTGTTGGATGCACTCTTGCGGCAGAAAAAAGGATATTTAGTAAAAACTAAGGAAATCTGAAAAAAGTGGACTTCAGTTAATAAGAATATGTCAGTATACACACATTAATTATAGCAAACATATAACATTAATGCTAATAGTTGGGCAAACATATGTGTAGGGGATGGTATATTTACTATTTTATTTTTTCTGTAAATCTCAAGTTACCCTAAAAAATAAAGGTTATTTAAAAAAATACTCCCACCCCCACACTTACGTCTCATTCACCTAATTTTGTTTCTCACAATAAACATTCATTAGTTTCAAGATCCAAAAATTTTTTTCCTGTATGTACATACAAGTAAATATTAATACATATATAACTCACTTTTTTTTTTACCAATTGTACCACGCAAACATGTTTGCGTGGTTTTTATGGCTCTATGAATTTGATCTTTTGAGTTGCACAGTTTATATTTAACTCGCTGTCTACTATGATCTGTTATTTTATCTGCAATCTTTTGCTATTACTATGCTTCCGTGGATAAGCATGCTAACACATTATTAATAAGGAAGCATATCTATATGTCAAATTTTAGAAGATAATCCACAGGATCAAAGAGTGGTCTGCAGTTGTATTTCAGGCAAAAATTGCCAAACTACCCTCTGTAAGCTGTGCTAATTTACACTCACCCTAGAAGCACACAAGACTCTTCAACCATATTTGCTATCACATACGTGGGCAGTTTTTAAAAGAATAGTTGAAAATCAGTATCTCAGTAATTTTATTTTCCATAGACCTCATAAATATTAACAATAATTCACAATGGTTTTGACCATTCTTTTTGAGAGAAGAAAAGCCAAACTTGAACTGCAAAACATTCACGGTTTTAATGAGATTAAAGAATTTACCACTATTTAAAATTTTCAGCATTAAAAGCTCCTAATATGATAAATTCCACAAATTTATTTTTTGTGCTTCTTCAAGACCAGCTAGAAACTAGACAATTGCTAGTCTGGGTCTCTATGCCTTTTAGAGACTAAAATGTCTCAGAGGAGCTATAACCCTGGGGCTATCCCACAGCACCTACTCCAAGTCAGCAGGAGAATCCAGGAGACGGGGAAGACATTTAGTTTTCCAAATGACTAACTGGCTCTAGCCATATGATGTCCTGAACCCCTGTGTTCATTGCTGATTGCTTAATTTTGCTAAAATACTGCTCATATCTTTCTGCTAATTTTCAATTTTCAATGACTCCATACTGCCTTCAAAAAAAAAATAGAAACTCCCATAGCCTTACTTCCAAAACATTCATTTCTGTAAGGTACAGAGATATTAAAACACCATGCCCAAGGTTCTCAAAACACAATTAAAAATTTTTGCATTTGAGAAAATGAGTGCATTCCTAAAATTTGGAATTCATTTTTTATAACAGGATATTCAATATTTTCTGTCAGGCTTATAAAGCACCAATCCAGTGGGGATAATGATAACCTAAAGTATAGTACACCTTTATTTCCCTAAAGTCTTACTTTGTACTTGAAACACCTTTACTCTATACCCACCAGGCTTATCACTCTCAATGGTAGAAGAGGAAAAGATAATAGCACACAATGGTCACAGACACACATTAGTAACAAAGTTACTAATAATTAGGCATATTTGCAACACAAAATAATTAGAGCAAGATTTTGTTGTAGTTATAAGAGACATAAAAATATAGACATTTCCTTATTATGGCTAGTTGCTAACAGAAAAAAAAAAATCTCTTACCTAGTGCTTCTTTTTGCAAGTTGTGGCACCTTGTTTGCAGATTGAGTTCTTGCTGTTTAGATGCCTGTATCTCCTGGGACCTCAGGATGGCTGCATCTGATAACAGCTTCAGCCTTTTCATCTCCTCTTCCAAGCATGCCTTGTTTCTCTGGGACACTGTCAAACTTTTATTTAGCATCTCTACTTCTGTAAAGAAAAGTCACAGTTTATAAATAGAAAACATTGAATTGTAAAACACTTCTCAAAAATTATTTTCTCTTAAGAACAGTAATAGTTGAAAGCCAAAATGATTTTTCTGAGAATTGATGATATCTAACCAAAAGGTTAAATTTAAATTCAGTAGTTACTCTGAAAAAGAAATAAGAAAAAGCACTGTACTGCTAAATGATGCATGATAAATTTGAGTAGGGTATTTTTTTTAGCCTTTAAGTTGTATTAAATGGCAATTCGGCTACTTTTTAAATAGTCATATAAATGAGTAATATAATATCTGTGCAATATTCTGCATTTTATTAAAATTAAACTGTTTTCTTGGCAACATGATTCAGAAAAATGAATATAATGTAGTAACATGAGCAGGTTGGGTGCCATTTCTATAACAGTAACTAAGATATATTCTATACAAATTAGAAAGAAAGGAGGTAGGATAAAAGGATGCAGTGTCCAAAATAACAAATGACTGAACAAAAAGTATCATTTTCATGTATTTTAATGATTCTCAAAATAGATTCTAAATTAAATGATTCTAAACATTTTTCCCATTGAAATGAGACCAGAATTCATCATAGCAAGGCACTGGTTATCCCATCTACTTAGATTCTGTTCGATATAAGTATGTGTTCACAGAGCCTCCCTAGTGGTGCAACACGTTAAGCGGCAGCACTGTGAACCGATCCACAGCCATTGTAATGTGAGTTCAAACCCCAGCCACGGAGGTGATGCAACAGACCTCTCTGTCTCGCTCACTGCTCCCTGCTTGCAGCAGAGTATTTCAGTAGATCTCCCTGTTCTACAGTAAAATGCTATACTACTGAGCTACACCCCCAGACCCCCCATTCTGTCTCTGGTGAATCGTCTCACTCCCATCCACTTCTTCCCTTACACCCCCCACCTCTGGCCCACATCCCAGCTCTTATATGCCATAAATAACCTTTAAAAACTAAATAAATATGTATTCACAGATCTATGTAGATTTAAATGTAATAACTTAATGTAATAAATGTGATAATTTTGTAAGAAATGTCTGGAGGGCCTCCTTGGTGGCACAGGGCTTAAAGTCTCAGCACTATCAAGCTATCACCAGACAATGTGGCATGAGTTTGATCCCAAGCCAGGGAGCGGACCCACATGGTGCAGCAGACCTCTCCTGTCTCACCCCTGGTCCCCTCGGCAGTGTGTCTCAGTAGATCTGTCTGTTCTGCTCCCACACTGTCTGTAGCAAATCCTCTCACCACCCACCCACCTACCCATACCTCTTGCCCTACACCCCAGTTTTTGTATAAATGAATGGAAATAAATCTTTAAAAGAAATGTATAGAGCATAGGTTTTCATCAGAATTAGAATTATCAAGCTTTTCATCATTCTCTTCACCTCTGCTTCCTTCAAGCCACCTTGAGAACACACACACACACACACACACACTGTAGTAAGTTACCATAAAAGACATGTAACCATGGTTAATGGAACTGCTGAGGCTAAGAACCGCATGAAAATCTGCACAGGTGATTTCCAGAGCACTCACTGAAAACCCCTTCCGTCGTTCCTGCATCTTGGCCCATGTGATGGGTTCAGATGTGATAGGGAGTCAAAGAAGACGGGGCTAGTTTAGCTGAAATATCTGCCGTGGCCAGTGAAGACCAGGAGTGGAGAGGCATAGGGCAGACAAACAGCCAGGGCAAGTTGGCTGGCTGGGTCACGGCAGCAGCACCCCAACAAAGAGCATGTCCCTCAGGGTAGCATCAGAATGTGGCCCACAAAGAGAAAAGCAAGTCATCTTTATGGGAAGAAGTGTGTCTGAAAGGAAAAAAGCAGTTAAGACAGACTTAAGACCAGAGTGTAAGTGTCTGGTACCTTCTTCACTTTTAACTCCTGTTCAAAATGGGAAACAGAGAAACAAACTGGCAGGGACTGAACAAGCAGGGGTTACTATATTTCAATGATTACTTTATGTGGGAATCTTATTTTCTAAGACTAATAATGGGCTTTTATACACTGACAGATATGCAGCCGTTTGTGTGAGACCAGCTACTAGCACATTAGTACATAAAGTTTAAAAAGAATTTATCAGTAGTTAAGGAAAATAAGGAGGTTGCAGGGTTTTTTTTTTTTTTCCTTTTTATTAGACCTAAAAAAGTCTTCAGCCATGAAAGTGGCTGAATAAACTGTACTGGCCCCTGACCGCGTGTGTCTGTGCTCAAGTCAGTGTGACACTGTAAGAGGCGCACACAGGCGGTCCAGCTAGTCATCATTCCAGAAAGACACTGCCTGGTTAGCAGGCTGACTCTCAGCGCACACCACTATCTGTCTCTAAATAACTACTGGTGTCAACATGACTTTGCATCTGACATTAAAAGAATAAGAATCTGCAGTACAACTTCATTTGTGAAATATATTCAAACACTTGGAAAAGTACAGCCAGACTTAAAAAAAAAGCTGAAAAGGAGCTACAGTCTTTCTAACATGGAAGTGGGGTGGGGGGGAATGAATTCGTCCTCCTCAAACTATACATCCCCACCCCCATGGCAAGTCTGGTGTCAAAGTGTCAATCCTTCCTTCAACACTAACACAACTTTATTCTTGCCAGACAGTGGTCCCAATTTGGGGTTCAGAAATTAGGGTCACTTCCAGATCACCCTTTTCTGGTCACTATACCCACAATACGCCTTCTCTATTTCAGAATTGCCCCTTCTGTGAATACTATGAATGTCCTTCTAGCCTGAGCATTAAGCACACTATGGCTCAAAAGCTACATCTGCCTTGAGATCTTTTCTGACCCAACTGGAAGTGACTGTGGCCTTCCTGAAGCTCACACCAATTTATAACATTTCTATTGTTCAGATCATGTGTACACCATCTGATCTATTTACAGGACTCAGTCATTTTTCAGAGATAATATCTTACTCATTTTTTACTTCCCCATAAATCCCACCAATGCCCTAAAGTTAAAGAGGAATTCAATGAACACATATTAAGTGAATAAAGGTATTACTGAGCAAAACTGCTAAAGAGTTCTAATTGCCATCAGCTGAAAATGCTGATCATGTGTTTTTCTTACTTCACCTTCCACTCCTGAAGCAAGCAGTTTCAGCCCATTATTTAATGCCACACTAGGTAAAGTCATAAAAATGCACATCAAAAAAATTTTTTAATAGGATAAGAAATGGGCTTATTCTATCCCAAATTTCATCAACTTTATGAAAAATGTGAACTGTGTTTCTAAGCCTACTTCAGGACATGAAATTCAGGACTAAATCAAATGAACATAAAAATTTTTTATCTCAAAGAAAAACAGGGTCATGTATATTGATGTATATTTATCATTTATGGTGCATTTTAACACTTCTTTTTTTATACATATTTAAAGAGTAAGTTTATCAGAAAGAGACAGGAGAGGAAAAGACAGTTGCATAGGTGCAAGTGGGCAGGAAGAGCTGTCCCGAAAGGAACAGGTTTGCAGGCAGAGAGGCCTGCATGGTTGCCGGCGGGCAGCCTTAGGAGAGCAGCCTCCCCTGAGGGAGGAGGTCAGTGCAGCAGAGTCCTGACATGGTACAGGTCACAGCAGGCAGGAGGAGGGAGAGAGCCGGTGGAAAGAAGTACCTGCGTAGGCGCAGGGGGGCAGAGGACCGCATTTTAATACTTCTAAGGACCCTTGGGCTCTGTTCAATTTTTTCAATGTTTATCTCTAAATAATTTCTATTGATTCTGCATAAATTCACTGATTCTTTTTTCTGTAATCCTATTATGCTGTGAAAATTCATCCAATCAGGTTTCATTTCAGTTTATATTTTTTTCATTGGATTTCCATCTTTGACAGTTTTTTGGCTAATATTTCAATCTTGTCATTAATTACTAGTTTATTTATTTATTTTGTAATATCATTGAACATAGTTAATAGCTGATATGAAATCCTGGCCAGTTAATGACATCATTTAGATCAACTCGGGTTAAATCTCTCTTGACTGTCTATTCTTATGAATATGGATTCTATTTTCTGCTTCTTCCCAGATCAAGTAATTTTGGACTGTATCATGGATAATATGGATGTTACCCAGACTCTAGTTTTTGTTTTGTTTCTCTAAAGAGCATTGGTATTTCTGGTATTGTTTGCTTTAATAAGCAGTTAATTTGGTTGAACCCAAACTGTAAAATTTATCTCCTCTGAGGTAGGTAAGTTAAAATATCAATTTCTTTAGCCATAGATGGGCTGCTTGGTGTCTACCATGTGCACACGGATTTCAGGAATATGAGATGTGGGTAGAGCTTATATGCAAATTTGCTTTCTTCTCTTTTCTGGGTTATCCTTTCCCTTTTCAGAGACTTTCTCTCTCTCCTCCACTCTCCAGGGCTCCAAGTTATAGAGTGCTATCAGAGTTTGAAACGTTTCTGTGTGGAATAGGCTTTATGCTGCGCTCAGCTTAACAGCCTTAAAAAACAAAGAAACACAGAAATTCACCTTTTGTTGTTCCTTCTTACAATTAAAAAACAATTTTAATTAACGTCTGTAAATATCAGTTGGAGATTCAGAGTAAAATTTAGCACAAAGTATAGAAAATTCCCATATTCCTCATGCCCCCACATATGCAGAGTCCCCTCAACTATCAACACCCTTCCTCAGAGTGGCTGTACCTTTGTTACAATCAATGAAGCTACAATGATACATCATGACAGTCACATCACCCCCAAATCCAGTTCACAAAAAGGGGTCACTCAAGGAGTTATACATTCAGTGGGTCTGCAGAAACTTATAATGACACGTATCCACCATTAGTATCATACAATAGTTTCCTTGCCCTCAATATCTTCCAAGCTTTGCCTCTTTGTCCTTCCCCCCCCACCCTGACAACCACTGACCTCTTCATTATTTTCTCAGTTTTACCTTTTCCAGACCGCCATGAAGTTGGCATCATAAATAACATGTAGCCTTTTTACATTGTCTTCTTCCAGCTAGGATTATGCCTCTTTTGTTTTTATTTTTAAATTTTTGTGTAGAAGAACTGGGGTGTTGGCAGGTTGGTGGTAATGAGAGGATTCACCAGGGACAGAGTGGGGAATAGAACAGGCAGATCTGCTGAAATACACTGCTGAAGGGAGCAGAAGGCAAGACAGAAGAGGTTTGCTTTGCCATGTGGGTCATCTCCCTGGCTGGGGATCTAACTCAGGTTGTAGAGCTGATAGCGCCGAGACTTAGCCCTTAGCCACCATGGAGGCCTTACGCCTTTATCATTTTTTTGACATACCTTCCTTGAATTTTGTCACTCTCCAGTGTTGTTTTTTATCTAGACTTTATATGTAGAAATGCTGATACAACATGTGAGTTGCTTATCCATTGAAAAAAGAAAAAGTTTTAAAATACAAGTTGGCACATTTTATAGGAATAACCAGATTTTTGGCCATAGTTCAAAATAAATGTATAGTAGCTTACCTTAGATTGATCTACAATTACTGAATTTCATGTTTCAAATAGATCATAATGGTTATCAAATAAATCACAATTGTCATCTAACCTACCAACAAATAACAATTTTAAAAGTTGATGGTAAGTGTATCACCTACAATAAAATTTCATTACTTACAATGTATCATTTGCCCAAAAAAAGATGATTATGTTCTAAAAATATGTAACAAACCTGTCAAGGCTGCTTCACTTATGGATTTAATTTGTAGAAAAACTTCTCCTTTCAGTGAAGTCCAGTTTTGAAAATTATCATATAGTTCATTTTTAATGCTGCTTAGCTCCCTTTTAGTAAAAGTAAGTAATGAGAGTGTCTTGTTCCAGAAATATTTGTATTCCACCAATCTTTGACTGTAAAGTAATAAAAGGAAAGTTAGAATCCTTACATAGCAAACATAATAACAAATATTCTTTTGGAACGAAAGTGGTTTTTCAGAGAACATACGATGACTGTCTAAATGGAGAACTTTTGATGGCAAGAGAACTTTTGCATTTCACTGAGGAGACAGATATAGACTGGGAATATTCCAGGAAGACTAACATATGTGGTTAGCCCCATTCCTTTCCATTGTTTTATTATTTTAACTATAGAAGAAGCTAGCTAATTATTTTCATACATTTACCCTATTAATCTTTTAAAATTAAAATTCACTTAAAGAAGAAAATTAGGTCAAAGTGATTTAGCAACAGAGACTCAATGTGAGTTTTAGATTTTAGGACAGCATTCTCCCTGCACACCATGGCTCACAGCAATGTGAACCCTGGGTAATAATAAGGACTTTGAATTGATGGATACAATGCTTCTCCTTTATCACATGCACAGCTCAAAGTAATCACCTTTTTTTTTTTAATCTCATCTGTTATTACATCAAAAGTTCTGGCTAAAATTTACCTAATCATCAGGCAAGATGAAGACATATGGTGAATGTCATCAACAAGAAGATGATAACTGAAGTCAGGAGAATAACTTCCTGGTTAGTGTTTATCCCTCTACGCAGACTAAGCTCTATAGAGATGGTCTGTATCTCCTTCATCACACCCTCACTAGCACCTAGCACAGTGCCTATCACACAGTACGAGCTCAACAGACACTGCTGACTGAGGGTGTGAGTAATGAAACAGATCACTCAGTAGGAGGAAGGAAGAAGTGAGAATTAGGATAAAACACTAGCTTTTCAGGGGCTGAAATGGAAAATAATACCCTCAAAGGAGATGAGGGAACAGTAATCATGTATTTAGAAGAAAATACAAAAGGATAGTATCAGAAAACCCAAAATAAGAGGAATTAAAGAGAAAAGTAAGGGTGTCTATTGTTAAATACTCAGCTAGAGGCTGAACAGAGTCCACTGTATTTCATGTTAAGGAGGCCTCTGGTTATCTCAGGGGAGACATTTGGTAGCAAAGGATCTTTCAGAATTGAAAAAAATGTTGGTGCTGGTGTCAGTTTTCAAGAACACTCAATGTGTTGGCAGGAAAGAAAGGGAAATGTAAAGTGGTAGGGTTTGTTTGGGTGGTGACAACAGAGCATGTACACAGATGAGCACAGTATGCTAACATTCACACAGAGGCTAAAATCCTTAGGCCGCTGTTCAAAAAACGAAATGAAACCTAAGAAGGACTCATATATGAATGATTATAGCAGTGTGTTATCAAGCATCAATAAGTGGAAACTGACTATTAACTGATTAATGGATAAGTAAAATGTAGTGCCTCTATACAATGGAATATTATTCAGCAATACAAGCAACAAAGTACCTGCTATTCCAAATGGATAAACTTCAAACATATAAGTGAAAGCTAAATGTAAAAGACCACATGTTATATGACTCTGAAGTCTCCAGAATGAAAATCTAGTGGTGAGAATTGAGATTGATGACATAAGAATCTTTTGGGGATGTCTCAAGTGTTCTCATATGTGATGTGATTTTAAAAAGCAGGATCTCCCTGGCGGCCTAGGAGGTAAGAATCAGCACTAACACCACTACCCCCTGCTTTCTATCCCCAGGCAGGGAATTGACCCACATGGCACAGCTGTCTCACCTGCTGCTCCCCTTAGCAGCATATTTCAATAAATCTGCTTGTTCTGCTCCCCACTTTATCTCTGGTGAATCCATCCCCCAACCCAACACACCTCTGGCCTATACCCCAGTTCTTCTAGACACAAAAAATAGTTGCACAACTCAGTAAGTTTAATAAAAATTATTGTCCACATCAAGTAAGTGTATTTTATAATGTATAATTATATCTAAATAAGATTCTTTTTAAAAAGTTATAAGGTAAAAAGAACTATGTGGTCAAGCCTAGGAAACAAAGGAAAGCCAGGAAATAATTGAAAAAAATCAGAAAAAAAATGATGAAATTCTTAATGATTCTGAGGCGTTAAGTATTTCTCTAAAGAGTATTGGTATTTTTGGTATTGTTTGGCTTTAATAAGCAGTTAACTTTGTTGAAGCCAAACTGTAAGATTTATCATCTCTGAGGTAGATAACAATTAAAATATCTTTTCCTTTAGCCATAGATGGGCTGCTTAGTGTCTTCCATGTGCACACGTATTTCAGGAATAAGAGATCTGGGTAGAGCTTATATGCAAATTTCTATTTATCTATAACAAGCTATTCTCGATACTAGCCTACTACTTCTCATGTCACTCCATGTATCAGAGTTTCACCTACACCATGGAAAACTGGGTAAGAGGGAAATGAGTAATTTACTATGCACTCATTCAAAATGTCAATGTAAAATAAGGAAGCAATGTTTGACATTTTAAATTTTATTTGTAAAATATTGAGATAGTAATTGAAGTGAATTCTTTCTCTCAAGTTGAATTCATTTGCCAATCATTTACATGACCATATAATGCTGGGAGTACAACTTCACACCTCCGTATACACACAGTTCACTCACTTGTCACCACAGCTCCGGAGCCAACACCCTGTCACCTTTCTTCCCCTAGTTCCTTCTTCTTCCCCATCCCCCAACCCATAACCAGTATATTGTTCATAGTCTAAAAATTATTTTTGTTATGTTTTGACAGTCTGGGGGAAAAAGTGCATTTCTTTTCACTTTTTCGACTCCACAAAATGTAGAAACTAAAACATGTTTCATGTTTATATAGTATTATATGTACTTTTCAATGTTTATAATTATTAATTCCTCAAATATAACTTTACCTGAAGACTTGTGATTGCCTATGTTGAATTTTTAACTCGTGTTGCAGATGAGTCAATTCTTTCTGAACTCTCTGAAATTCATTTTGTTGACTTTTTAACTGCATGTTTGTATCTTGAATTCTAAAAATATAAACAAAAAACATTACAAGTTTAAATGTTCCCTCATAAAATAAAATTTAAATATACTTAAAAAATAAAATTATGTACCTTTATGTATGCTAAATGCATGTTTAGGAAAAGTATAGTGAGACAGACATCAAGCTGCCATTATCTCTGTGCAAGAGTGTGGAACTGATAGGTAGAGGAAATGCAAACAGTGATGAAAGGAGGCATCACTTATACTCTATATCTTGTATACAGTTTGAATTTATAAAATGAACATATATTATTGTTTGAAAAACTAATATAAATGGAAATAAACAACTGTCAATATAATTTTTACTAAAGTAATACATGCCCATAATCTAAAATGTGAAATATTACTAAAAGTGCTTTATTTAAAAGATTGATTTTATTTGTTGATGCCAACAAGAGCTCAGGTGTAGGCCAGAGATGCAGGAAGTGAAAGGATTCACCAGAGGCAGGGTAGGGAGCAGAATAGGAGGATCTATCAAAATATACTGCTGAAGGGAACAGCAGGCGAGACTGGAAAGGTCTGCTGTGCCATGTGGGTCAGCTCCTTGGCTGGGGATAGCTTGAAAGTGCTGAGACTTAACCCTGTGCCACCAGACAAGCCCCAAATATTACTATAAGTTCTAAGAACAAATAGTAATTATTTGCTTTTACTCTAATTTTCACTCCTAAAAAGAACTATTTTCATATTTTTCCTGTTTCTTTCATCATTTACCTCTGTATTGCTAAGTAAAATTTATATACTATTGTTTCTTATTTTAATATTTAGATATTATCATTTCAATTACAAGTCAATTAAATCTAGTTCTGCTACTTACAACTAGTGGTCCTGCTATAATTCAACCTCTTTATCCAATATTTACATTATACTTCACTGCTGTTGTTAATATGAAGAATATTATTGTTATATAAGAAAATGGCACATCACACTGAACTAAACTGAAAACCGTGTGCAATGTAGGATTTTCAACCTGTAGCTTTAGCAAACAAACAAAAGACAAATGAAACACATATGATAAAATCTTTGTAATTTTTCAATCTGTGTTAATTATGCTATTAATTATTCTACTCCCCCCTTGAAACACGAATGAATGGAACACCGAGTTGCTGTCTATAAGCTTATTCTTATACATATGTATGAAATATTAAATGGGTTTCACTATGAGGTCAAATGGGGAATCAGCAATTTTGATAGTACCCAGAGATCATTCTTTTTTATCTGCTTATTCTTCCAGAGGAGACTTCCTCAATCTCCTACCTATTTAGTAAGCTTCTTTTCCAAAGTTTTCAGAAATAAGCAAGGGAAGTACTTGGGTCATGGCACATAAATATTATTATTCCATAAGTCAACTTTCATATAATCTCCCTGTTTTCATATCTCTCTCTCTCATACACGCAAACAGATACATACACACAGAGTTCAGTTAAAACATAGCCTCAAGATATTGTTTTGATTATTAAAATCCACTGAGAACAAATTAATAATCAGAATGGGAGGTAGTAAGATATTTCTCACAGAAATGTAAAGGTCACAATGACACATAAACAAATAAAAATATTGATTTTAATAATATTATTAGCTTAATTGTGGTCTAACTTGAATCATATCTAATAATTTTTTTTCCACAAAAACATAGTATAGTCACAAAAGTCAACCAGATAATCCATCACAATTGAAATTTTAATATAATCTTAAAAAGAGGAAAAATAATATATCCACATTCACTGCCCACTATAAAATTTCATGAAAAAGTAACCAAAAAAAGGTAGTCAAAAAATTACAGACATGAAAATATAAGCATACACCTAATAAACCTTGGACCAAAGAGAAAATAAAAATGGAAATTATCAACTACTTAGATAGAAGGGATAATAGAAACACTATAAAGTCAAAGTATTCAGAGGAAAAATTATAGCTTTATATGCATTTATTTAACAAAACAATGAATCAGTTGTCTGGATCCTAGAGAAATAAAAATGACAAAAATAATGAATGCTCAGAAACAACACTATTCCAGTGTGGTGAGTATTTCCAATGCCCAGCTCTTTTTTTCCTCAATATCATTCAGCAATACACTAAGACATATTGGAAGACTGGTTGGGGCAAGGCAATTTTCATAGGAGCCTAGAACATTCTATGTTGCCATAAATTAAAGTAGCACTCAAAGAAACACAGGGGCATTAAAAGGGTAGAAGCAGGGAGAACTCCCAATGGCCCAAATGGGACCAGTTGAGCAACAATACTAGCTATAGTATTAGGTTATAACCCACAAAACAAAAGTGATATTAATACTGATATAAGTCAATAACTGAACAGATAAATAAATGGGTGAGAAGAGATAGTGTTTTCTCCCAAAGAGGTTCTAATTAATATGAAGGAAAGAACAGTAGAAGAGCATAGGGTAACTACTGCAGACTAGGTCTACAGATGGTTGCTTAAAAGAGGGTGGAAGTTTGAGGAGAAACAAATTATTGGAATATTCACAAAGAATTATTTAATGAGTTAAGTAATTAATATACTTACTAATTGCAGAGGGGAAAAGAACAGCTTTAAAGTGGAGATAACTCACCAACACACCTTAGCCATGTGATTAACATTTTATATTTGTATGATGGGGTTGTATAAGAAGTTAACATTAAGAGATGGATGCTAAATATACAATATTTTTCTAACTTTCTATAAGATTAAAATTATGTCAAAATAAAAAGTTAAGAAAAGAATCACTTATACACTGAATAATTTATACATGTCAAATGCATTTGCAGTATAAATGGTATTATAAAATGGTAGGTATATTTTAAAATTTGGAAGTTACAAAGTATTTTTAATAGGAAAAAGAAAACAACCTGCATAATTAATATTAGAGGAATAAACAATCTATGGCCCTATGGAACACTATATAAAAAAATGTAAAAGGAATAAAGTAGATCCCTAGGTCCTGGCTTGGAAAGAACACTAAGACTTATTATGCACAAGAAAAAAAATTAAAAGCTGTAATTAACAGATTAATAAGAAATTCCAAACATTCCTAACCGGAATGTAAATTAACATAACTACTTTGAGTAAACAGTAAAATTTTACTAAAACTACTAAGGTGAATAACACCATGACCCAAAATTTCTACACCTGGAATATAACAGAAGTGTGATCATATGTTCACGAAAAGGCAGGCACAAGAATGTTCATGACTGCGCTGGTATTCTAGAGCAGCCCCAGTGGAAACAGCCCAGATGCCCACCCACAGCAGAACACGTAAACCCTTTGTGATATATTGATGCCTTGGGACACTGAACAGCAATGTGGATGAGTGAACAGTCGCTGCCCACAGCATGAACACACCTCCTAAGCATAGTGTTGAGTGAAGGGAACCAGATGAAAAGATAAATACCATATGATTTCACTTATTAGTCAACATATTATTAACTTACTATAATTCATTTAATCTACAATGAATTTAGAAATCGAGACAGTAGGTTCCTTTCAGGTGACTGACAGTGAGGTACAAAAGAACTTCTAAGGGGGGATATGAATGTTTCATTTCATGGTCTGGGTGCAGAGTCACATTATGAAATTTAATTTAATTTTATGCATATTTATTTGTGAATTTTCTCTCCATATATTATACTTTGATAAAAAGTTATAAAAATAAAATCAGTATTTAAAAAAATATATAGTCTTACTACATGTAAGCACATCTAAGGTTGGTACATGGGGGAGAATGTATAAGCTTAGACAGTGTAAGCTTACATGGTATACTGCTGGATTAAACAAAACATTTTTACAGAAACTTTTCTTTTTATATATTTAAAAATATATACCCCAAATGAATGCTACCTATGAACAGCATCTCAAGTTGTCTGACAATAATCCTTAAGAAGTTAGGTCATTTTCCTTCATTCTTTTTCTGGCTGTGCTAAGTCTATCTCACATCTTTCAAATCAAACTAATGTGATTTAAAATGGCATGCATGGAAAAGCACTAATGTTCAAATTTACTGCATATATTGTACCAGCTTTATAAAATAAATAATTTACACAATATTGCAATACAGCATGAACTGTGCAGGCACATGTTTTCTCTAACAGTCATAGCTCCACACAGAATGTGAACATTGTGTTGATGGGAGGACATGCTGTTGTTTAGTCAGAGGGCGTTCCTGAAAATAGAGGGACTAACAGCATGTTCTAAAGGAGAGAGTCCTGTACTGGGAGTTAGATGACTTGTATTATAACCATCTTGCCAGTGCAACCACAGGAAAAACACATTTATTACCTTTATCTATTTCCCAGTTTTTCCCTTAGCCAACTTGATTAAATTGGACTGTGTGAGAATCAAAGGCTTGTAAAACAAGTTGAAAAGCGTATTTCTTATTTTTACTTTGATCCTACTCATGATGAATATGTTCTAAAGAAAAATATTTTAAAATTCCTTTTCAATTTTCAATTTTCCACAAAACTTAACATAGCACTGAGGATTATACTACCTCTAGCCTATACTTTTTACAAAAACAAAGCAAAACAAAACAAACAAACAAAAAACTCCTGGTTCTAGAGATTCATTTATTTTATTCTTCCCCCCAAACTGGTTTTGTAGCAATCTCAGATAACAGATGGGCAAACTTAGGATCTGAAAACGATGGAGACAGAGAGGTATTCAGAATTGCACCCTACCATAAGCTGACAGACAAAGGCATCAAAATATCCAGGGGTAAGAGTACTGCAACAAAGAAGTCAATAACAATAGGAGAGCATTTCAAGAGTTCTTGGGTTAGATAGATTCCAGAAGTTAACATACAACTGCCAGTATAAGAAGTAACTTCAGTAACTGCTCCTTTGGCATAACCAATTTAATTTTAATTGAAATTACTTTTCAATAAAACAGTGAGTAAGGGTTGGAGAGCTCAGGTATATAATCAGATAAATCATGTAAAATTTGCTAAAACAAAACACTCTTGTTTTGCAGAGAAAAGTCATAATCCTTTGTGAAGCCCTAGAAGAAGAAACCTAACTTATTGTCAGATGCTATGATAATTTCAAGAATGTCAACAGGAGAAGGCACAGGATCAGAAACATTACTAATTACCAACAGACAAGTATTTAGAAAACCAACAACAGGTTAAAATATATTTATGATACAAGTACATAATTTCCTTTGAATGGAAGCCTACTTTTATTTAAAAAATTAGTGGCACCACTTATATCTTCCTTTTGAGAGATTTTGGTTACTAGAATACAACCTTTTGATAAAATAGTTTTAATTTTATCCCAGAGTCATTATCCTGTTCATTACTGACATACCTGCAATACCTGATCCTAAACACATACCTTAAAAGTGATTCCCACTAACAGGTGCTGCCCTATTGACTCTCTGGAAATCATTTATCTTTTATGCAAGGAATTGTTTCCTTCCACTCCACTTTTAGAATTTCAACCAATCATAGGACCCACTCCTCAACTGGATCCATCAGAGATATTCTCTAAGATTATCTTTTTTGGAGGGGACTTGAAAAACAGGCAGTCTCTTCAGGTGGCAGTACATGTATGAAGTGGAACTTAGGCATTACGAAAAAAAAAACACTTTTCCTTCTACATGGAGAAAATAGATGCACAGTTTAGGAGCTTAAGCCAGCATGCAAAGAAAAGCAGAGATGAAAACTCTAAAAGAAAATCTTAAGAGTTGGTATGTGCTATATTCAGGGTATTCCTAATGTCTAGTTTTATCAGTCTTTCCTTAAACGGGTTTATGCTAGATTTTCAGCACTAACAAACAAAAGCCCTAACTGAGAGTGGATGATCTAAGATCTATCACATAGTAACCTTTAAGTTAAGAGCTAAGGGAGTAGGGGAGAAAATGGATGCCAGGAAAGATCCTTGAGTCATCGCTTTCCTCGAGAATACTGAGGTTAAACACCTGGAGGGAGAAGTCACATCTAGAATGAAGCTAGAGAAGTGAGGCTCAGTATCTCTGCAAGAGGGAGAACCACAAACCATTGGAAGGGGAACAAAATTTGCTACTGCTAGAAAATACAGAATTCCAGAGGAGAAGCTCTAATGCAACAAAACATGCAGACAAATAAATAAGACAAGGCAACTTGAGCCCTCAAGGTAACATTGTCACCACAAGGAGAAAACAACTTTGCAGAACCCAACCACAGATATATGGAAGCGCCAATCTTCCTATCAGACAGAGAATTCAAAACTGCCGTGATAAGTAAACTGGAAGAAAATGCAGCAAATTCAGAAAAAAGAGGGAAAAAATTGAGAAATACAAATGAATGAACATACTAGAAACTGAAGCTATAGACAAACAATAATAAGGCAGTTGCAGGATGTAAAAAATAAATAGAAGAGCTAAAAAATTCTACACAAATTATGGAAACAGACTAGGCCACATGGAGACACAAACCTTGATGATCACAATACATGGAGAATAGAGGTGGAAGAAGAAAGAGAAATACGAAGAAAAAAGTATGAAAGAACACTCGGGGATCTGGCTCCTTTAGGAAAGGCAACATAAGGATAACTGGGTATCCTAGAAGGGAAAGAGAAAGAGGAGGGAGAGAATTCATTTAGAGAAATAAGAAAAAAAAAAAACAACTTCCCAAACCTGGGGAAGGAAATACATATACAAGTTCATGAAGCTAAAAGAACACCTGGTTATCTATATGTAGTGAGACTACATTGAGTAACATAGTTTTGTAACTACAAAGAATTTGAGAGAAAGAAAGAATATTGAAGATGGCTAGGGGGCAAAAGCAGATACACATACTTTCAAGAAATGCCCTAAGACTGACATCAGCTTTCTTGGAGGAAACCCTACAGCCAAGGAGAGAATGGAACAAAGTATTTAAAATACTTAATGAGAAAAATTACCAGTCAGGAATATTATGTACTGTAAGATTCTCCTTCAGATATGAAGAAAAAATAAAGGATTTCTCATACATAAAGAAACTGAGAAAGTTTACCAACATCAGACTACCCCTACAAGACATATGGAAAGGGGTTATCCTATCTAAATCAAAGAGCAGAACTTCACCAAGAAATGAACAAGGAACTAGACAGAACCTGAAAAGTAAAACCAATAGTAATAACAAATCTTCACATATCAATAATCACCCAAAATGTAAATGAACTGTATTCATCAATCAAAAGACACAGAGAGGACAGATGGATCAAAAAACAAAACACTACCTTCTTTTGTTTCCAGGTGACTCATGTGAATTCCAAAGATAAACACAGATGTAAAGGAAAATGTTGGAAAGCAAATGGGGCTCAGAAAAGGGCAGGGTCAGTCATACTTATATCAGATAATAGATTTCCACTTATATTATAAAAGGTAATAAGAAATAGAGATGTACACTTTATAATGATTAAAGGATCAATACATCAGGAAAACATAACTCATCAACATATGCACACCAGACAAAGGGACATCAAAAATATATAAAGCAACAATTATCAAATCCAAAAACCAGATAATAGCAGCAACATAACAATCTTTGGAGGATTTAATATTCCATTTTTACCAATGGACAGACCAACCAGACAAAAATAAACCAAGAAACATAGCCTTAACTGAGGGATTAGGCCACATGGTTTAATGGACATTAATAGGACACTACATTCCTAATACAATGAGTACATAGCCTTCTCAAGTACACACAAAAAAATTCTCAAGGGTGTTCTGGAGAATGGACCTTCATAGTAGGCCACAAAACAAATATCAACAAATTCATAATGATTGAAATCATTATCAGGTATCTTCTCTGATCACAATAGTATCAAACTAAAATCAACAAAAATAAAGCAGGAAAAGCCTCTAATATGTGATGATTAAAAACACACTTCTGAATGACCATTGGATAGAGAGAAATCAAAGAAGAAACTGAAAAATAACTGGAGATGAATAAAAATAATGAACCAAACTATCTGACCTATGGGATCAGCAAAAGCAGTAGTAAGAAAAAAAGTATATAAGAATCTGAGCCACATCACACAAGAAATAGCTCAAATGAAAACCTTACTACTCGCCTCAAAATATTAGAAAAATGTAACCAATACAAGCAAAAATCAACAGGAAAAGGAACTAACACTAGAGCAGAAATAAATGAAACTAGAAATCAAAGCCCGTCCAAAGGATCAGTGAAACCAACAGCTGGTTATTTGAAAATAATAAGAAAATAGACAAGCCTCTGGGTAAACTCACCAAGAGAGAAAAAAATTAATAATAAGAATCAGAAATGAAAGGAGTAATTATAATAGACATTTTGGATATATAGATCATAAGAAATTACTATGAGCACCTGTGCTACCAAATTGCATACCTTAGGTGACATGGAGAACTTCTTCATAATCTATTATACAATCCTCTAAGAAAGAGCCAGGAGGAAAGAAAACCTTAGCAGAGAAATCACAGAAAAGGAAATTGAAACAATAATCAAAAATCTCCCAAAGAACAAAAATCTAGGCCCAAATGGTTTCAGTGAGTTCTACCAAATCTTCAAATAGGAACTAATATTTATTCTACTCAGACTCTTCCAAAAAACAGAGAAAAAGGGAAAACTTCCAAACACACTTTATAAGGCCGGTATAAAACCTGACAAAGACATCACACATACGAGAGAGAATTACAAACCAATTTCCCTGATAAACATTGATGTAAAAATTCTCAACAAAATCTTAACAAACCAAATCCAAAAATACATCAAAAGGATTAAACATGATGACTAAGTGGGATGTATTCCAAGGACACAGAGATGGTTCAACACCCAAAAAATCAGTCAATGAATTCATCATATCAACAAAAGGAAAGATAAAAATCTTAATGAAAACAGTAAGACACTGTTAAAAAAGACAGAAATAGAAGAAAACACAGGAAAAGATTTGAACCTTAACCCCTGGCACATATACAAAGTTGTAAACCTACTTTATTCAACAAACAAAACTTTAAAAAAAAAAAATTGATGACTAAGAAGCTAGTTAGAAGACTGAATGCTTTCTACCAAACCTTAAGAATGGCAAAAAAAAAAAAAAAGAGCTGAAATAGTTAATTCAGAAAAAAATAAATATTTTGAGTAGAAGTGGAAAAAAAAAAGTATGTCACTAAAATTTAGAGAAATAAAAAGTGAAACAGTATTTTAATCTAATAAATAAAAAAGATTTTTTTAAATGGACATATTCACTATTGGCAAATAATAATGTGAAAGTTCTCAAATCAGACCATCCTAAGATTCTCAGAGCTGGTCTCTTCATATGCACCACATTCTGGCATGCAGACTCCTTTGAGCTAAGAGCAATGAAATCCCTTGAGGCTGAGGAGATTTTGTCATTACCTAAGTCCTTTGCCTTTCCCTAATCAAAGAAGAGATGTCACATCCTAAGAAGATGCCATCATTGTTTGCCTTTTATGACCTAGAAGAATTATGGGTCTTTTGTAGGGGGAGGAGCTGTATCATAGAGTTGTAAGCTTCTTTACTCTCAGAGTAAGGATGAAGTAACCAGTCTTGTATGTTGTGTAAAGTATTGTCCCCTCTCCCCTACCGCCTTGACCCTCCAGGTCCCTAAAAACAGGATAAATATCCCTGGTCTGCTCCACTATTCTTTTAAATTTACAACCACGTGAATTCCCCATATGTATGTTATTAAATTTTGGCCTTTCTCCTACTAAACTGTCTGATGTTAATTTACCCATCTAGCCTTAGAAGAATCCAGATGGAGTGAGGAAATATCCCTGTGTCCCAACAAATGAAACCCCATTCTGTTACGTCATTCATAGGAGTATAATTTTCATAGACTGTTTCTGTAACACATTTAGAAAATGTAATACAAATGTTCAGTAAGAAAATGATGAATTGATTTACTAAATGTATTATTAGTCATTAATTTTAACACAAAATATTTACATTGTGGTGTTAGATTTTTAATATCAGGTTATCAAACTGCATCAATAAATGTTTGTGGAAATACACAGGAACTATCAAAATAATTCCTGACAATGAAAAGTTTTAATAGTATAGTCAGGATATCATTCAATGGGCTATTAAGGAATATTATTTGTACTCTGCCCTCAGAGTACAAATAACATTATTAGTGGCAAGGTGATCTCTGCACTTTGAATTAAGGTAGAAAAGATCTTTCCGCTGTCTAAGTGCAGAAACTTATTGCTACTATGTGTAAAAAAGCTGGTTGTTGACTGGGCTTGCCTTTTTTGTAACTGCTAGTGGTTATGACATGTGACATGCTAGTCGGTTATGACATTTGTAGGAAAACAATGTTAGTACAGTCTTAAATATTGTTCAGTGATGCTTAGGTATGTTTGTCCCTTAATCAAATCAAGTTTATTACTTTTATCCTGCAATAGCAAAATATCTATTAAAGAGTATTAAAAACTTTTATAAAACTTATAGAAAAATAATATATCCTGACTACAAAACTCTTAATTCTAAATCTCTTTTTCTCATTGCAATGTACTTTTAAAAATAGTGTATTAGGATTGTCATAAGAATCTAAGCCAGACTCAGCTGAGTTCAGGAATATGAAAATTACACTTTTTTCTAACTATCCTCTCACATGACAGACTGGACCTTCAAACTGATCCTTGCTTATACCAGATCTCATGTTGCATGCCATATATAATCACCAGATGCTTCTCCCTGGCTGTGCCTTTAAGCCTTTCCTTCCATCCTTCAGATTAAAAAGATCCATAAATCTTTTCAGTCTTCCATTCTCACATATTAGCATTGGGCCTGTGCTGTAGCATTAACAACATATTAAGTATGAAAATATATATACAATTTCTTCTTTCTCTTAAATAGCCATGGATTATATTCTTCCCAAATAAAATTTTCCTGGAGTGTAACAGTGTAAACAAATGCAAAGCTGCTTCTCTAGTTTCCCATAAATACTTTAGTCCTCATCCTTAAAAAGAAACATAGCTTTAGAAAACAACTCCCCAAATTCAAGGTGGCTGTCGCCCTTGTCAGTCCCTCTTCTGCCAAAGCAGTGCTGGTATAATGTTACTCCAGGGTGGGCTGGTCGCATGGATCTCAGTTAACAGCACAGTGAGGTCTCAGAGTTGTCTGGTAAAAATAATGCTATCTTACAATTTAATTCCAAATAGACTAACAGGGAATTTCTGAGGGCTGGAAAAAAAAGACTAGGTTGAGGTTTGTTTGAATTATTTATGATGGAAATATTAATATGTTACCTGCTTGCAAACTTCAGGAAAAAGACTTGAGTATAAACTATTTATATTCAGAAATAACTTAATAAATATAATTAAATTAAATTCCTTAATTATAAATTATTCATAACATCCAATTTGAGGAGGTTACTGAAGCAAATCTATGAAGTATTAAATCACACAATGCATTGTCTTCCTGGTTTTATTAATTATATGACCTTAAATAGATTAAAACCAAGCACTTGAAAGCATTCTATCATTTAAGATACTTATTAATTTATATTGCTCATGACAAAGAGCTGTAAGGTCATACACTACATATTGGGTCAATTATGCTATACCTTCTCACATTTCTCTTCATTTTGGCATTTGCTCTCTATGCTGGCAATCACTGATTTTAAAAATACCTGTGTCAAATTCCTATTTTCCTACAGTTAAGGAAAGTTTAACAATGATAATAATAAAAAACAAATAATGAGTCCTACTAAGCATTCACCAAGTGTCAGACACTGTGCTTAACAATTTCCATGAGCTATCGTATCTAAACATCATGATATTCCTGTGAACTAGATCTGTTCCATCTGCACCCTTTGGCAGATGACGAGCTGGAAGGGCGGAGATCAGCAAGTCAACAAAGCCACACACCCAGCAAGTGAGTGAGCTGAGTTCAAACCCAGGCAGCCTGACTTTCACCTATTTACTGTGTAGCTGACTGTACTTGGCTCTGGTTTTGTGCCTTTTTTTTTTTCTCTCATTTTAGAAGAAAGGTTTTTATTTACAAATTGCACTTTTAATTCTGTTTGGATTAAATGGATATGTAATGGGGATTGGCTTTACCCAGAAGGGGAAGTGAAAGGCAGTTAAAAACCACAATGTTTACACACGAAGCAAGGTAAAGTCGAATATTATTAACTTCACATATTCCCATGTATATATTTATGGGTCACAGAGGGAAAGAATTCAACGGGAGTTCTCACAAACCTTTGTTTTCATGGGCATAAAATGTCTTCCAAAATCAAACCCAGCTAGTCTCTGTCTTCAGCATGGTAAGAATTTGGCATGCTGAGACTGTGCTCCTAGGAGAGAATCCACGCTTGCCAGACACTTACTTAATATGCTAGCTTCCACAGCACATCGCTTTCATCTCCTCCTAATTGCCTCCAACTGACTTCAGATTTGGTCAAAGAGAGAAAGGCATTGGAGGAAAGAGGCACAGGGGTGGTTATTGTTGTTATTTTGTTCCACTATGACAAATAAACATACTTATTAATTATGTGAAATGTTAAAAAAAAAACTAATGTGAAATGTATAAATTAGTAGAATTTCTGCTGTGGACCCTAGAAAGTTCTCTAGTCTTCCCTCCCATGACAATATAAAATACAAGCCAATATAATAAATTTGATTCTAAATGACTGGCTTCTCATTAGTTAACAATTTTGAGTTTTACACAATGGGCAACTTTTTCCTTTAAAATAAAATAAGAAATGAAGAAAATTGTACTCTACTCTTCTGGATATAAAAATACAAGTGAATAATAAATGTATCTATATATCTAGCCAAACAAAACAAGATGCATAAATAAGTCTAACTTTGCATAACTTATATTTTAGAGTATAAGAGTTATAAAACAACTTTTGCTAATATTAATTGTTGAAAGGCATAAATATAATATGTTATGGCTTTATGCCCATATCCTAGTTAGCTTTTCATTAAGTTAAGGAAAAAAAAAGGGACAGGTTTTTGTTTGTAATGGGGCATCAGTGAGAAAGACTCATCAACACGAGATTATGTTTGACACAGAAAAACAGTGGTGGCAAATATTGCAAGAAAATGTTGCTTGTAACAAACTTTAAAAACTTTTAACAAACTTTTAACAACTTTAAAAATAAGGGCAGTTTAAAAGCAGAGGGGTAGAGAAAGAGAAAAACAAACTCAAGCAAAAGTAAAGGAGCAACAGGATGTAGCACACTTAATTAGCCAACTTTTTCCTTCAGATCAGCGTCCCCCCAAACTACTGGACATTCTTACAAGACATTTCCAGTCCTTTTGTTTCTGCTTCTCCTCTGTACCTATACAAAATCTTTTAATTTTTTTAAGGCACTAATTTTTCACAAAAACAAAATTAACAAAAAGATGCAGAAAATTTAAATCACAAACATGTGCATGGATCAATGAGGAAGTTGATCCATGATTTGACATTCTTACTAAGCAGTCCTGCTTAGTCTAAGCTTGAATCTGACATGTATTCTGCTGTAAAGGTTGGCCACAAATATTATCATATTTCCCAACTGTACATTTGTGTGTATTTTTTTTAAATGAAAATGTTGCCTAACGGTGTTGCTGTTATATTGTCACTTCCTATGCTAATTCGCTCACCAGTCATAATCCTCCTACTTTTTGACCTTCCCTTACGCAATCACATTCAACTAGATAATTTCATTACACCGGTGGAAAAGGGGCATGAATTAAGACTACTTATCTCAGAATCGCACACTGAGAAGAAACATTTCTTTCCATGCCCTCATGCTTTCAGTACATTTTCTGCTATGACTTTATTTGCATGTTTAATGCCAGAATATGAGTTGAATAACTCGAATTTGTCAAAATAGTAACAGTGATGTGAAGTATAGGGAGATGAATATTCAAGTATCTTTCTCAAGATAGATGATCTGGAAAACAGTTATAAAATGATGTCATTCCAGAATAAATGAATGAGCTAACTTAAGTATTTATCTAAGGAATTTTTTCAGAGGATGTCCTGATACCAGCACTTTTATAAAATATTTATGTTCCAATTTAAATTTAAATTTCTAATAGATAAGAGATAGGATTGAAACTCAAAAGACTAAAATAAGCTGCTCTTTAATTGTTCCCCACCCCCCAACAATTATCAGGGAATAGTCATCAATATAAAGAAGCTAATCATTCAAATATTTTAGAAGAGAATTCAAAATTTAAAGTATCCATTCTAATGGCCATACAAAATACCTTAAAAAAAATCCTTATATATGAACGAATTTCTAAATGTGAAGTCATTCTCTACATAAAAAGTCAAACTATTATTTTGTAAAAAAAGTTTTATATGAAAATAAATGACTTTCTTTTACCTTTATATCATGTATAGTGTGAGTCTTGAATACAAAGTGTTCGGAAGGGGGAAAAAAAGCTTTTACAAATGCTTGCTAGCTCATAGTTATTGACACAATAAAAATGTATAATTATTACAAAGTGAAATAGTTTTCTCCTCCTCTGAGCCTTGATCAAAAGCTCGTAGCACATTTAAATATGTACTTCCCTTCTCCCCGACCTTCCTCTTGACACTGCGCCTCCACTCTGCGTCGTTCCTGTTTCCCTGTCTAAGCCCAAGTACAGGTAACCTGCTGGGGCCTTCAGGCTGGCAGTAGGCCAGATATACCCCACGTTTTCTGAGGGCAAATGATGACAAAACCCAGGAACAATCAAACACAAGTGGCAAAACTCAATATAAAAGCTCATGTCCATTAATAGAAAAATGGAATATAAATTCTAGGATGTTATTATGATTCAATATTTTAAATTACATTTGAAAGATATGCTTTTCAATGTGTCCTTGACATTCACTTGAAACTCTGTAGAAGCAAAGCAAGAATATCTTTTACAACTCTCTAAGCATTTACCTGGGTATAAATATTATATTCACCATGAGCGAAGTTGCCTGCTGTGTACAGAAACTGAAATGCCAGGAGGCATATTAAGAGCCAGTGTAAATGATGCAATTTGTGGAAGAGAGCCATCTATAGCCAACATGTATTTACTCTTAATAGAAAACAGGGGTGGCAGCAAGAGATATATGGCTTCTTTTCTCCCTTCTTGGCATGGATATCGCTTTTATAATACAGAACAACACATAAGCTTGAGCGCCTTCCAGGACATATATAATCATTCCTATGTTATGTACATAGGAATGGTAAAATCAAAGTGAAATGGAATATGAAAACATTGACTTCTTGATTCATTTCATATGTTTCAATCACTTATCATATGTTTCAATCACACAAACCACTGTGCTGGGTCTTATGAGAGAAGAAAAAGATAGTTACTGTTCTCCAAGATTTTGACATATTAAAACAGCAAGATTTGGGCCCTCCCTGGTGGCGCAGCAGGTTAAAGCACAGCACTAAGAAGCTTAAGCCACTTCTGCATGAGTTCGATCCCCGCCTGCCCCGGAGGAGATCCACATGGCGTGGCAGACCTCTCCTGACCCGCCCTCCACTCCCCTCAGCGGTGTACTTCGTAGATCTGCCTGTTCTGTTCCCCTCTCTGTCTCTGGTGAATCCTCTCACCCTCCGCATCTCTGGCCTGTACCCCAGCTCTATATGTATGAATAAATAAATAAATCTTTTAAAAAAATAAAATAAAATAAATAAATAAAACAGCAAGATTTAAGAAAAATACTAACAAAATTGTAAAACAACACAGTACATGCTCAACGGCTAGTGATCTGTTTAAAATATAAGTGCTCTACAGTACCAACATGAATCATTGTAGAATGGAGTGCCTTGGAGGTAACATCATAACAGCAACAACAAAAAAGAATTGTGAAAATCAAAATAATCTAACCACAAAGAAAGAAATGAAATGGGTTATTTTGGTTAGGAAAAGAAGAAACATTACAAAAATACTGAAATGAAAATGGCCTCAGAGAGTTTATTATCTTAACCTATATCAAAATTAAAGATTCTTCTTTAATTTTAGTAGTATCGGTTTGAGCTTACTTTTCAAAAATTTTTATTGAGTGTAGGAAAAACTGAAGTGCACTTAACAAATCATTGGAGGCTCACTGTGATCACATCTGAGAGTCCCACACAATATTGGAAGATTTAGCTCCATGAGCTCAACTAGGTTCCTACAGTAAATACTGAGACAAAAATCCCCTGGGATTCTATCAAGGGGAGGGGAAAGGAATATACCAGACCACTCAGCTCTTTCTAAGCAGACCAGCCCCAAATGGAAACTAGTAAACCAACACCTAACCTTCTGGGTACTATTGAGTCTAACTAAACCTGACTGCCAAGTCCAGTAAGTTAAGACCTGCAAAAGGAAACAGAAGGTGGAGGGAGGAGGAAGAGTCTCCAGCAACACGTACAGTACATTCAAAGGGACAGAGTTGCAAGTACGACTCCTAGGAAGTGAAAAAGTTAAGGTATTTCAACAAAGAGAGAAAGGCTGGAAGGATAATCAGGAGCCAAAGATTATGCAAAGTTCAACTATAGAGTGGAGTTTAGGTTTTATTTTAAGGACATTGCAAACCTGTAACAGGCAAAACAGAAGAATCATTGGTCAGATATATGTATTTTCATGCAATCATCCAGAGTGCAGAGTGAAGAATGGATTAGAAATGGACAACAGCTTATATAGAGAGATTGCTGTAGGTGTCCAAATGAAGAATGAACAATGACGATGATTCATGAAGTGAGAGACAAAGGCAAGTTCCAGATACATTCAGGAGAAAGGTGCTAATAGGAAGAATCAAGGATGATACCCAAGAGAGGTAACAATAATTCAAGTTTATGAGATAAGTGACCCATGTATTTTATTAGCTATACACATATACTATACATCACATATACATATATTACATACATACATATGTTTACATTTATGTGTACAACACATATAACACACACCTATATACCTCATCACAACTCGATTTAAACTCTATTTAATCCTTGGAATAAAGTAACCTGGTAATGTAGGTAGTATTGCTCCCTTTTCACAGACTAGGAAATTAAAGCAAAGGGTACTTAGGTAATTTCCCGAAGTTCACTCCACTGATAACTGTGCTGTCAAAACACAAACCTACCTGATCTGATTTCTGACTCTTAACACCACCTCAGTGCTACACGGTGATGAGCAGGACTGCCCTAAACTTAAGACCACAGCTGTGGAAGGAGGAGGGGAAGTTTACTTTGGGATATGGTTGAAACCTGCAATGAAGCAGTTGGAGAGTTTGAGTGAAGAGTTGAATGAACTAACAAGCTGGAACTCAGAAAAGTTTTAAGTGGAACTGGACGCTCACAAGTTTATAACACTATGAAGGACTGAAGCCTTCGGGTTGGGTAAGTTAAATGAAAATTAGAGGGAGCGTGTAGAACAAAAATATAAGCAACATGTGAACAGAGCCTTAAAAGGCTTCAGATTTTACAGAGAAGGAACAGGTAGACAGGCCAGAAAAGGATACCAATGCCAAGCAATGGGCATCACGAGAGGTCACACAAAAATCAGCACAGGACATCATAGAAGTAAAAGAAAAGTGCTTTGTGTTGGAGGGGTACAATGTGGTGTCTCTATCGCTAAGTCAAGAAGGACAAAGAGTTAACATGTTCTTTACATTTAGTAACATTGAAGTAAGCATTTACCCAAACCAGAACATATTCTTTGAAGTGATACTGAGTAAAGTCAAACTACAGTAAGTGAGGTAGCTATGGACGTGAGGACATGGAGACAGCAAGTACTGGTGATTACTTGAAAAGACTAGTATGAAAGGAAGGATAACTAAAGGAGAGCCTTAACTCTCAGACTGATGAAGGCTTCATTTGTTTCTTGAGTCCTGAGGAAATATTTCTGGAGAGGGTGGCATTTTTTTTTAAATTTTATAACAGTTTATTTTTACATCATTTTGTACATTCCCCCCCCCCCCCATTTCAATTGTAATCCCCGCGGGTTTTCCATCACCAAGTCACCCGTGTGCCATCACCATAATCCCATGCACTTCCCTCCCCACCCCCCCATTTTTTATCCCATTCCCCACTCCAGAGAGGGTGGCATTTGTAGAAGGAAAAAAAAAAGTGAAAATCTTCTAAAAAGAGGAAACACTAGGTAGAATCAAATTCCTGGCAGCTGGGGTATTGGCACAGAGAGGGTGGCGTCTTCCACATTAGGGACTTTCCAGGCTCATGAGACAGATGGATAATGGGACGAAAGACTTTTGTCAGTGGAGTTATATGATAGACCACAGAATCTAAGCTGAATAGGACAAGAAGAGGTAACAAAAAGAGACACCAAGATAAAGGTGTTATACATCAATGAAACTGACCACGTTGGATGGAGATGGATGTCCAAGTAAGCGATTTCAGATGAGGAGCCACTTAGGCTGATGGAAAGAACTTTCCACTCTCAGCAACATTTTCAGTTTACTTTAAACTAAGGACAGAACACATAAAGGTTCCTTGTGGAATTTTGCACGTTCTTCAAATGTCCCTGAGTTCTTGTTAATACTGGGTGGCTTTTTGAACAATGGTGGTTTTTCTGCCCAACAAGACAAGGTTCAAGAATTGGCATGGCCTATTGATTCAGAACAGGTTTCCAAAGAGAATGTTTTCGTGCCACAGCTTGCCATAGCCAGATGTTTTTTGGTTTCTGTGATAATTATATTACAGAATAGAAAAAGATAAAGGATTTAGTCAGCAGTGTGAGCGCAGTTATTTAATCTCTTTTTGTTTGCTTAGCCATCCATTAAATGGAAGATACAGAGTTGATGATTATATCTCACTCAGTGAGTTCATTCACTTTTCTCCATTTGAACAATTTGAAATTGTTTCCATTTTGAAATATGTGAATAGTATATAACGAATCTGAGATGCAACCAAATTGCACAATTTTTGAAGATGTATTAATTCAAATCTGCAGCAAACAAAAATTTTCCTATTCCTAAGCTAAAATAAAATGATATAACTTGTTTGTTCAGCCTAGTGGTAAATGAGGCAGTCAAGAGTCGGCTGGAAAGATGAGCGTGGAAAGGAGACAAATAGAAAGGCGCATCAGGGCTGTGCTCCTTAGAGTCACTCGGGGCCAGCAGCACTGGAGGGGCAGCCCCGAGGTCCTGCTGGTCTGGCCCAGATTCTTACAAAACTCCTGCTCCCTGGGCCACCAGGAAGCTGATGTAGATTCTCGTAGGGCTAAATCAGCTGTGTCTAAACAGACAAATAAATAAAACCAACTTCCTGAACCCCTACTCCACTGCTACAAAAACAGATATTCCTGAAGCTCAGCTAAAAGCACATACAGGAAAGCTGTACTTAATGGTTGACCCACAGTGTTGACATGTTTCGTCTCTTGGTTTTTGTCTAACACCTCAGTTTCTTTCCCCACTGCCCCCAATGTTGTTAGTTTTATTATATCCTCTTAAATATCCTCTTAAAACACCTTTTTTTGGGGGGGGAGAAGAAGAGGGATATAATAAATAAAAGTTAACAACTAAGTTCTAAAGTGTGCTTCCTATAAAACCTCTACACCACGGAGCAGAAACAGGCTGTGGGCTGAGTCAAAGTTGAGCTAAGCATTCTAAAAAGACACCCCAATTAAGCTAGAATTAATACTTGTGATGGAGCTGTGATTAGGATATTTCCTCTTCCCAAGAACCTCTCTTGTGATAACAGGCAATGTTTACATATCAAAGTAGGTAGGAGTGGGATGATGTCAATATTTTTCAGTAACTTGAAAAAAACTCAAGTTATTAACCCTAAGTAACAAAAATGGATGAAAAGGGGAAAAAGGAAGGTGAGAGAAGGGAACATGGTTGAACTCCTGCCAGGCACAGGGCAGTATGTATATAATCCCTGTGAAGTAGACATTTCTATAACTGTTTTATAGATAAAGAAACAATGGTACAAAAAGATGATGAGGCTGGGTCAGGGGCTAGGTAACAGCAAAACCTCTACTGTTTACTCAATATCAATATCATATATTGTTCCCTTTCATTCATTCTTATCATTCCCTCTAGGATTCAGTCCAATAAAAATAGCATTTTAGGCCCTCCCTGGTGGCACAATGGGTTAGGACACAGCACTGCAAGCTAGCGTAGCTGCTTCAGTGTAAGTTGGATTTCCGGCCCCAGAGGTGATCCACGTGGCACAGCAGACCTCTCCTGTCTCACCTGCTGCTCCCCTCAGCAGTGTACTTCATCTACCTGCCTGTTCTTCCCCCTGCTCTGTCTCTGGTGAATCCTCTCACCCACCCCTGCACCTCTGGCCTGTACCCCAGTTCTGTATGCATAAATAAATAAATCTTAAAAAAATGTTTTAAAATAAAATAGCATTTTATATTAGAATAATAAATAATTTTAAGTAAGAAAAATTCAAGATAGAAAGGTAAAGAGAAATAATAAATATCTGGGGCCAAAACTCTACTATGCTGACTAAAAAAGCTTGTGGAAAAAAGCAGAAAAGCCATATTGTATTTTGATAACCATGTTGCTATAGCAACAACATAATGATACACAGAGGGCTTTCAAAGTTATCCTGGTAATAAAAGCTATACATGGATACATAGGTCCTCAGTGTTGTTAAATACATACTATTCTCCATAACCTTGCAGATCTAGTAACGAGGAAACCCGTGTAAACATTATGTATACAAGGGTAAAAACACTGTCAACTTCTACTCACTGTTTGCACGTCACAGAAATAAAAAGGCAATAAAAAATATGCCTATACCTAAGGACTTTAGTCAGAAATCCTATCTAGTGTTAGTGTGGAGTGAAGTAAAAGATAATAAAAGGGGCTTGTCTTAGACATGATAGTATGAATAAAACTTGTTTAGACTTCTAAAGTTTAAATTAAGCATAGTACAAATACCAATATAATAAATTCAAATGTGTATGTATAAATTGAGATTTTAAGAAAATGTGTTTTGAACAGTGTAAATTATTTGTTAACCATGCTGTGTCTACTGCAGCTATTTTTCAGTGGCCTGAAAAAGAACAAGTGTTTTTTAAATGGCACTCTCACTACCTGCTGTCAGTGAGACCTATGGGGAACTAAATCCCCACACGCCACTGTAGCAAAGAGAAAACACAGTAGTGAAAACCAGGACTTAGGGTCTCCTTATTCCTACCTCCACCACATCCGTGAGGAGCCTCCAGTCCACCTGGAGTCAGTGAGGCAGATAAGGTAAAGTGACAGAATAGTCACCACTCTGCCTCTCCACTCAGGGTCCTAGGAATAGCAGGCTGCTGACCTTCCATTCCCATCAGTATCAACCAGGGCCAAGCCAGCACAGAGGTAGGACTGGCCAGCACTCCTCCCATTCATGTGGTGTCAATGGGGACAGTGCAAAGCCAAGCTTCTGTCCCATCTTACTGCAACACAACAACGTGAGTCGGCTCTGACTCTCCCTGCTGATGTTGAGTTCACAGCAGGAACTAAGCTTATATGCTCAAGCAGAGACACAAGTAGTTCAAGTTGGTGACCCATCCCCTCCCTCGCAAAGGTCTGAATGAATGTCCACTCCTCTAATCTAATACAGGCAGGGTGAGTCAAGGCTCCACTTTGTTAGAATAGTATCAGCGGGCCTCTGTTTGAACACACCTACCTGGCTTTCATACCATACCTCACAGGGAAGTGCCTGCTGAATTGAAAAAAAAAAATTGAAATAGGATCCACAGTCTCACAGAAGTCTCAAAGCAATCAGAATACAATGGAAATTATTATGACAATATTAGAGTATTAATGAGAGAAGACAGTCAGCAGACATCACTGAATGAATCAGATATTGGAATTATCTGAGGATTATAAAGAAACCATCATAAATATCATTTTAAATGCAATTAAAAATTCTCTTGAAACAAAAGAACATCTCAACAAGAAAGAGAAATAGAAACATAGAAATTATGAAACTAAAAAATAAAATGAGGCCCTCCCTGGTGGCGCAGCAGGTTAAAGCACTGCACTAAGAAGCTGAAACCACTTCCGCATGAGTTCGATTCCCACCTGCCCCGGAGGTGACCACATGGAGTGGCAGACCTCTCCTGACCTGCCCACTGCTCCCCTCAGCAGTGTACTTCGTCAGTCTGCCTGTTCTGCTCCCCACTCTGTCTCTGGTGAAGTCTTTCGCCAACCCTGAGTCTCTGGCCTGTACCCCAGTTCTGTATGCACAAATAAATAAATCTTAAAAAAATAATAAAATAAATAATAAAATGAATAAAATAAAACTCACTAGGTGTACACTACAACAGAATATAAAGACAAAATCAGTGAACTTTAGGAGAAAGTAACAATTTGTTCAAGACTGAACAACTAGAGAAAACAAAAAAATAAACAATGGAGTCTTTATGGGAGATTTATGGGGCACTGACAAAAACAAGTAATATTCATATAAGTGGAAACAGAAAAGGAGAAGAAAGTAGGAGTAGGTAATATTCAAATAAAGAATAGTTGGAAACTTCTTAAATATGGCAAGAGAAATACAATTACAGATTCAACAGGTTGGGTTTTTTTCTTTTCTTTTCTTTTCCAGGATAGAAAAGATAATGATTTTATCCAAATAGAATAAATCCAAAAAATCTAGGTCATGAGATATCATAATTAAACCATAGACTATTTTGTATGCATGTATATTATACTCAATGGAAGGGAGGAAGATTAAAAATCAGAAATTAAATCTGATAGCTCCTTGATCTTGGATTTCTGGCTTCCAAAACTGCAAAAAAACACATTTCTGTCATCTAAGTCACCCAGTCTGTGGTATTTTGCGATGGCAACCCTAGCAGACTAATGTACACACAAAGATGTTTGCTGACATAAGCTATTAGGGAAATACAAACTAAAACTGCAATGTGATACCACTATACCTAACAAAATGGTTAAAATAAAAATAAAAAACATAAAAGATAAATTCTTGCCACTTGCGACAACATGGATGACCCATAAGTATATTATGCTAAGTGAAATAAGTCAGCTGGAGAAAGAGAAAGGTCATAAAACACAAATTGTCATTCTATTTAAATGTCTGCATAAACTCTTTGAAAATGTCTTTAGGAAGACTAAAATGCTGATTAGATCTCACAGTGTTAGAAGCCCTTTAATTTCATTTCAATTTCAATGATTTAGAGTCATGTACCAATTTTAATGTTTAGGTTTTATTTTCAAAACATGAAAAACTTATAGAATAATAGAGTATATATAAGTCTAAATCATTAAGACCTTTTAAAAATAAATGTTTGGAATCAAAAATTACCAAAATTCATGAGTTTTGCTAGACAAATGTTCCTAATGATAAAATTAAAATATATACTTATGATGGAAAAAATATTGTGACCCATCTCAACTTGCAGTTACTGGTTTCAAATGATTCAGATTAAAAAAATAAGCAATCGAACTATAACTAATAAATATATTTATTGATTATTAACAATTATGAGCAAAGTCAAGTCTATTGAAATCCAAATTATATCTGTTATAGAGAAATTTTAGAAAAACATCTAAAGTTAACTTTCTGTACTTTTCTTTCAAACTAAATAAATGACAGAAAAGAAAAACAAACTCCAACCTTTCCATCTTGGATTCATTGTCAATTTTGTACTGTTCAAAATCTTGACTAAGCGCCTGTAGCTTTTCTTGAAGTCTCTTTTCACGGTCTATACTTCCTTGATAAAATTTCAACTCTTTTTCCATGGCTTTTACTTTTTCTTCCATAGCCTTAAACTCGTGAAGAATTAAATAGCTGACTCCACAGAACTTACAGACTTTTTCTTCAGGGGACATCTAGAAAATAGAACATACATTTACCAAAATGATGTATTATTTTTAATTCTAAAAAATAAAATTCAACTGAAGCTATTATAGCCACATAGTACTATGCCATGGGTAATAATTCTAACACTGACTACATCTGGATAAGAGTTTAAAAACAGATATGATATTGACTCTGACACAAAATCTTGGAATTAGAAAAGGAGCTTTTACAGTAACTATTTGTCTACGGTATCTCAAGAAAAATATACCTTTGAAATATTTCCCATAAAATACAAAATTTTTACCATTTCTGTATTGAGTTTTCCAAGAAGTGGAAAGGAATCATACACTTTTCACTGCCACTACAGTTGTGAGCCTAAGGATTCCACTTGACATTTTCAGATTGTATTTTCCTCATCTGTATAATTATGGGATTTTTACCAAATGAACTCTAAGTTCCTGTTCACTTTTAATATTTTATGACATTTATATACTTTACTATTCCATCATAAAAATAATAGGAAAAACACTTTGTACTTAATCTCTCTCCTTGAATCAGTTCTTTTGCCCATGAGTAGGGTATGATCACAATCATATAGATAAGAAAATAGAGACTATTCAGATTAAAAAGCCAGCTGGTAGGTGATACTGAGACAAAACCAAATCTATTTAAAACCAGCATCTATGCCTGCAGCCATTTGTTTTATTTCTATCTACCATGTGTATTTCAGCTAACTTCCTCAGGTAAAATGTTCTATCTCTGGCCACCAAGGGGTAGTAAAAAATGGAATTTCAGCAAAGATAAGAGGGAGATTACTTTTTTCTCTGCATCATATGTAAGTATTACTCAAGCAGCCACTACTTGTCTTATTATTCACAATGAATAAAAGACATCTTCAGAGCACTACAATCAAAGCAACTCTTACGTTATTTGAGGAATACTTACTTCTAATGTAGCTCCCTTAAGACTAGAATCTTTTATAACTAGAAGTGCAGCTAACATGCCTGTATGTCAATACCACTACAGGAGTTGGTTAGAAAAAAAAAAAAAACTAGTTATAAATTTTTATCCTGGAAAATTTTATTCATGTAAGCTACAACAGTCAAAATTTCAAATTACTAACCATAACATGATACTATGGGGGTATTCAGGTCTACCTGAATCATCTAATTGGCACTGATGCCACACTTACAGATATTTAAAGCACAGCTTCACAAGAAATAAAGAAAACCTGGTTCAAGCTCTGGTGGGTTCAGAGTCTGTTACAACCTAGAAAAGTGTCATCCAGACCCTATTCTGACAAATGACAGAAACTATCTAATAGAGCAGTCTGTTCCATCTTCTGGCCATTTTCTCTATCAGGGAATTTTTTTCTTTTGCTGGTCCCAAATCTTCTTCCTTGGAGCATCCACTGGTCCTAAACTTCCTAATTTAGGTCTCTTTATAATATTTGAAGATGTCAGGGACATTCCATGTCTACTCTTCTCCAGATCAACACTTCTAACTCCTTCAGCTGTTTCACATAAGAAAAGATTGCTGGTGAGAGAACAAAATGATACAACCACTATGGAAAGCTATATGGAGAATCCTCTGACTACTAAAAATGGAGCTACCATGTGACCCAGCAATCCCCCTCCCAGAGAACTACCCAAAGGACACAAAAACATTTATTCAAAAGCATACATAAGCCCCTATGTTTACTGCAGCACTATTTACAATAAGAATACCATGGAAACCACCCAAATGCCCACAATTAGATGATTGGATCAAGAAGATGACTGGAATATTAAAGACATGGCCATCTTTGGAGTCACAAAAATGTAGAAGGGTCACAATTAAGATACAGAGTGAGCCACATTTCTGGAATAAGAGACAGAAATGAACAGACACACACATAGCAAGAGAAAGTAAGATAAAGATAGTATAAATCCAGAGTAAAAGAAAAACATCTTAAGTTTTTCATCTTATACCTGATGTCCTTTCAGATCCTCACATTAGTTCCTTTGAGACCTTGTGACCCCACATACCTTATTGACTCTAAGCTCAATCTTCCACTACCATTCTCTTCACTATTCCTTGTCTACTATTATTCCTAGGTATAGTAACCCTCCACAAAATGAAACAGGAAGGCCTACATGCTGGTTTTCTTAATGGACATAAAACCGAGTGTCCAAGGGTCACATATACTCACAAATCACCCACTAATGTAATATATTACAGAATCCTGAGATTACATTTGAGTTTACTGGTTATGATTTATATGTCATTTTACACATGGAATAGTATTTGTGCATTATCCTCTTACTCTCCACATGTCTTCAAAGATTACCAAGAGTGGTCCTTCAATCCATTCAAAGGCACAATCAATCCCTGGGATACAGTTCATTTGGGTCAAGGGACATGAACTCATTCAGAGAACACAGGTATTTTCTTACAATTCTTTTGCCCATCTTTCATTCTGGCTTCTCATCAATATGAAAATTGCTTGATAAATCACAATATATTGCCTACTCCAAGGTACTTTCATCTTTAACCTTTTGTCTATTAATCAGATTTCTTGCCTTGTCCTTTTACAAAGTGATCCTTATCACTTTGTAAAAGCTGGGTGGAGCTTATTTGCCCAAAATAGAAATAGTATAAACTTCCTAGACAGAAGAACTAATAGAATATCATTCCACACAGTAGCTGTGGGGAGAAAGGTGAAACAAGTGAGGCAATATATTTTAAACCAATAGGTTTTCTATAATTTCAGCAATGAAAGCCAAACATGAGATTCATTATGATCTTGAAGCAAGAAAATCAAATTAGAAGTAATAGATTCATAACACTAGTCTCCAGACTTTATGTAGCATGACCTGAATTGCTGAGTTATGTTGGATAAGCATATTAAATTGTAAAAGTTTTCAAAGCCATTAAATTGTAAGTAATTTTCCATAAATAAAATTACCATAGGAAAAATACAATAATATTTCACATTCTTACTACCTATATAGGTTAATATTTAGGACATTTCTTTGAATCTTGAAAAGATATGAAATACTGTAATTATGCTCCTGAGTGAAGTAAACAGTTTTCCTTTTTTGTGGAATATAACCTGTGCTTCATTCTTATAACTTGGCATTATATGTCATCTCCTTATTTTGTAAGTAAAATAATGACAAGCTGTCATTCTTAACAAGAGAATCCTTATCATTAGCAGGATGTTTTTGCCTTCCACAAGATGTATTTTCAGGAGGAATTAACAAGTGTAGTCTATCAAACAAATGCAAACCATTCACAAATAAATTATAAAATAAAACTGAGTGTAGTATTTATATTTTAAAAATTACAGCTCCTGAATACAAACTTGATGCAAAATATTTAAAAGATTTTTTTAAATCTTCAGATCTTTTTCAAAATGTCTGTCTGTGCTCCAATTAGAAAAGGCACTCAGTCCATTCCTACTGCACTTGGCACCTCTTCTCCAAAACTGCTCCTCCTTTGTCTCCCCACACATCCCACACATTCTGTGCTTGGATAAGGGGGAAGACACAAATAAACTAGTCCACAAAAGTAAGTTATAGCAGGATAAAATCAGCCTTTTTAAGAGGGCTTTCATTTTTAAAAGATGCCATTACTCAAAACAATGAATGTCAAGTTAGTGAATTTCATTCAGATAAGAAAACACTTTAAAGCAGAATAGTGGACCTTTCTGAGTCACATAACCACTGACCTTTTCATAAGGCCATTAGTGCCCTTTCTTGTCAATAAGTCAACTTGCTGTACCATCAATTTAAAAATCAATTTGATAAAGAGTGTCTACAAAAATCTTACACCTTCATTATTCTTAATGGCGAAAGACTGAGTGTTTTTTTTTTCCCTAAGATTAGGATCAAGGCAAGGATATCCATATTTTGTGTTTTTATAATACTAGAAGTCCAGCCAAAAAATAGGAAATAAATGGTATACATATCAGCAGGGGAGAAATAAAAATGTCCCTATCTGATAGCATGATTGTCTACTTAGAAATTCCTAAGGTATCTATAATGAAACTCTTAAAACCAATAAGATCAGAAAAGTCACATGACTCAAGAGAAACATGAAAAACTAATTAGATTTCTATATTGCCAGTGAACAGGAGGTCTTATCTGCTAAAACTACAAAAGGATAATGAAATCTAAACGAATAGACATACTACATTAAGAGGTAAAAGACTCAAAGTAGTAAAGGCATCAATTTTCCACAAATTTACATATAGGTTTAATTTAATTCTCATCAAAATACCATCATGATGTTTTTAAGAAATAGATAGGATTGTTCTTAAACACATAATCAAATGCAAAGGAACTAGAAGAGATAGAACAAACTTGAAAAAGAACAAAGCAAAGAATCATTACACCTCATTTCAAGACATACTACATTGCTACAGGAACCACGACTGTGTGGTACTGGCAGCAGGACAGACAGACAGATCAATGGAAAAGAATAGAGAATCCTGGAATAGATCTATATAATATGCTAAATGGATTTCTGGCCTAAGTACAAAAGCAATTCCATGAAGGAAGGGAGCCTTTTCAAGAAGTGGTGCTGGAACAATTGGACTTTAGATCTATGTATTTTTTAAAAAAGGGGATTTCAACCAAAACCTCATACCTTTTGTTCAGGGCCTGATCCAAAAGAGTGGGTACTTTGCTTTCTAGGGAAAAAAATTCTCCAGACAGTACTAGGTATAGTTGAAACAGGCAAGGCTTTATTAGAGAGACTCATGCATGAGGGGAACCAGTACCAGAAAGGAGAAATTAACTGGCTCCTCAAAGGGATTTAGAAGGGGATATTTAAAGGTAAGCTCACCAGGGAGGGGTCATAGCTTGTTCTGAGTTGGGCTACACCTGGCCTACACAGGTGAGGTACATTCCCGCTGTGCAATCGGGCTCTCAGCTGTCTCCTTCCAGGATCCTGTAAGATAGTCATTTGTCAAGGTCTAATGCTTTTGTCTTTTGTGGTGCCTGCTGGTCAGTGTGGTGGGCCAAGGTGTGTGGACAGGCCTCGCCAATGCATGATTCAGTCCACCTGTCCAAACAGGACTTGGGGTAACTCAACCTACCAGCTCAAAATTTCTTTGAACGTGCGCTGTCTCATTTATACAAAAATGATCTGAAAATGGGTCATGGACTTAAGTGTAAAATATAAAAATAAAATATTAGGAGAAAAAAAAACCTATGAGAAAATTGTCAGGATCCAAACTAGTAAAGAGTTCTTATACTTGATACCAAAAGTATAATCCATAAATGAAAAAATTGGTATCTGAAATGGGAAACTTTTATTCTTTAAAAGACTGTGAAGAGGATGAAAAGACAATGTAATCTGACCTAGATTATATAAAATACTTTCATAACTCAACAGTAAAAAAAAAGAACCTAATTAGAAAATGGCCAAAGACCTGAAGAGACATTTCACTCAAGATAATATACAAATGCTAAGTAAGCACATGAAAAGACATCCAACATAACTGGCCATTAGAAAATACAAATTAAAGTTGCACACCTATCAGAGCAGCTAAAATAAAAACTAACACCAACATCCAATGCTGATGAGGTACAGAAAAACTGGATGCCTCCTACATTGCTAATAAGAAGTAAATGGTACAGTCACTCTGAAAAACAGCTTGGGAAGTCTTAAAAAACCAAACAGGCAACACCCATACAGCATAGCAATTGCACTCTGACCCCAGGAAAATGAAAACATATGTTCACACACAAACCTATACATGAGTAGTTATAGCAACTTTATACATCAGAATTAAAAAGTGGTGGGAGGGGAAAATCAGGAAATTATTTGCAATAAAAAAGAACAAACTATTGATGCAGGCAACAATCTGAATAAAATTCTAGAGAATTACATTGAGTTAAAAAAAAAAATCCCAAAAAGTTACATAATGCAAGATTCCGTACACACACACACACACACACATCTATGTGTGTGTGTGTGTGTGTGTGTGTGTGTGTATATATATATATATAGAGAGAGAGAGAGAGAGAGAGATGTATAACATTCTTGAGGTGACAAAATTATTGGAGACCAGATCAATAGTTGCCAGGTTGGGGTTAGGAGGTGAGGTGGTTGAGCTATGTGAAGGGGAGGAAGGCAGTCAATGTGGTTATAACATGAGGAATCCCTGTGGTGATAAAGTTATAAGTTATTCAGTATCTTGACCTTATCAGTGTCAACACCCTGGCTGTGGTATGTTTTGCCAGATGTTACTACTGGGGAACCTGGAGGTAGGATAGGCTGAATCTCTTGGTATGGTTCCCACAGTTACATGTAAATCATCAAAGATCTAAAAGTAAGAAGTTACTTTAAAAAAATAATAATAAATAAATCTGGGCCTCAGTTACCAGAGATTAATCCATAAAAATGTTTTATTGAGCAATTTCAAGAAATTCTGGCCTCAAACATAAGTTATACATGATACACCTATATCTATTGAAATATGCTTCCCAATTATTATTTTTTCCATTACCTATGTTTCCACTTGAAAACCAATCCTTTGTAACTGTTCTGGCTTTTTATGGCCAGTCAGCAAAAGTGCTTTGGCTTACACATTAACTAATGCGTATTTTTTCAAGCTTCATGGTAATATTTTTTGTTTTCCCCTAATGAACAGTCTTAAGTCACAATATTGAGTGGTCTCCCCACAAATTACACATTTCCTAACTCCTTTATTTTAGCATTAGGTTTTAAAGCTACAAATGCTTAAAAACACAACACACATGCCCACATATGCACATATCACTGCTTTACCAAGATGATAGCACTAACACTTCTATGGCTATTTTCTCTGCTTGAACACAAAATCTGACCATAGCCACAGTGGCCCAAAATGACCTGGAAAATTAAGTTTATTTTTTCTGGCAATGACAATCTGTGCTTGGAAATATAAAACTGTTATTCTGAATAAATTTCAAAGTTCCAAAGTACTAAAATTACTGAAACAGGACAAAATGAGCTGTTACTGCTAGGGAAAGGGATTGTTAGCCCAGAAGGAACAGTGTGCTCTCCAGGCCTTGCGCTGCCACTTCTGTTTTAGAAAATAAACAACCCTGGTCTCTTCATTTTGTTTTCTGTCCTGTGGTAATATCTCCTGAAGCTAAAATCCTATTACAAGTGTTCATTTTGTCACCATTAAAAAAGAGAGTGACCAGTTTCACTTTTGCAAAAGAAATGATTCTCCACTAGTTACAGTTGTTTTGACTTCAATGTATGTCCCCTAGCAAAACAGCAAAAGGAAAGTTGTTCATTGCTTCTTTTTTCCCCTAATGAGTCCATGTACCTCTGATAGTGGATGGACACTGTGAAGAGATATAAATTATCACTTTGCTGATCTACAAATGCTGTTTTAAATTGTGTAAAAACATCCTAAAGACAGAACTATGTTATTATTACAAATGCATTCTACTTTTAGAATGTTGGAAGAAAGTTGAATCAAAGTTGCTGGTTATGGACATTGGAGATGAGCAGGAATCAGCTCAGCCAAGAGAAGAGAAAGGATTAGAGATCTGGTCTAAGCACACACGGAGGTCAACAGTAGACTCTCAGTGGGCAAAAGGGGACGAGTGTGCACTTGCTTTGCAGTTCATCAGCTGCTGCTTGGGGAAATGAAAGTCAGGAATATGCTTTATGCTCAGGCAGTGACAAAAGGCAAAAAGTCCTAGGAAAAGAAGTCAAAGATTACCTTATTGTTTCTTTTCCAAAATTCTCTAAGGAGATGAAACCAGATAATCTAACAATCTTAGCCTTCTAATCAAACAACAGATGTGTTAAAGGTCATCCAACTGCACCCTCTACAGTTTCCCTTTGGTTGTCAACTCCTTTCCTAGCTTTACCTTTTCTGCAATTCTTTTTCTACTGTTCATTTTGCTGTTAACAGCACAGTGCAGTACAATCATTTTCACATTCTTTATCAACTATCCCATTTCCACATCATACGGAAAAAATGAAGAAAGGGCGGCTCCCATTAGCTCTCTCTTCCCCGATTCTACAATAACTTTCCTTACCTACATAAACACACATACAGAGAGAGAGAGAGAGAGAGAGAGAGAGACATAGCAAGAGCTTCTTTGGAAAAACAAGCCAGCACAAAATCTAAAAAATTTTAAAAATCTTTAGAAGATCTCTATTTCACTGTATCCCAATCCACCTACCTCAAGTCCTTTTTAAAATCAAATAAATAAATGGAGTGCAATTTCCAAGCCATTATAAACAATTATTTTCTCCCAAGTATGGCTGTGGGAGGCATGAACACATACACTTGGTTGCCTTTATAATCAAGCACTAATAATAGTGTCCAGCTCATTACAGGCACTGGATAAACATTTGTGGCATTATCTAACTTCTATCTGAGAAAGTGTAAAGCTACACTTCACATCCTAAACATCATGACAGGCTACAATCAGCAACCTGCCAGGCCTCAGATAACCCTGCTTTTCCATATTAAACGGACATCAGTCTACCATTTCTGCTTCCACAATCTAACTGTAGATTTATGAAATGTTTGTTCTAGTATTTTTAAACTATTTACTTATCAGTATCTTAAACATGAGGAAAAAGATTCTACAACTCTCATAAACTCCTTGTCAAAATAAATATATACTCTTTCATGTATTCAAAACATTTAAGCTGTTCAACATTCCCTAACTTGGCCAGCTTTTTCTCACCAAAAACCTGTTCCATTAGCCTAGGATGCTCTGTTACTTCTCTCTATATAGATATACTCAGCACTCAAGGGCCAATTCCAGTTCTACCTCTTACTAAAGCTGCTCCCTTGACCATCCCAAAATTCAGAGATTCTTCTTCTCACCTTCTCATCCTGAGAAAATACTGACACTTAAGTCATACACTGTCTTTAGAATTGTGTGCATGGTTATATAGCCTCTTCCTGGAGGACCACTAGAATCTGAAGTATAAATGTTCTTTGTAGCAGATTTCATTTTAGTTTCTTCTATACAGGCCAGAGCACAGAAGGAATGGGCTGAAGATGAGGACAATCCAAGTCTTCAAATGATTTTGATGAGCACGGTTTCCCAGGGAAGCACAGCACAACTAAGCACTCTACGCTTACTATCTTTCACATCCAAATGCCTAACTGAAAAGATGAAGCAAACTCAAGGCAAGGACTGAAAAATTATTTTCTGATTTCTGGACTTCCCTTCCAGTTCCTTCTAGGTTCAAGTTCACATAAGTCTGATGGACATGAAGCAACAGTGGACATCAAGTAAAATCAATGGCCTGACTAATGTTAACAGGCAACCCAGAGCAGCATGCACAAAGGATAAAAGAATATCTGAGTTGACTGCAATTGTTAATTAAAAAGTAATGAACTGCTGGTTAATTAAGAGTTGACTGCAGGTTTACTAAAAATCCTGAATGATTAATGATGGCTAATGTCTGTGATATCAATTCACAATTTGTCAAAGAAAAAATTCCTAATTATACTGTTAGTAATATGGGAGAAATGCTTCTACCTAATTACAGATAGGAACTGATAGGAAGTACAGTAGCATAGAAGAACTGTTACCCATATCAAAAGAGTTGATATGTAGGAAAGAGTTTAAGACACACCCAGAACACAAAGTAGCAAGAATTAAGGTGAAATTGTGGGCCCTCTGTGGTAGTGCAATGGGTTAAAGTGCAGCACTATGAAGCAATCTGCAGCCACTACAGCATGAGTTTGATCCCCACCCCCACCCCTCTACCCACCCCACCCCCCAGGGAGGTGACCCACATGGCACAGCAGGCCTCTCCTGTCTCTCCCACTGCTCCCCTCAGCAGTGTATTTCAGTACATCTGCCTGTTTCACTCCCCACTCTGTCTCTGGTGAATCCTCTCACCCACTGCACGCAGTTCTTGTGTAAATAAATAAATCTTAAAAAAGAAAAAAGAATTAAGGTGAAATTAAAACTAACCTTTATTTAGAGAGATTAAAATTTTAATATCATTAAAGGTTACCAACTTGAGGCCCTCCCTGGTGGCGCAGCAGGTTAAAACACAGCACTGAGAAGCTAAAGCCACTTCCGCCTGACTTGGATCCCAGCCTGCCCCGGAGGTGACCACATGGCACAGCAGACCTCTCCTGACCTGCCTGCTGCTCCCTTCAGCAGTGTATTTCGTTGATCTGCTTGTTCTGCCCCCCACTCTATCTCTGGGGAATCCTGTCAGCCTCCGCATCTCTGGCCTGTAACCTAGTTTTGTATGCATAAATAAATAAATCTTTTTTTTTTTTTAAAAAAAAAAAGGTTACCAACTTGAATATTCCTGGGGACCTCTCCACAAGAGCTTCAGGTCATACACTATGTTACAGTTATAGCTCAATCTACTTTTAAGGAACATTCTTTGCACTGAATTGAATTCTGTAAGTCAACTCATTATTTGTCTCTCCCTATTCCCACCATTCACTGCAGATCCCATGCCTCAAAGAAATACAAAACAACTAAATTTGCTCTCCCATGTTTCAGAAGAATCTGTTAACATGATACTAATCTTAAACTGTTATAATATAATATCATCATACCTTTTGGATTTCTTCAGGTAATGCATGCATGGGAATGTGCCGATCCATAACTTCTCAAAATATACTGAGGGAGGTCTGAAGCAAATAATCTAAAAATATTGATGACAACAGTAATAATTGAAATTGGAGGGAAGAATGAAGATAAATCTCAACAGATGGTTTGTTTCATGAATTCAATGTTCATGAAAGTACAGTGGGATCTTCTTGGTTAGTTACCAAGCCAATAGCATAGAAAAGGCCTATAGAAACTATGACTTAGAAATGGCCTTTTTTGAATTTAGAGTTTTGTAGCCTAGTTTTAATTTCTGTGGTGCTTTATTACTCATTGTTTTGCAAATACAAAAAAAGCATCACTTGAACTTTAAATAGATCCATTTATTTTTTTTAATCAATTCTTTTCCCGAAAGCTACTACAAAAACAGTAAATATTTTAGTTCAGCAGTTAGTTCTGTAATTGTGATGTAAATACTGCTTAAAATGATGAAATATAAAACAAAACTCATCGTTCAGAGTAAGTATGATATTCAAGCACTAAATAACAGTCAAAATATGAAGAGTGCCAGTTTCACCTGGTGAATATTTATATAATTTTATGAGCTATTTTACTTTTACTACTTTCATTTTTCTAATAAAAATTCAACATTTTCATTTTTAATTAAAAACAATAGAATTACTTCATAAGATTGCACAAAATGGAGTAGCCCTTTGGATTCCCTTTTTGTAATCGTTCCCAGATGTGGAGAAAGAACAGAGGTTTCTACATATCTAAGGAATAGCGTATGGAAGACAGCAACAGAGTAAGATGATACAGGCATAGTTTCACAGCAGGGAGGAAGGCCTGAGTGCCAAACGGTAAAGTTCAGGGACAATCTCAAAGTTCAGGAGGAAAAAAACGTCTTTCTTATGGGAGTGAGGAATTAGTGAAGACTTCCTGAGGTTGTTGGCTTTTGATCAGGATTTTGACAGAGACTGGAGAGGCAAACTACTCTACCAGAGACAGCAAGCAGTCACGGCCAGGTGGCAAGAAAATTGTAGTTGACAAAAATTCCTGTAGGGTAAGTGTTTTTGTAAATTGTGCAACCAGATCTTGGAAGAAAGGATTCCCATTCCATTCCCAGTATCAGCACAAAGCCATCTATTTTAATGAGCTGCTACCTAAAACAAATAACTAATGAGCTGCTTCCAATACTAATATGTATATCTGTGTGTGTTTGGTCAAGTTAACTATAGTGGTCTATGTGGCTAAAGTTTAATTGGCATCGTTAATACAGGCCATATACATAGATGTTAGATATTTCGCACATTGTCCAGGTGAAGTGACAAGAGCACCCTATTCACAGAAGGCACATTTCTGCCATTTTACAATGGACCATACATCAGTAAAAGAAGATGGCATCATCTTAATTAAACTCTACTGAAAGAATTTTGTCCTAAAACAACCTAAATTTCTTAAAACTACAAATTACTTCTTTTGAAATTTCACCCATAAAATTATTTGAGCGTGTGATTTGTGCAACAGCACAAACAAGGTACCAGTTTTTCGATAGCACCTTCATTGCCTGTACGTCTATCCCAACACTGTAGCCTTAGCACACTAATGGGGAAGAATTGGGGAACTCATTATTGATGAAAAAATTTAAACTATTCAGCCAATGCAGGAAATCTGCCCCTTGTGCAAAAGTAAAACCAATTTTGTATTAAGCTAGCATCCATAAAATCACAATCAATCTGCAAATGAGATTACAAAAACAAAATGGAATCCCATTGCATAAAATACAGATAAATCTCAGCACAATTTGCTACACTATTTTATAGTTGTTATTTTTTTTTCTTCCAATTCACCTAGTAATTTAAGTGGCCGTTTGTGTTGGCTACTGTGAGGCTTGCTCTAAAGAACTCATTTTCCTATGGCAAAGCTAAAACAGACGCAAATGTGCAAATGCCAGGTGGCATGGAAAGCACACTATCTTTCCTTGGCCTTTACACTTACAAAGATTTGGCTCCCAAGTCCCCAAGAAAAGCCCTCCTTGATCTTTATAACACATTTGCCTGCACTTTGGACTACAGGAATTATTCTCCAATAAGGGATTTCTCACGAAAGGAAGAAAGGTCTCTTCTCTTTTGGGAATAGGGAAAAGTTTTGATTTTTAATTTACCCTTAAATTATTTTGCGTATTTTATTAAACGAGCCCCTTTGGTTCTCTAGCTGCCCTTTGGCAGGAGATTGGAAGGTCAGGGGCAGCAGCTCCCGAAGTGCGGGAGGTACCATGTCCCCTTCCGAGCCTCCCCAGCGACTCGTAGGGTTGTGAGCTTTGATCAACTCAAGCCCCTCCCCGGGGACTGTCCCTGGCGCGAATCACCGACACGCGGGGAGTCGGGGGACAGGCGGGAGTTCACGTCCTATGTCTTTCCCGACTCGATAGGATTTTCCAAGGCCAGCCAAAAGTGCCAGAGGGTTTTGAAATGCGTCCCCTTCTGACCCCGTTCCCAAGGGAGCTCTGAGGGCTGTAGGGAGTGGGCGCGGGGTGAGCTGAGCGCGCGCCAGGGGAGAGGGCACCGGACCCAGGGGACCTGATACGTGGCAGGGGGTGCTGGGAGCCTCTTTGGGCCGCCAGGGTAGGTGGTCGTTGGGGCCCTTCGAGAGGCGGCTGGGGGACGGGAAATGCTGGGGCGGGCGAGGAGGTGGGGCGCCAGCACCCCGGGGATTCGCGGGCAGGTTTAGGGGGGCCGGGGTGCGGGAGCTAGGTGGCTCCCTCCCTTCCCCCGGCGCTTGCTGGGTGTTGCGACCTCCTAGGCCTGCTCGCCTCCGCTCCGGAACTGCGTTCGCAGTCCGGGATGGAAAAACGCTCAGGAAGCCATTCCTCGACTCTCACCTAAGCCTTGGCTCCGCCTGACGCGCAGCGGCTTTCCCGGTCTCCCGGGCGACCGTCCTGCACGTCGGCCTAACGTCAGGTCGCGCTGACGTCATGGCCCACGCCTCCGCCGACGCGGAAGCTGGGCTCCCTTGCGTTCACCGCCCGCTCACTTACGGAAGCAGGGATGCTCTTTGCGGGTGGGAGGCATGGACTGTGCGCACTGGGGTGGGGGAGCGGAGGACGACGAGGAAGTGCTCGCGTGGAAAGGAAGGATCCAAGACGAGGAACGGCTACCGTCGGCAACTTCAAGCTGAGCGAGCTCCCGCCTACTTCCAGCAGCCCGGCCCAATTGGGGACACCCTAGTTGCAGTTATTGTTTTTGGAGGGTTAGCCTCACTGGGCACCAGCCTAAGGGAAGCTACTAGGACCCAAAGCTGAGGTCCTGGTTTCTGCTGAGTGGCAAGCTCAGTGGGAGGGTGTTGTTAGAATTATCATCCTAGTCCAGAAGTGGTCAAGATGAAGTTCAAAGGTTATCTTGAGCCCCCTGGAACGCAATGTGTGTATTTGTAGAAAACTGCTGGTACCTGGATGAGGCAGTGCTGGTACTCCTCTGAGATAACCCATGCAAGGGAGCCTTGGTACATCTGCAGGACTCGTAAGCCAGATGTCTCCTTTTTGAAGATTAGAGGAGGTCCAAAATGAAGCTCTCCTGGAAGCAAAACTTCATGGGTCCCAGATGGGAGACAAACTTACTATTTGATGAAAGGTTGAGTAAATCAATGAAAATCAATGAAACCTGTAGATTTAGAGAAGTAACCAAATGATGTGACAGTGCAGAGAGTAGTCAAAATGATGTTTGAAAGCGATTTGTTAATGAAAATGTCAGCATTAAGCACTTTAAACCCTCACTCCCCAAAGTACTAAATCTTGCAGATTAATGGACCCCGGAAGTTTAACCTGCTGCTGTTTCTGCCCTAATACCTACCAGTGACTTCGTTTCCATTCCTTCGAAGAGAACTTTCTTCATCTGAAAAGAAGCAGATTGAAAAACAGGGGAGAGTAGAAGATGGTCAGTGCAGTGGTCAGTACAGCTGACCAAAAACTTTGAGTGCTCTTCATCCTAGACATGCTTCTTGAAAGTGGAGTAAAGTGTGGGCTGTTCTCATTTTGCTACAATAGAGTTTTAGATAGCTTGGCAGCCAGCTCGTCTAGATCCATTGAGTGTTTTATCTGGAATAGGAATTACACACATAAGGCAAAACGGCTCTGCTCTGATGCTCCTTTGGCTGGTAGTATGATCACTAGCAATAATATTTATTGTTACTTTGTATATGTAATCACGAAGGGAAATACTTTAGGGATGGTAGAGCCAACTGGAAGGCTGTCATGCATTCTAGGCTTAATGTCGTCTGTGCTAATTCATCTACATTGCCATTGAGATCTCTTTTCCTTTCATCTAAAGGTCCTTAGAACGCCCTCCCCCCTCTGTCCAATAAGATAGACACCTACAACTATTTAATGAAAAAATAAAATTTGAAATCCATTCTCTTGCTGTACTAGCCACATTTCTAGTGCTCAGTAATCACATGTTACTGATAAAACAATGCATGCATAGACTTTTCATCATGGAAGAAAATGCTATTGAACAATGATAGACCAAGTAGGAATTTCAAGGATAAAGTTGATGAATTGTGAAGGAAAGTCTTTTTTAAAGGCTAGCGGTGAATAGTGCTATTCCTGGAACACAGTACAAATGAAGGATAGTGACAAGGTGTTATTTTCAAGGGGGTTAGGAGGGATGCCAGGGAGTCTCCCCAGTAATTTTTTCTTTAGGCTCTGTATCAGGCTTATTAACTCATCTCTGTCCAAATTTTTTCCCTTTTTGTTTTGCCACTCATTTCCTTCACCCCACTTTTGGCCATACTAGAACTGACATAGAATTTAAAATATTAGGCATATTGAAATTTTGCATTATCTTCTTTTTAAATACAGTAAGTGTTACTTTTCTTATTGCCACTTAAAAAATAATTGAGTAATAGCTAAATTAAATTCCTTTTAACATCTGTGGCCCTTTACTTTTCTTTTTCCCCAGTAGGTCAGTGAACACAAAAGAAGAATGCTTCCTAGTTTTGGAGTAGATTCTCTGTACAGTGACTAGGGCTTTGCATTTGGTCTACACATCTTTATAGTATAGCATTAACATTTATGAGAACACAGTGTCTGTGCTCTTGTTTCTGTTGTGAATTTACTTAAGACATTTATCCAGATGGATATAGTCATGCATTCCATTCATTTTGGTAAGGAGCATTATGCCTCCTCTAGCTTGCCCCCACACCATGAAAACCTTGTGGAAAAATAAATGTTTTGTCTCTTCAGGTTTGATAAAAATATCAGGAAGTCTAGCCAAGATTGACAATTTCAAAATGAACTCAGAACTATACAAAAAGGGATCATGGCAAAATTACAGTTGGCATAACATTTTTTTTTTTTTTACTGTGAACCAGAACATAACACTATCCCCTCAAAAGTTTAAAAAAAATGATTGCAGACAGGCCTTCAAGGTTGGGGATAGCCATAACTTGCTCTGCTATTTCTGGGTTCTATCCAAGGCAAATGCAGGATTTTAAAAAGGTAACATTTATTGGTCTCTTTCTGTTTGCCAGACACTTTCATACACAATGTGTTATTTTTTGAGAACTCTTCCAAACATAGCTCAGTCACATTCTCCTTGTTTACTTTCAGTGGTGAAAGTCACCAAGGGCCTGGGCCAACCCTGGGCTCCTAATGTGTACTTGGGAGCAGAAGCCCTGAGCCTCTTCTATTCAGTCAGTTGTCTCTACCACCCAGAAAGTGCCCATAAGGCATGACCTATGGTGAATTTGGTAGCATACATAGGTACTCTGAAATAATTTAATTCTGGAAATTTTACTGCCTTAGACTTACTATCTTCATAACTTTTCTGATACAACTTTCAGTTTCAAAAAAGGTCAACTATCAGTGACCTCTTGGCTTTATTGTACTTAACCCCAACACATTTTATTCCCACTCCATGTGAACTGAATTTTCTTTCCTAATACATTTATTTTTTTTTTTCAAATTGGCATCAACAACTACAGTTTTAGATTGCTTTGTATATTTTGAACTCCAAATAATGCTGATCTAGAGGCAGTTTGGGCAACAAAATACTGCTTATAGTTTTATACTGAGTATAATTTTTAATCCATCCTTATATGTAAACTTGTATGCCTAATAAAGTGAAGGTAACATGTTTAAATAACATTTACTTCTAAGAATTCAAATTTTTATGATCTGTGCAGGAATAATAAGTGGACCACATTATATGAGAACATAATTAGAACAAAATTTCCCATAATAAAAGTCAGGTCTTTATATTATGAATGTCTGCTCTCAAATACTAGAAGTCAAACATAGCAGTGATACCTTTGATGATCAGAAATGTATTCTCTGATGGCCAGTTCACTAGTGATAAAAGCTTGATCCCCAAATTTATATTTTATTAAGGTCTCAGGCTTCCTTAGAGAATCAAAAGAAATAACCAACCTTCAAGAAAGCAGAGGAGGAGTTTTGGTAAAGAAGAAAAAAAGAACTTCAAATATAGATTCCGGAACACCAAAAAGTTGTCAAGGAGTCTCAGCTCTTTAAATATCACTTAATGAAAGTCTGTTCCATTCTCTCTGCAACTGGTAGGGCAATAGTAGCCAGGAATCTTAATTTTGCCACAAGAGAAAGAGGAACAGCAGTCAGTTAAAAAAAAATGCAAGAATCTACCTATTGGCCACACCCTGAGTTATACACAAATCCTTGCAGGAATCACCCAGCACACCTTTCCTGACAAGCAGCAGAAACCAGATAGGCAGGGCCATGAACATAACACCTCCCTTTCTAACTACGTGTCTGGAAGAAGTAGGGACAAACTAGAGTCCCAGGAGGAGGAGCATTCCTGTCCCTGAAGAAGGAAGAATTCTGCCAGGAACAATAAACATTCCTACATACACTAAATTCAGGATCAGAATTATCTGATAGAATTTTTAAAAATTAATCCGTAATCAGGGAAGGAGAGAGGATCAAAAGGAATATAAGTGATGGTGGTGAAAAAAAAAAATGGGGTAATTCTCAGTCTCACTTTTTTCCCTTACATTTTATTAACCAAAAAAAAAAAAAACCTACAAAAAGACTTGAGAGAAGTAGAAATTGAGTTAACATAAAATGAAAAACTTACGGGAAAAATTGTAAAGACTTATACAGACTTTAAACTATACTTAATAAAAAATATTTTATAGCAAGATGACATTATTTCTGAATTATAACTTCAACAATCATCCAGATTTTTTCTTGGAACTTTCGACACAAATCTCAAAATTGAAATAAAAAGGGCTAAAAAATAGGTAATTTAATTTTGAAGAATGAGCAGGTAGATTTGGTCAGTTAGATATTAATTTGTGATATAAAACTAGAATAATTTACAAATGGAATACAATACTGTGGTGGACTAAATTGTTTTAAGAAGTCTGTTTTCTTCAAGAAAAAAATTAAAGTTACTCTTGCTCTTTTTCTACACATGGTAAAATGAGAGGTGAACAACTGCATTTTGAAAATGCTTCCTAAGACTGTAGAGAGAATAATACCTCTTTGGTAATTGTGTTATATAACAAATAACTAAGAGTAATTAAAACAGGGAAATAAATATGACCACAAACCTATCAAAACAAATTTTAAACAAACAGAAAATAAGCTAACATGGAACTTTTGAGCATTCTGTTGACTGGACTGTCTTGTGCATTAAATAGTCTTGTTAATTTATTTTATTGTCCACCAATTGCCCACCAAACTTGATTTATCTACAAATATATAGAATTTTGACTTATATGTAGTTATCTGAGTGAAAAACGTTTTGTTCACATGACCTTATGTTATGATATTTTCTAGTCTGCTTTTTAAAAATTCCCCTTGGACGCTTCATTAGCCTTGTAAAGTGCAGTTAGTGTGCTAGAGACATCAGGCATGTCTGCTTTTAAAGTAAAACCCTACTTGGAACGCTAGGAGAAATGACAGCACGCACATTAGTAACATGACTGTTACTAATCTCTGCACAGAACAGACCCGTCATGGTCCCCAAGGCGCCGTCCCTGTTCTGGCTCTTTTCCGCGTAGGCTGGGCACAAGGGCCGCACCTGCGCGCGGCGCCTCCGGAATTAAAGCTTTCCTTGGAAAGTTTCCCCAGCACGACTGCTTATCGACGCAGCAGCTCTGGTCCAGCTTGGTTCACTACATCCTGTCTGAACGGGTTTTATTACCCAATGTTACCACGTTCTGATAACACTGAGACGCCGCGTCCTCCTTGGTGAACTCACTCCCAGTACCAGAAATATAGCGTGACTGCCCTCCCCGCCGGGGCTGTAAAGTGGAACCCCACGCACCGTGCAGCCTGCGCGCCCGCCTCCCGGATGCGTGCGACCGCGGGCTGGGGGGAGCGGAGGGGAGGGGGCTACCCAGACTTGAAAGCGTGCAAGCGCGAGCCGGGGGGCTGGGGAGGGCAGCCACCCGGGACACGAAGACGTGCGGCCGCGGGCGCGGGGTGGGGGGCGTGGGGGAGAGGAGGAAGTGCCACCTGGGACACCGATGTGTGCAACCGTGGGCCGGGGAGCGGGGGAGGGGAACCCCCTCTCCCCAAGGACAGGACTCCTTGAGACCGCTGGAGAAGGGGAGCGTCATGTGACAAAAACGCGTAAGACCGCCGAGAAGGGGAGGACCACCCGGGACACCAAGGCGTGCAGTTCGGCCGGGATGGGCCACCCAGGATAGAGGCGTGTGACTGCGGGCCGGGGGCGAGGGAGGGCGACCCGGGACACCAAGTGCGTGCGGCAGCCGGGGCCAGGGAGGGCTGCCCTCCAGCACCTGCGCTTCCAGCCGCACGAATGCGTGCGGCCGCCTGGGAGGAAGGGCGGCGAGGGTGGCAAGTGCGTGCGGCCTCCGGAGAGGAAGGACCGCCCTGGGCACGAATCGTGCAGCTGTCCGCCGGCAGGTCACGCAGCCCCAGGGCCCCGCCCCCGGCTCGAGCTGCAGCCAGCCCCCGCTGAGCTTCCTGGCGGCCCGATCCCGCCTAACGCGCCGCCCATTCCACTCCTCCGCGTCCTCCTCTCCGCGAGCGAGTAGGGCCTCGAACTTGGCACGGAAGGGCTCCCGGCCGTCCATGCCCACCCTGGGGCGCCGAAACACGGGCATGCGCTCAGCCGGCCGTACGCTTGAGCCCCGACGCCTTAGACTTTGGGGGTGACAGCGTGGTAGGCAATAAACCCCCACGCCCGAGAGGAAGACGGCCGCGCCCAGATCGCGCCATCTCAAAACGTGGGGGACGCCCGACCCCTGTGACTCCCGCTTCCCCATAACCCAGGCGGAGGAGTCTCGCGCGCCCCGGGCGGCGAGGGCAGCATTACACTCTGGATGGTCGGCTCTCCTCGGACTTTGGGGCCATGCTTTCGTAAACTGAACCGGCTTAAGTACAGATGGGAAGACTCGTCGCAGCGCGGGGTGTTTGCACCAAGGCCCAGGACGTCTGGGCACTGGGACTCAGAGCCCTCAGCGACAGTTTGTCTGCATCGCGGCCCAAGAAGTCTGTACGGGGGTTGGAGGGGGGAGTGCGTGGTTTCCATGATGGTGGGGCCGGGGGAGTGGGCTTACGTCCCCACGCTGTACACCTGGAACGCGCGTCTTGTTGCCAAAAGATCGGCAGGGACCGACGTAGCTCGGACTGAAGACCGCGGGTGGAGCGCGCTCTCGCCGGCGCCGACCCGCAGGGCGGGAAGCCTGAGGAAGCGGCCCCTTCCGAGCGAAGCTGGGGAGGACCAGGTTGCAGAGCTGCCCTGGGGGCGGCGAGCAGTGGGCTACCGCAGGAAAACCGTGCTAGGTGAGGGGCTGTAGTCCATGCGCTGACCAGAGTTGAGGGCTCACACAAAACCAGCCCTGTGACTGTGCCCAGTTAAGTAGTTGTCTGTAAACCACTATTGCATGGAACTCAGAGGTCATTAAAATGTGCCCATAATGTGTTTAGATCACTTCTTTTAACAAGCAGTGCACACAGTTTGCATGTGCGTGCGTGAAATTTAATTTATACAGTCAAGCCTGGAGGCATGATCTGGCAAGAGGAATGACTGTGAAGTCAGTAAGTCAGAGTACAAACAGTAAGATTACTTAAAAGGACAAATGAACTGAAAAATAATTCAGTCCATGACACAAGGAAGCCATTACATTCATCTTTTCATGGTCTTGAACATCTTGTACCTACTCCACAATAATACGCAACGGAAACTTTTAATTAGACACAGAAAACGCAAGCATTTAGCTGCACCAAACAAGCATCCAAAAAGAACAAGCCTTATGTTAGTAGACACATGATTAACAGGCGTAATTTGTGAGAGTATAGATTTGTTCAGGTCATTTCTTCAGTACATGTGCCTTACCAGTGGGTGTGTCACTATGAAACCATTAGTATTAATCTCCACGTGCAGAAAAAACTATGGATTTTAAATGTTTACTGTGACAATTTTTATTCACTTCTTTAAAAATTTTTTTTTTTTTTCAGATTGTAAGGTGCATGTGATGGGCCACCAGTGAGGAAGTAGGGGCATCAGCCTAAGCAAACTACTTGCAATAGCTATTTTGAATGCAGGAAGACTGTGAAGGAGTGCTGAGACAGTATTTCTGGTGCTTGGAGCTGAACTGAACGTCCTGATTGACTAAGTCAGCTCTGCCACCAGTGCAGGTGTGATCCTGTGTGATGGGAATAACGCTGGCAGCAAAACTACCTCATTAGAGGTGTCGAGAGGACTATTCCTTAGTCACCAAAGGTGCTTTGAGATCTTTGGAAAAAGATGATAGATTATGTTAATATAAATAATACACCCCATTTTGACAAATACATATATAAAACTACAAGTGTATAAAATAATGTTGAAATACAAGTGCCACAAAGTTGTTTTTTGGTGACTTTTCTTGCCATTTTGTGACTTTTGCTTTCCTTCTTGAGAACTCGCTTCTCTAAGCTGAGACCAGAAGTGGGTTTTACATTTACACAAACGTGTGTAACGTGTTGCTGTTCCTAAAGTGATTTTGCAGGGGGAGAGGGCAGGCAGCTACCCGTATTAGGATGTGCAGTGGAAGTTACCTCGTCGTTATGTTAGTAGTATGTGTGGTTGCGCTACTTCATAAAAAGAACTGAGCCTTAAGAAAACTCATTTTGATGACTTCTCTTAATCTGCTATGTGGAATCTGGAAGGCAGCCCTCTTGGTATAAATTTTCATTGCTCAATGATTGAAAGTCTAGGATTCACATTTTACCCGGTCAATATGTTAAGGAACTTGCTGAGTGTTAACCATGTTCTGGATGTTAGAGATAGAGCAGTAAACGGACAAAACCTCAAGAAGCAATTCCTCAAAAAGGAAAGGAAAAGTCAGGATGGCAAGTGGTTTTAACGCAAATCAGAAAGCAGATATGGCCCTTAGTCCATCCCTTCTGTTTAGAAAATCAGAAGACACAACCACACAATACTGTTCTCCATCATATACTATTCTCCAATGTGAGGCTTCCCCTCATTTTAATACCTCCTACCCTCATTTTAAGGCTACACATGCCCTCTCTTCTGGGCACCACACAACTATGTCCTCCTGACCTTCATCTGCCAAGACCTGCACCTGCATCCATCTGAGGAAGGTGCATCTTTTTCTAATTTGAGCAAAGCACCAAGAGCTGCCTTGACTGTCGGTGTCCCTCAGCGTTGTCCAGCAGCTAGCACCCATCTGCCTCTGCCCCTTGACATGTTGTATTTAATAGCATCGCTCTGTTGTAAGACAGGGAACACTGGGGAATGGGAGAAGCCAGGTATGAAAGAGAAGTGAACCAACCCCGTCAGCTTCCAAGAAGTCTGATTAGTATCTAGATAAATGAGGACTAGCCTCGGCATGAGAATGTGTGAAGTGATTTGCAGCAAGAGGGGAGCAACAATGGAGCAATAACCCGCCTTTTCAGTTTTAGCAACTGTAAGAGCCGTCAACTCACAACAGGTTTGCTAAATAGCGCATTGCAACTAGAGACTAGGATACAGTCAGACAGCATAGCTCAACCTTTTGCCTGAACTCATTCGTAGGATTTGATATCAGATGATATGATAGGCATGTCCTGCGGAACCCTGGGGATGGCCTTTGTTATTTAGAGTGATTTCCTTTCCCGTTGCTAACCTCTCGGATCTATTGACATTACATCATGTTGCAAACAATGAGTACTGAGGTGACAGTGTCAGGATGTAGTGACCCGGTTAGTCCCAACTCCTGCAGGGGAGATGTGCAAATAGATGAGCCCCAACAGGATCTGAACAGCCATGTGGTTTTGAAATCCTGGGCGGGTGAGCCACGCCCTGCATACACCTTAAATCTGGTGCTTTGAAGGTATAATTATTGCTCAACAACTCCCAGAACCACGTTAATTAGATCTTTGTATGATTTGATTATAATAAAATGAGAGTTTAAATGTAACTTATTAAAATGTGTGCGTATTACAAATATTTAAAATGAACTCAGAATTAACAATAAGCATAATAATGATTCAGCTACATTAACACCTTTTAAGTTACAATGTCTTTCTAAGAATAGTTAGGCAGTTAGTTTTTTAACAACATATATAACTAAAGCAAAAGAAGCCATGTGATTTCCCTGCACCCCACAATTTATCATTTACATAATAATTATTATGTACAGAAACCTTTCAAGAGTGTTGCTTTCAATTGTATATAGTTCCAAGGTAGAGAAACAAAGAGGTTAAATAAAATTTTCCATAAATTCTATACTTACCAAAGATAAGCACAGTAAAGCAATTGCTGAACTTTACTCAGAGGAGACACGTGGTAAATACAGTTTATTACTCTAAACTGGTGAATATGACTACCTACCTGAGACAATAAATATAACAAGCAGTGGATTGTTTTCTTCTTGAGAACTGAGACTGCTGCTTGTTGATATTGCAATGCTGGCACCACCCAATAAATGATGATTGAGTGAATCAATGAGTATGAGAGAAAACCCCTAGTCAGTAATCTCCACTGTAATCCCTGGCCCTCCCTGTTCTCTCTTGCTGAGTGCTTTCCCAGTGTACCCATCCCCTGCGTGAGCAGTAGGAAAAGGAAGTGATCCAGATGGGAGGCCAGCTGTGGTCAGATGCCTCTGAAATGAAAAAAGTATTTGCAGATGTTTCAACAAGTGGAGAGGTTGGGCTAAGTCTAGGCCACAGGAAACAACTTCCACACCTTGGGGCGACTACAATAAAGGTCTCATCATCACTCACAGCACAGGATCCTGTGGGAAACTTGAAAAGGCACTCGGGGCTGGAATGCTGTATGAATCCAGACTTGCCTCAGGAATGCCGCAGTGATCGGAACTAAGTGTAGAAATTAATGTGATTTGTAAAAATAGCAATAGGGACCCTTTAATCACTTTCCACCAAACTAATGAAACGAGAAGACACCATCTTTGATTATGAGGGTCTCCTTCTAAATTAGCTGGCCTTTGGCTTTTGGAGAGCAAAGTTCAAATTCCAGTTCCTGTCTGGCAGGAAAATCAGTCAGACACAAAGTAGATGACAGTCTATTAGGCTCCAAACAGAATATTAGGACATCAAGGGAGCTCCCAACCTGGAAGAAACTTGTCTTTTAGAGTGGCTGAGTTCATTTACCAAATTTGGGACTTTCATTGTGCCGTGGAGGCTGTTGGCTATAGACGCATGCTAATCTGTTCAAATATAAAGAAACGTTAGATTTGCTAATGAAAAGGTTCTAGATTTGCTATTTTGTACATACCTTGTAGAGTCACCGGAATTCTAGGCTTAGCAAACGGTAGGGCAGCCCTGTAAGGGCCAAGTGCCTACTAAGATACAAAGGCACCTTACAAATGCTTAGAAACAGGTTCAGCCGATTACTAGCTCTGCCCCATCTGAGCCTATTTTCTCATCTCTGATATGGTGACAATTGGAGAACAATTTTGTTTTTGACTTAATGAGCAAGAGTAAGTTTTTTTTTTTAAGATTTATTTATTTATGCATACAGAACTGGGGTACAGGCCAGAGGCGCAGGGTGTTGAGAGGATTCACCTGAGACAGAGTAGGGAGCAGAACACCAAGTGACAAAGTACATTGCTGAGGGGAGCAGCGGACAGGTCAGGAGAGGTCTGCTGTACAATGTGGGTCACCTCTAAGAAAAGTCCTAAGCTTTTAAATTGAGGAGAACTTATACTTATGTAGCTGTGGACATTTGATTAGTAGAGGTAGTTTTCTTTTTTTAATCACCCCCAATGAAATTAAAAAAAAAGTTATAAGGGGGGCCCTCCCTAATAGTGCAACAGGTTAAGTGCAGTGCCAAGAAGCTCTCTGCAGCCACTTCAGTGTGACTTTGACCCCCGGCCCCAGAGGTGACCCACATGGCGTGGCAGACCTCTCCTGACCCGCCCGCTGCTCCCCTCAGCAGTGTACTTCATCGATCTGCCTGTTCTGCTCCTCACTCTTTCTCTAGTGAATGCTCTTACCACTCCTGCACCTCTGGCCTGTACCCCAGTTCTGTATGCACAAATAAATAAATCCTAAAAAAAAATGCAAATTAAAAATAAAAAGGTATAAGGAATGGAAGAAAATGCTGGTCTTGTTACTAATCAGGATAGTAACTATGATCATTAGAGGACAGTGAAGAATCAACCCTCGTAGAGAGTGAAAGTATATTTCTATCTATTCTATATGAAGGCCCTTCCCAAATTTTGATGTGTAGAAATACTAATGCCAAACCTAGAAGCACACCCTTTTATCTTCTTTAAAAGTCAAAATAAACCACAACACAAAAACCCTCAGAGGTATAGCAGAGTTGCTGAGCCTCCCTGACGATTATAGAATTAGATCATTAGAAATATGTGATCAAGATCAAATTCCTCATTTCACCTTCAGCTATATTAACTAATTTGTTCAAAAACAATTTGCAAGTGCTATGCCAGGTACCAGTCTCCATTCTGGGGACCCTGCAGTGAATATGCAAGTGTGTGAACATACAGTGCACTGTGTAAACATACCGTTTATGTAGGAATTTGAACCAAAGTGATTCTAGAGCTCTTATTAGAAGAGCTTCTGTTAATCAAGAACTGACTCTACATGGGGCCCTAAGTGTTTCCATTTGCATGAAGTCATGTCCTCTTCTCTAATCTGTTGCAAGATGGACCACATCCTCCCTCTCTGGTGTCTCTTTGCATGTAGCGGTGATGCCATTAAATCCTCTTTTCTTCCTGCCACATCTCTGGGCAAGAAGAGACAACAAACATGAGTGTAGACAGAGTAAAAGCACAGGGCCCCAGCCACTTCCTCTCTTTTCCCTTAGGGCTGAGATGCCTCAAGAGAATATTCGTTCTGCTTGCCTCTGCCAGGCCTGAACAGGGGCAGAAGAGATCCTGAAGTCTCATGATAGGGATGACAAGTCTCATGCTAGGATTTAATTAGAAATCCCACTTTCCACAGGTATCAACTTTCTCATCACTAGAATCTGTGTATGTGCACAACACAGATGTTTTTCATAAAACCAAGAGACAAATGAGCAGGTTACACTCTTAGCTTGCACCGCGCCAAACCAGCCTAATTCTCTCCAATACGCAGGCCTCTGCTTCAACCTCAGCATCCAGGAAATGGATCATACAAATAACATCACAAACTTGGGGCCACATCCCCTAGCTGCAGAGCGGTCACACAGCAGCCTGCACCTGTGATAGACACACGTGAATCATCAGTATGCCTTCTAAATAGATTTAACCAAGAGTCTCCAGTTTTTAAAACTGTGAAGATTAGCTGCTGAGTGTTGTCGGAAAAAAGCGGTAAGATGAAAAGAATATGGATTTAGAAGATCTAGTTTTGATCCACGCTGAATTAGGCTCCACCTTGGAACTGCTTTTCCACTGGAGAGCCTCACCTTGCCCTACCAAATTCACTGCTTGTTTGAGGTCCAGGAGGATCAAGCCATGCGAATGTGTTGTAAATGGTAAAGAACTATGAAAAGGTGACTTGCTTTAACAGCCTAAATAGGCAATCCTTTAAACTAAAGTTCTCATTTACTATGGATTTTTAGCTTGATTTTATATAAAGGTGGTTGTACAGTTAAGTGGTTGCTAGTGATTATTAGTGTATCAATAGATGGCTATGATTTAATGGCAGAAGGCCACTCTGTTCTCTGTCCCAACCAAATTACCTACTTAAATTAATCAAAAAAGGAAACCCTCTCTTCCATGGTACTACATGCATTCCTCTCATTGGCCTTTTACACTAAGCAACGTCTCTCTCACTGACCTTCTCTGAATTTTGAGCCAACTTGTAAAATACTTTCCATGAGGAAGAAGCTGCTGTCCATGTCAGATTTAGAGGAGAGTTGGGGGAGGACAAAAGAAAGGCTGAAGACAGGTAAAAGGCACAGTGGAGTCCAGGCTAGAAGTTTCAACAGAGAGTTCTGACATGGAAACTGAGGTAGCCAGGAGCAAAGGACGTTGTTTCAAAGTGACACATTTACCACAAACTGTCTCAGGGCTTGCTTCCTGTGACTATCCTATATCTCAACCAGAAAGTCAAGAAATGAATTCCAGTCCTTCCTCTGTCACCATTCAGCTGTGCAGCCTTGGGTTTGTAACTTTATATCAAGTGTCCTTTTCCTTAGCTACCAAATGAAAGCTTTGGATATAGTTCTCGAAAACTGTTTCCATTACAGATATTCTAAAATTCTAAAAAGCACCCATTGGCCCTCCCTGGTAGCGCAGCGGGTTAAAGCACAGCACTAAGAAGCTAAAGCCACTTCAGCATGAGTTCGATCCCACCCCAAGGTGACCCACATGGCACGGCAGACCTCTCCTGACCAGCCCGCTGCTCCCCTCAGCAGTGTACTTCCTTAGTTGACCTGTTCTGCTCCCCACTCTGTGTCTGGTGAATCCTCTCACCACCCCTGCACCTCTGGCCTCTGGTCAGTTCTGTATGCACAAATAAATAAATCTTAAAAAAAAAAAAGCGCCAATTAATTTCCTCCTCTTTCAACATTTAAATCTTGTCATCCCCTCGGTAGGGGCAGGGGGAGGGATTTTCTTAGCTCTATCTGAAAAAGTAAGGGTGAGTGGGTGGGTGGGTGGATGGGTGTGTGTATAGACACCAATGTTTTATTAGAACATAATAGGCCAGAGAGGATTTTTAAAAAATTAAAGAAAAAAAAATTAAAGAGTAAGCAATTGAAACTATCACATTTGAGCCATTTCTCTTATAAGCAAAGAAACTTCCTGAAGAAGTTGTTCCAATTATAGTTGCATTCAAACATGTTCATAGTTCAATGTAAAAAAACAAGTGAGCCTTACAAATTTTACTTGCAATATTAAAGAATGCATAGAGCATTTGAAACAGGCTCCAGCCCCAAAGCAAAGACTTCTTGACAATTACTTTAAGTAGAGAACAAATTAATAAAATGTGTGCAGTACTTGTTAAATCCTCCAATAATTTCCCCTCCTGAGTATATACCGATTCTCCAAGTATTTCTGTACAAGGATAATTCTGCTGACTGCATAAGTAGGTTTAAGCAAACAAAATAACAAAGAGGTCAACTACTTAACTTGGGGCAGTAAAAGCAAAACCATTGGGGAAGGGGAGCCACTGATTCAATATTAATCATTATTGGGATTTGGAAGAATCAAAGGCATTCCTGTGTCTTTCAGGTACTTCAATAAGCTACTTATAACTGTGGCATCTATTAAATAATAGTCTACTCTTAGAACCAACTTAGGGAGAGTTATTTTATCATTTTCTGTTATTTACATAAATGACACATCTCAATTGTTCTTTTCTATTAAGTATGATTACTGCTTCCAGAACTAAAGACTGCAAGCACTACTATAAGATTACTGATGGGAGATCAGGAAAAAAGATAAGGAGCTTGGGAGCAAAGATAGAACATGGGAAAAATCAGGGCCTCTGAATTCAGACTTGTACTCAAATCCTGATTCCAGGAAGTCTAGGTATTTGGCCTCTGGTTTTAATTTTTCTCATCTAGAATATGGAGCTAATACTTGCCTTGCAATTGGTGAGAAATCATAAAACTGCAGGTGAAGCACCTAGATGCACCCGGTATACAGATGTTATTCCGTTGTGAGTAATGTCTCAGAGGGTAAATAAAACTGTTCTTATTTTAAATTCAAAATCATGCTCCTTCCAGTTGTTAACTCTGCTGCTTCGGAAAAGTTATGTAGCATTCTTAAAGCTACCTAGGAAAATAATGATGATCCTCAGAATAGGTTCTGTCTTCAGACATTAAGAAGGGGGGGGAAGGAGGAGGAAGGAAAAGAAGATCTTTTAAAAAGAAAAGATTTAAGATATCAAAAGAAGAAGTGAACAGAACCAAAAAGAAAAAGGAAAGAAGAGACCCAGGAATTTGCACTGGCATTGAGCAATATTACATTTACACCCCCGAAATGGTTTTTGCGGCAATCCTAGGCCTTCTTTTGTTTGACACGCTCAATTGTTACAGTCCTTTGATGTAAAATGCCCTTTTCTTCAATTTTCTTTTCCAGACAATCAAATGTCTCACCCTTGCAAGCTTCCTCGGGACATGACTGGGGCCACCATTGTAAAGCCCTCACTGTGTGCTCTGTCTTGTGCTAGGTGCTGTACTTGCGTTACCTCATTTCAAGATCCTGAAAATAGATATTATCCACCCTTGTATAAGGAGACAATGAGGAAGTAAGTCCTTTAGCCATAAAAGGAGTGAAGCTAGGACTATAGGACCCCAGAAATACAGAACCCTAAAGTCTCCCTTGTATTCCTCTTCATCACAGGACATGTAGCCACAATCCTCTCCAGGAAACTAGCTCGTCTGCCTTCTCTCTGTCAACAGCTGGCTTGCCCCCTTATCCTAATGACTATTTCATTCCTTTTTGTATTTTAATTTATTATTTGCATTTTGTCATCAGTCAGTCCTATTCATTTGTCACACAATGATAGCACATCACCTATGGGTAAAATACTGGGTTATAGCCAGATTCTAAGTAAACTGTAAATTTTAAATAATTTGTTCTTTTCATTATTGCTTTTAAAAAATTATGGTTAAAAATGCAGAGTAGAAGGTATACCACCTTAGTCATTTTTAAGTGTATAATTCAGTAGTGTTAAGTATATTCACATAGTTATACAACTATAAACTATTTTATTAGTGTCCATAATTCCCTTAAGACATAGCGCATGTTTGCTGAATGGTCAGGAATTTGCCACTTAAGCCCCAAACTGCCAAGCCCTAAATCCCAAAGATCCTGAGCCTCCTGTGCCCAAAGTATCCTAGGTGGCCTCTTTGTCAAGTATAGAGTTAATATTTCTAAGGCAAATGTAATATAATTCTTGCCATATATCTCATCTTTAATTTTATTTCCCAATTTCAAAAAGTCATAAATTTACATGGTTCAAAACTCGAGTATAGTGGAATGTATGGTGAAAATTCTTCAGACATCTTCATTTCTCTCCCTGGAGGCAATCTTTATCATTCTTCATATTTTATGCATATATATATATATATGAAAAATACACACACACACACACACACATATATAATCAGACATACACACACATCCTCTGTTCCTGCCTTTCACAACTTGAAGATATTATTTAAACTCTTTGGCTCCTTGTTTTTGCTTTTTTTTATTTAATATATTTTGATAGTCATTTCATTTAGTACATTACTTTTTTACCTTTATGAATGTACATAATTTATTGTTAAAATCCCTATTGTTCAACAATTAGGGTTTTGGCATGTTTTTTTGTTTGTTTTGGTCAATCTTTTGCTAGTATGATATAACTACAGCAAATAGCCTTCACAATTATCCTTTTGCAAGTTTGCAAGTATATCTGTCAGAGGCATTACTAGACTTGGAATTATTTGGTAAAGGGTGTGTACATTTGGTGGTTTTAACAGACATTACTAAAGAGTTCTCTGTTGCCACTTCCCTCCCCACCCCCTTTGGCTGTTGAAAATTATTGCAGGGCAATCAATGAACAGATGCTACTTACTGACAGTGGCAGTGTGTGTTCCACCTGTTAACATTGGGAGGTAGAAAAAAATAGAATCCCTACCACCGTGCTTTCCCTGGGTCACTCTTTCCGAAAATGAAACAATCTGCTTGACCAGGCTTGTCATGTCCAGCCTGCCCTGGTCAAGGTCTCCTGGAGTCTCTAACTCACAGTTATTTGCCTCCTTGTGTCACTGCTCAGTGGATGAGGCTGAGTCAGCGCACCCCTCTACCCCCTGGCCCAACTCCCTTGTGACTGCCTCTCCATCCCTGTGGATGGGTAAAGGAAGCCTCAGGCTGGCAAATGTGGAGATCAGGAAATCTGTAGGGCAACTTCAATCCCAGTTTTTCCAAAACGGCCCCAGGTTCTATCTGTTAGCTGGTTCTATCTGTTCCCTCCCTTTCACACTCCAGTGCCCCAGTTTGGACTATTATTTACTAACACTGCATAAGGACTACAGATATACCTCCATAAAGAGGAGGCACCATTTTTCTTGCCCCTCCCACCCCTCCACCCCCACACCCCCCCCCCCCCCTTACATGCAATCATCTTGGATGCTAAGTCCCAGTGTGCCATGACCCGGACTTCCTGAGTCAGGGAGCTGCTGGAAACTGTGGCCAGACTGGAGTGACCAGGGGACCTATGTAGCTCAGGAGGCAGGCTTTTTGCTTCTGTGGCCCTGACCTACATCCTGATACTGACGAAAGAGGAGACATGTGGAAGGGGACACATGTGGTAGAAAACCATATAGACACACTTGGAAGAGACACTTGGAAGAGACACAAAGGCGAGAGACACATAATGAGGCTGAAACTGGTCCTTGGCAGAGACAATGGCAGCCACTATCTCAGTGTGTTCTATTTTATAATTTCTTTCTCCTTCTGTCACCGCTCTCTGGAAACTGCCTAACTCCTTTCCTATAGTTTCTTGCCAGAAGGTGCCTTAGATTTGTGGCAAGCTTTCAGGCCCCAGCAACCCCACTTCAGGCCAACCCTGTTTGGCTAGACATTTGCCCATGAGGAGATGAGTAATTTGGGAAGTTTATTGAGGAAAAATTACTAGACATGTCCTTTCTTTCCTCACACTATTGCACGCTAATTCTATTTAAGTCTTTGACACTGAGTATGCTTTACTTTCCTTTTTGCAAGCAGATGACTGAATCCCTTTCAGAGTGGGTACCCCTTAACAGCTTGGGGTCCCTGGACACACCTCAGTCACATGCTATGACATAGGTGGGAAGTGCTGCTTATGTTGTGTTGTTAGACGCTGGAGCTTAGAAAGGTGGCTGGGGGGACTTTCAGCAGGATGGGAGAGGCAAGATGGAGGTGGAGGCGGGTTTGGACCCCATCACGCCATCTAATATGACTAAGAGGAATTAAACCTATCACAATGCACACATTTTTACTTAACAGACATCACATGGTTCTCAAACCTTTTACATCAGATGCCCCCTTTTTACTGACACGAATGAGCTTTGGGGCATTTTCTCCACCAAAATAGATAACTGCAAATTTCTTGAGGCAAGAAATCACTGCCCTCCACAGATATAATATCTGCTCTTATAATTCATTTGACAGCGCAGACGGGCCAAGCTTTGAACTAATGGACAAACATTAGCAAGAACTTCCCTAGTGCATTCACCCATGCAGAGCCGGAACATGGAGTCTTGCGCAGCTGAAGGAATGGACAAGAATGACATTGTGAGTTCAGCTCAAAGATGCTATACTTTGATTTATGTCCAAAGCAACACATAAGCCGTACCAAGAAGAGACATGAGGTAAGACAGAGGCAGCGGTCCGCTGCCTCCTTTGTTTTTCACAGAGACACCATAAATTTGCTGGGCTTGGCAGTCTGAAGAGGGTGAGGAGTCTGGGAGGTCAGGAAAGCCCAAAGTGTGGGCTCACTATCTCGCTTACCTCAGCCACATTAGCAACCAGAATCAACTTATGTTCCCATATTAGGTAAAAAAAAAAGTTGTTGCTCAGCAAGCCGCTTCATTGAAGCTAATGTCCGGACTCCAGACCTTGAAATGCTTGCTGTGCCCAGCCCGGGGCCATCTCTCCTTATCTACACCTGGGTGTCAGGGTGGAGGAGTTTTCCACTTATTTTGCAGGCAGGCCTGGCCTTGGTCTGCCACAAACATATTTAGCCTTTAAATTCTCAAACAAATTCTTGGCCTTCTCTTCAATTCACACAGGCTAAAGGACATCTGTGTTGATTCTGATCCTCTAACTCCATGGGCCCAAGTTTCCATTTTGTTAATCACGTTGCCTCATCTCTTGATTACTCTTGATTGCAAAAGCACAGCTCTTCAGCTGCTGTCAGATTCTTGCAGTCCTTCAGAACTATTCCTTCTGTGAAACTATTCATCCCTTACACACAGGCAGCTCTTGTCATTTTCTCCTCATTTACAATGTTGATTCTCTCCACTTCTGTTTCCATCACAGCCATATGCATCCTCTCACCTACTCTTCCAACAGGCTTACAGCCTTGTGCTTTTTGAACTAATAGGAGGCAAGAGAGGTCATTAAGTATCCCCAAATCTATGCCCTACCTCTGCAGACATGGTCAGTGACTAATAATGGCCACTAGCAACTGGTAATATTATCGTTTATGCTAAATAGAAAAGAGGGACTTCTCCTCTGGAGCCATTTGTTCAAAATTATAGAAGTGTGTTTCTTCAATGAAGTAGCTTCTTTTCTGCTTTCTCCCTGTTTCACTTCTTCCTGTTTTTACCCTATCAACCAAAGATGGTTTAAGATCATTGGCAGAGTCTAGACAAGCTGATTATAGCTTGGATGCCAATAAGAAAAAGGACCGATTAGCCAGTGCAAGGGGAGTCGCCAAATTGAAAAGGGAAGGAAGGTGGAACACTGTAAACTCAGATCTCCTAGGCCAGGAAATTAGAATCCATTTTTTTAAGCTAAAAAAACACACGTTCAGCTCCTGCATACCAGCCCCTCCCAGTAGGGAAATGTTCTATTGGGGGAAGGACTGTATTAAGAGAAAACTATCTTTATCATATGCCAATATTGATCTCAGACAAAAGTGGTCAGTTGGAATAATCAGCTATTCCAACAACAAAAAGGGTTTTTTGGAAATGAGGATAAAGGACAATTGGAAAGTGTGTTGGGGTGAGACTTATGTGGCACTTCCTTGAATCTAAGACTAAGAATGCCCAATTTCTGCAGGCTCTCCTACCACAGAACCCCCAAACCTGCTTGCTCTAAATAGGTTCTGCCATTTGCTGCATTGAGATAAAACATGCTCTGGTGCATATGACCTTTAATGCAAAATAATTTTAAAAACAGTTCGTATGCAATAAAGACTAGAGAGGAGAAAGAATAGATAAAATAGTTTCCAAATCACGCGCCCAAAGTTATCCATCCCCTCGATGGTAAATGCCCAGACAAACAGACTGGCCCAAACTAGGATCGCTGAGGCCCAAAAGTTTTCCACAAGTTTCTGGTGGGGACTCCTAGAAAAGGGGCAGAAGGGGCCAGACAAGTCTGGTGCAAAAGAGCAAATCAAAAGCAAGATAGACCATTGCTGTTATGAACGTCCCTGAGGGGCTCACCCACATCTGTTCCAAGCATCTCCTTCCGTGTCCTTCAAGTCCCTGGAACCAGTCCAAGTCAAGAAGCAAATGCAGCTTCTTTACATGTCTCTCTGCTCCATGTCCCCATTCCAGCTTCCTTCTTGTTCTCCATCCACCTCCTTCCTTCTGCCAGTCTCCTCTCCAGTTTCTCCTCCTCCCTCCTCAGGCTCACTCTTCCTGCAGTGGGGCAGGGAACCTGGAGCCTCCTCTTTCCCTGGGGACCACCCTGTTTTAGGAGAAACAGTACCACCTCCCATAGGAGATGCAAGCATTGTGGTTTCCTAATTTACATAAGTGTGGACACTCTTTTCTAGCCCCCCAAACTTATTTAAATAGGATTTCTATATGTTATTGTTCACACCAGTATTAGGTTAGGTTTTCAGACTTGCCTAATGAAATGTAAGTAGAGGGAGCATGTGACACTTCGAGCACTTTTATAATCATCACTATGCTCTGCCACTGCTTTTCTCTCTGCTATGAGATGACCAATGTATTGCAGGTGGGAGCTGTTCTTTCAGCCTGAATCCCAAAATAAAGATGACATAGAACAGAACTGAGGCTGACCTGATATTAACATGAATGAGAAATTAACACAAATAAAAAAAAATAACTGTAGTTATTGTAAACACTAACATATCAGGTTCCTTTGTTATGGCAGCATGAATTTAACTTGACCTGACCGATAAAGTTGTAATTCCAGAAAGCAGAAGAATAGCCCAGTAGGACTGTTTGGAAAAGGGTCAAGAATCAAAGAGATTATGGCACCATTGGACAGGAGATTTTACTGCCAGGATTTAGGTGTCAAACACCAATAAAATCTCCAAAGAGAACAGTACAAGTTATGGCACAAAGATCTAGGATCATAGTAACCAAATAGACAATGACTTTACTTTAGAAATATGAGTGGGAAAAAGTGACACAATTCAAAGCACATTAGAGAACAAGTGTTTTATTCTTAATTGTCTGTTCAGTGGAAAATGAAATAGTCTCTTGAGGCTAGAACTCAGAAAACAAATTGTTCTGTCCTCTTGGCCAAGTGGATTGCCTGAGGTATGATTTAAAACCCCAGCTGGAATTCCCAAGGAGTCCCCACAAATCTACATGAGGAAGACGCCATTGCAGAAACAGCAGGGGAGATGTAGAAATTCAGGTACATACTATTGCCTGGGCCCACTTTCTGTGGTTGGGATGTAGGGCTCCCAACCGGGGAGACCAAGTCTTGGACAGGTAGGCAGCTTGGGGGTGTGCTTTGGGGGACATGAATGTACTTTGCTACATTTTTCATTTCACCGGATTTCTGATTCATTTGATACTGAAAACCTGGATTGGAATATTCCCTGGGCCAGCAGGAGAAGTTGTATTTAGAAATTGGTTTTCCCCTAGGCTGAGGCTATTGTATCCATTGTTAATGCTGTTGCCAACATGGGTAACTCCTGGCCCCACCAGGCACAGAGTTGAGGTCACAGGCACACAAACTACCGATGAGTCTGGTAGCAGCAGGCCGCGGTGGTTCCCCCTAAGTACGCAGGCGAGCAGGGCAGTACCTGCACATTCTGGTGATGACACCTACTGAATTTAAATTCTGGGAGTGGGGCCCAGCAGGCTGAGCTTTAACAAGCCCCCCAGAGGATTCTGAGGCACACTTGAATTGGAGAACCAAGACATTACAGGCAACAGGCCCAACAACAGACATGAATCACTTTCTCAAGGTGAGTTTTAATAGCCCCAGGCTAAGATTCAGCTCCACACCCTCCTCTCAGTATTAAATGATCACAGACTCCAGCTGCCAGGGGCCTTACTATCTTCTGAGCACTCACAGAGAGGAGGAGGAGTTGAGAGTGCTCAGACCTTCCTGTGGTGCCAGTGAGCGCCTTAGCAGGCGCTTGGGGCCAGGCTAGTTCAGGTCCAGTCAGCTTTGGAGCCATAGACAAAAGTCCCTCTACTGTTCCAGTCTCCCCTCTTGTGGTGTCCACATCAAAACTATGGAGTTCACTGATGATCTCTGTTGATTACTTATACTTTTCACACAAGAAGAATGACATGGAGATTTAAAGAACTTGCCTGGTGGTGCAAGGAGTTAAGTCTCAGCACTATGAAGCTCTCCACAGCCAATGCTGTGGAGGCCAGGGAGCTGACTGACCCACATGGTACTTGAAGACCTTTCCAGTCTCACCCACTGCTTTCCTCAGCAGTGCGTTTCAGTAGATCTGCCTGTTCTACTTCCCACTCTGTCTCTGGTGAATCCTCTCACCACTCCACCTCTACCTATACCCCAACTTTTGTATGCATAAATAATAAATAAACCTTTAAAAAGATAAAGAACTTGCCACAATCACAAAGTTAGTTAGGGATGAAGTTCAGAGTTTAAATTCAGTCTAATATCAGAATTTGCTAGGAGCATTCTCAGATGCCATTTTGAGGCTCCTGCTTGAAAACTACAGTTCACATTGATGTGACAGCAAATAGGAGCAATGCCCTTGTCTCGGCCTGTGCCATCAGTCACTTTGCTCTCTAAGGCAGTTGACCCAAACATTAATAAAAGAAAATAGAATTCTAGTGGCTAGATAGAGGTACTGCTATTTCTCTCAAACCATTTGTTATTGAACCCTTCCTCAAAACTTAGAGGCAAGTGCTGCTGTCTTCTGGGCTGACACCTGGGGGACTGGGAGGGGGTGAGGGGGCAAGGCACCAGGTGTGGCCAGGATGCTTCATCCCCACAGCTTGTTCCTCCTGTTTCCCCCCACACACACCCCACCCCTGTCTCGGTAAACACTGTCAGGTTCAGCCAAAATCCCAAGAGCCATTTTTCATCCTGCCCATTCCCTTTTTTCCCACAGCTGTCTCCCTCAGCAGCAAGTCTTGGTGTCTCTATGGCCAACATGTATTCTAAACCCATGTGCTTTTCCCATCTCTGCTGCTACCACCGTCATCGCTCACCCGGACTGCTGTCCTCTCTCCCAACCAGGCTTCCTGTCTTTACCATCCCACCTCCTAAAATTATAATTCAGGGTGTGTGTGTTTGTGTCTGTACAAACATCCTGAGTGGGTTTTTAAAAAACTAGACTGGCATTTAAATCCTCCAGTTACATTTGGAGTAAAACCCAAAATTTCCCCAGGGCCCACAAAGGCCTCGCAGAATCCAGCCCCTGACTCGTGCCTGACCTCACCTCCTCCATGCTCTCCTCTCTGCCCCCTCTCCAGCCCTCTGGACTCTCTCTGTTCTGCAGCAGGACAGACTCAGCATGGGAGGAATGTGGCCCCACTGCCTCCAGACTGCTTTCTTGAATTGACTGCCCACCGTATTACCTGTTGATTCTCAGAGCAAAGGCAATTTATTAAAAACAAAAAAAAAAACCCCAGAAACCTCCCCTGATCATTCTTAGTTAAAGTAGCGCACCCCATTCTATGATAGCACCCATCTATTACGTATATTGGGAAGAGGAACATGCATCCCCAAAATATGCTACTTTAGCATATTGATGCTTTTGACTTTGAGACAATTGAAGGGCAGCAGATGCAGGAAGAATTCTCTAGCCTCCCCCCCTTTCTGCCTAAAAGCAGGGAATAAAAATCTGTGAGAAAGGGGCCCTCCCTGGTGGCTCAGAGGGTAAAGACAGCGCTAAGAAGCTAAGCCACTTCAGCATGAGTTTGATCCCTGCCCCGGAGGTGACCACATGGCGTGGCAGACCTCTCCTGACCCGCCCGCTGCTCCCCTCAGCAGTGTACTTCATCGATCTGCCTGTTCTGCTCCCCACGCTGTCTCCTGCATCCCAGTTTTGTGTGCATAAATAAATAAATCTTAAAAAAAAAATCTGTGAGAAAGACGCTCTTCTAGTACATCTCCTGGTGCACACAGTGAAGAGAATAGAGTCATCGCTGAGCTGGAGGATGAATGCCAAGATGAGGCTGCACAAGCAAACCTTACTCAAATGGCCCTTTTCATCCAGTAGTTTGCTCCAAGTCACTTCGTGACAAATTGCCATGCCGAGAGGTCCAACCCCCTTTGCTTTCATCAGTGACTTCTCCATAACTATCCCCCTTTGTTAAAATAGTGCATAAGCCCCCCAGTCCAACTGCTTCTCTGGCTTTCCACGTTTCCATGAAGACCCTTGTGTTTGTCAACATACAAGTGGCAGGTGAAGGGGATTGCTTTTTCCTGTTCTTCTAGCCTTCACTTGTCAGCTTAACTTGCAGGCCCAGGTCCAGATCCCAGAACACAGGAGAAAAGAGGAAGCTTTCTCCTTTCCTGTGAGAACATTTATCTGTCTCCTTTTATATTGCTCGTTCTTTTATTTACTGGTGTGTTTAAAGTCCTCCCCGCTGATATGGAAACTGAATGAAGGAAAAAGGATTAATTGTACCATTTACAGGCAGGGCACCCATCTGGTATTCAAAAATAATTAGATAATTTGATTGGCACATAGGTGACAGAGTTTAAGTCCCAAGGAGGGTGAGATACTATCTGAGAGAGAATAAAGGCAGAAGAGTCCCTCCCACTGACCCCAAAGGATGGGGGTCCTTTGTTTCCAGTCCTGAACACAGGCCAGATGGCCACCTGGACTGACAGCCTTGGGATGCAATGGAAGGTGGCGCAGCTTCTCCGTAAAGAGGAAGGAAGACCAGAGAAGATTTCAAGGAAGGAAAAGTAAATGGCCAGAAAAGGGCAAGGTGATTAGTACTCAGCAAGAGGTCTAAAGGTAGCCCCCTTGAAAGTCTTATTTTAAAAAGTAGGTTAAGTACAGAATCCTGGAGAGAGAAAAGGAATTGGGTGGGGAGAGAAATAGAGACAGAGAGCCAGAAAGAGGCTCCCCTCAGCAGTGCACTTAGTCTATCTGCCTGTTCTGCTCCCCATTCGGTCTCTGGTGAATCCTCTCACTGCCCCTGCACCTCTGGCCTGTACCCCAGTTCTGTATGCACAAATAAATAAATCTTAAAAAAAATGAACTTTTATCAATGTAAGAAGTATTATGTACACACACATACACTTTTTTTATTTAATCAGGAGAGCTTCACAAAGGTGTCTGGAAATACAGAAACTATCTAAATAATAATATGATTTGGGTGCCATTTCTATTTAAACTCATATCAGGATATTCTTTTTTAGGTTTTTTTAAAATTGATTTTAGAAAAGAAACTAGCAGAGAAATTAGAAAAGGAAAATTATGCAGAAATAAATTTGATGAAAAGTACTCTCCTTGTCAAAATAGGCCTGAGAGAGAAAGGAAATGAATTTAAAGAGATTTTTGATTGCAATATCTCTTTTTCTCTAATCCATTTGCATATCAGTTGATGGTACTGACAATGGTTTATTATCAGTGAAGTAGCTGAGACATATTAGGACCAATCTGCCTCGGATTCAAGTTCTGGCTCTAGCATGCCCGGCTGGATGATTCACGTAATCGGCAAGCTTTCCACACCTATAAAATGGGGGCCATAGGAATGTTGTAAGAATTAAATGAGCCAATGGATGCAAAACATCTGCAGCAACACATGTACAATGCCATCATTATTGTTAATTAAGTTCATCAATAAGTATTTGTCATGTGCTTTGGCACGACTGGTATTGTTCCAGGCACTGGGGTGTCAGGCTGCCTATGCAGTTTTACAGGTTGTGTGCAAAGCGAAGCCAGAGGCCCCTGCACCCATCCCTGTCCACGGCACAGTACAGTGAAGCCAGCAGGACACAACCTCTGCGTCATATTTTCCTGCTCTAATAGTGAGAAATAAAAGGAGAAAAGTTTGCTCTCTAACAAGCGTAATAATATTTATTACGACTTCGCACTTTACGAAAAGCCCCTCATTCAATGTAAGTTAATTAATTGGTAAACAATAAGTATTATTTAAGTATTGACCAAATATTCAATGTTATACTAGGTGAAATAGGCATTATAAGGGTCGGCCTTATTTTTGTAATGAAGCAGTTTAAAAGCCAGTCCTGGGAGTCAAGATAAATAAAATGGGAACAAAGAAGAGTCAGCGTGTGAATTTACACCATGTAATTAAGCGCATGGCAGTGGGCACCATACTCAAGCTAAAGGTATGCAAAGAGATCTTAATAATCAAAGACAAATTATAAATATTCTAACACATTAAACATTTTTGTGAAAACACTAAAAACCCTCCAACAGCCAGATATTGATGCTTAGGGGAATGAAAAATAATAAAAACTGACAGTTTATAATCTATAATTTAAAACATTACAAACATCGAGGGGTATTTTATTTCCCTGTATAAAACTTATCAAGAGAAGTCTCAACCTTATTCCCCTCTTATCATGTAATCTACTATACATCCATTCTCTGCCTTGGCAAATTGTCACATCTTTTTTTCATTTCAGTTTTGGGTGTTCTATCTCACGCACTTGAATGTTTTGAATTATCTCCAAGAGTTTCTTTAATGTGAAGTATCTTCCTAGAGTCACTTCCTTTGGGATGTTGTCATCCTTTCCCTCACAGGCACCTTCATTGATAACAGTGAGTCTGCCCTCATTCTCAGCCTCTGAAATGCGATACTGTTTCTTCTCCATTCCATTTAAGTGGATTTGTATTTCCCCTTTTCACATTTTGTTTGTTTGTTTGTTTCTTCACTGCACTTTCATCATTTTTCAGTTCGCTTCCTATTTCTGCAAAACACCTCAGAGGCTTATCTCTGAGAGACAAGGTGCAATGCCCTGCACACTTTGTTGTCTGTGGGTGAGCTGAACAACAGATGTGAAATGACCATATAGACTGCAGAGGTGATGTGATTGGTCACGGATCACAATGCACATCTGTTATTTACATAGTGATTTGTGTGCTAAAGTGCTGGGAGCAAAGTTTGCACGTCTTGTAATTATGCACAGTTAACCTATCATATATATTGGTAAAATTTGACCTGTGTTATTAGGAGCTGTTTATTCAACTGAAGTGTTTTCCATGACTTAAACATAGGAGCACTCATTCTGTACTATCTTTGTTAGTTTTTATCATATATTCATGGAAAATATGTTCATGATACAAAGTTGTCTCATATAACGAAACTGGACTAAACATGAATGATGAATAAAGATAGACACCAAAATCAGTGTTCTACATGTACCTTGCCATAACATAAGTCAAGCTAATAAACATCTACTAATCACAAAGGTTAGTGTAGCTAGTATTCACCAGCAGGGCAACAGAAGACAAAGTTCAATGTCTTCTGAAGTTTTCTGATACTTAATTCTACTTTCCCACCTCTTACTTTTTGCCTTTTCTTCCATTGAAATGCAGATACAATTAAATTTAAATGATTTACCTTTATTCCTCAATCTATATAAATGCAGAGAAAGCAAGTGTGTGGCATTTAGAGCCAATTTGATGGGAAAGGTAGAGATTATGCTACATCCACTGGCTTCCTGAAAAGGAATTCTGGGTACTAGGATGAAGTGAAGTCACCAGGTAGACTTTCAATGATAGAACAAATGGGTCATGTTCACTTTTTGACTGACACCATCTGTGGTGGGACAGACTGCATTGGACGATGAGCCTGATTGCCAGTAAATTTCGTCATCTTTTCTCCCTTAACTTTCCCTCTTTTCACTCCCTCTTTACATAAATGGGAGTTTTTTTGTACTCTTTGTACTCATAAAGATGGTTATTGTCATGTTTATGTTTGTACTACGTGCATTGTTTGAATTCTTTCTGCTTTATAAACATGAAGTTTATAGAGGGGTTTTATACTTTTTTCTTTGACTGAATAGATTAATTTAAAACAAAACACAACCTAGTCAACTGAACTGTCAGCGTTGCTATGACTATATTCAAAGTTTGGTTTTTTGTTTTCTTTTTATCACCTCAGGGAGTCCAACTTCTCTGCTAGTCTCATTTTATCCATAATAAAAAGGGGCAACCCCAGGGGACAAGGAATGATCAAATAGGTGCATCCTTACCCTCAAGCTTAAGAATACAAGACACTGAGAAAACCAAAAATGAGAGGGTTTATGTATAGAGAGAGTGAGAAAAGAAAAAGCTAAGGGAGACAAGGTGAGGAAATTTACTGTCAAGCAGGCTCATCGCCCAATGCAGTCTGTTCCACCCAGAACAGATAGCATCAGCCAGTCAATAAGTGAATATGACCCACCTGTTCTGTCATTGAAAGTCTACCTGGTGACTTCACTGCATTGCTAGTACCCAGAATTCCTTTTCAGGAAGCCAGTGGATGTAACATAATCTCTACCTTTCCCATCAAATTGGCTCTAAGTGCCACACACTTGTTCCTCTTAAAATTGTACTTTATACTATTGTTCACCTTTGGAAAAGCAATGTGGAGGGCCCTGGCTCTTGGCTTTCTTCTTTATTGCTGAGTCTCCAAGGTCAATAGCAGTGCCTGGCACATAGAGAGGTCAACTCAAGAAATAGTTGTTGAATGAATACTAGTGATATAACTTTTCCTCTCTGATTAAGCTGACTCATTTCTGTGCTGTTTCACATGTCCATTCACAGAATCTTAGTCCCGTGCTTTCAATATTCTATTCCCTTTCACCAAATTCTCCCTTACTATTTATTCCTTCTAATCGATTTATGTCAGTCTTTTCCCTCAAGATCTAACCCAAATACCACCTGCAAAAGTCTTCTCAAATTCTGCCTACTGTGAGTTCTCTATTATGCCCCTCCCTTCAGAACTTAATCCCATTATTTTCATATTATCATATGTTGTTTTTTAAAATGTCTTGCTTTATAAATACAACTTTCTTTTTTATTTATTTATTTATTTTTTTGGAGTCATCTACTGGGGTCCTTGTTGAGAGAAAGTGAGGTTAAATGATGGGAGCTTTGGACTGGAAGTCCTGGGGAACAGATACAGATAGGAGAGGCCACTTCCAACATCTATAAAATGGAAGCATTAGTCTAGACCAGAGACTGCAAAATGGCAGCCCACAGGTTGAATAAGTCCAAAGATATCTTTTATTTGTGCTTTTAAAACTCAAATTAGTTAACAAAATTTTAAAATTGGGAAATCTGGTAGCACTGCACTTGGCATTTTGTAAACATCTGCAAAGTTTGCCGGGGTCCCCACGCCTGGCCTTGCTGGCAAGAGAGCCAAGCCTTCTTTACAGGCTCCATTCTGTAGGCAGGAATCTGCTGCCCAGAGAAAGCCATACTGTCACACCCATGAGGACCCAGGAGCCAGAGGAGGTCTCAGGGGGGCACTCATTAGCATCAGGCAAATTTAATCCTGTCTTGCCTTCCTTTTGCATCAGCATTTCTTTAGATCAGGAAAACTTAGAACTAGAAGCCCTTCCTATCAAGAATAATTACATTCTTAATGTCAATAAGACATTCTACCTAGATAATTAAACTCAAATGTGTTTCACGAAACAGCTCTAACAGAGCAGAATCTGCTGCTTTGAGGGTTTGAACACTCACTTTGGTCATCTAATAAACCCTAACTACCACTGAGACTTAGCAGGTTCCACCCTCTCTAAAAAAAGAAATGAAAATATCAGGCAGCAAGAGATCTACATTTCTGCAGCAAAACCACTGAGAAGAAAAGCAACAGTCACTTAACAGAGGTTAGAACTCTGATGTGACGTGTGCCCACGAGACCTGGGCCCTTCACCTGCTAGAGTGACTCTGTTGGAGTTTCAGTACTGTCATCTCCTCAGACCTGTCATCTCTGAGCTCTCTTCCAACTCTGCCTTCCTATGACTTTGGATATCTTTCCTTTTTCTATCCAGAGAAATTGCAGGGCAGAATCTGGTGCTTTTCCTCTGTGGTGTGGGGTACAGGCTGGGTGGAAAACAAATGCTTACATGCTGTTTGCTAAACATTAAATTTGGTTATCGACACAAAAAATGCAGTCAAAATTAGATACCACCTAATAAAAAATGTGTTACACATGTTTGATTGACTTTTAAAGAAAGACAGCCTATCAAAATGGAGCTAAAATACTGACCCATGCTTGTGTGACATGGAAAGTTCAACTCTGGACAGATATCAGCAAAATGAAGTTTCATTTAGGCATCAGAAAAGAAATGGAATCCCTTAGTCTCCATTTTCCATGTGTAACTCCCACTAATTGTTCATTGTACTTATGCAGGCATATCAAGAGCAGAATGTACTCTGGAGACGGAAAAATATTGCTATTTGTCTTCCCGAGTAACAATCATGTGTTCAACAGCTGGGACTTGCTGAGACCCTCATTTATTACAATATTAATAACTACCTTCACTCTATTTCCACAAAACCACAAAATATTTGGCAGGGTTCAGGACCACCATATTTAATAAATTCCGTGATTCTTTTTGCAATAACTCATTCAATTTTCAGGGAAATTCATCAAGCTAAAATATTCTCGGTGGATTAACAGCAATAACCAAAAACGTACACATGTAGGTTGGGCCACGCATGAGCCACAGAAGTGAACAGACAGCAGAGATCTGCAACTGTGGGCAGATTTAGAATCAGGGCACTTTTTCTCCATTTTCCCATTTTCTCCTATAAAGAGTACTCATAAATGATATAAATATTTCATTTGAAAAAAAATTTCATTCCTCAAGAACTGCCTACTGTAACAAAGGACGCAGCTAATACCAGGATATGTATATTAAGTGAGCAAATAAATCTTCTGTAATCAGTTTGTGTAACATCTTCAAAATTTGAAAAGCATCTTCAAAATTTACATTCATCAGAACGCTATATTCTAAGGAATGAAAAGACAAATATGCTAAATATTTTAACATTTGGACATTTTTCATCTCTCATTTTTGTATGTGTGCAGGGCCAGAGCTGAAGTGTAATTTTGCAGTAGCTATGAAAAAAATTTGCTTAGTAAGTAAATGAATTATACAAATAGTATTTGAAAGGAAACATTTACTTACCAAAGAAAATAATTTACTTTCCAACACTTGAGATTTCTTTTATTTGTGAAGCATCCTATTCAAAGTATATGCAAGAACAGAACTTCTTAGATATGCTAATCTCTTTTTGTCTCTTAACTAAACCTGGGCCTGAACTGCCAACACTAGTTAGTCACTTTTTTGGTTTACTGTATGTATTTGAAAGTCATAAAATGCATTTCTTTTGAAATGGCCCAGTCGGTCCAGATTAGTTTTTCTGTATCTATTTATATTTTGGGTTTGGATGTTTTACATCTTTCATGGATGTCTAAGCCATTGCAAATTACACAGTTTACATATTAAAGAAATCTAGTTACATCAACAGAGAAAAATATAGTAGAGGAGACCTTTCTGTGTGATCTTAACCTTACTGAGTTTCCTCATTTATAAAATGGAGATGATCATAACATCTGTGTCCTAGGTACAGAGCGCTCACGAGAGCCGAGGCCAGCATGGCCTCTTGCAAGTTCTCTTGTAGAGTCAGTGATAGACTTCAGTGAATGGGGTTCTCGGGTTTCCTCAGAGAAAATTTTCAGCAGACTTTCCTATGCTGTGTGTTTATTACAGCACAAGTTTATTGAGGAAAAAGATGTTTCCATTAGGTACAAGGCTGGATTTTAAAAGGGACAGGCTTACTCAGAAAAATACCTGTATAGAAGCAGGTGGGCATTCTTAGCACAAGAATGTGTTTTGCCAGAGCAATGGATTCTTCATTCAGTATTCTTTGGAGGGATTTATTCCTTTGTGGAATTTTATCTGTTATGGAACTGCCATTCTTGACAATTCTACAATTCTGGTTTCCTTCTTTACCTATAGATCTTTCATAGTCAGTTTAGTGGCAATATTTATCATTTCTACCCCCTCTTCTAGTTTCTGGCCTTGTGAAGCTTCCATTCCAAATCTTCTACTCTAAGCTTCCATCAGTAATCATTCCTAATCTGTGCTGAAGAGCCTATGTTATACATTTTCTAAATTTTATCCCCATATGCAAATTAAACTATAGGCTCAGAAAATTAAGAAGCTTGCTCCAGATTGCTCATGTTGAAGAAACATCTTCTGCTTGTAAACTGGCTGTAAGAAGGATACTATTCTGCTACCAGAGCAATCCTAGAAATTAACCAGCAAGAGTTAAAGATCATCCATAAGTAGTAATTGCAGTTCTGACACTGGTTTTCATAGATGATTTGTAGGATCAGTCTCACAATTTTGAGGTTGTACCCAGTGCAGTGAGCATGAGTCATCACCCCATCCACTCCTCCACATTCTGAGGCTCTCCAGTATGAATTAATCCCAGGAATTCCTTTCTCATGACTCCCCTAGAGTTTTCAGCCACAGTCATCTCTGACCTGTATTTTTAACCCTCTTAGTTAATTACTTACTTAGACTCTCCTATTAAGCTGGCCAATGTCTACCTCAGCAAATAACTTTGCATCATTTTAGAGCAGCAAAAATCATTTGAATTGTGAATTGGTTTACAAATGCTGCACTTTCCAGTTGATACCACTCCTAGTCCCACTAGCCAGTGGGAAAGCATGGCCTTGTTTGCAGAGGAAACTCCCATAAAGCATTGTGTCCTGAGGTCCTCTCTGCAACACCTGGAAGCAGGTTAATGAAGGAGATGCCTGGTGGTGGTGGTGGTGGTGGTAAAAGTGGTATGGTGATTGGTGATGGTGGAGAGATTTTGCTCAATCACACTGGCACCACACCCAGCAAATATTTGTATGGGTGTAGAATTTCAATGGCCTCTGACAGTTTGAACTTATCACTGTCTCATAATTCATCAGGAGCGTATAAGTTTACATTTGAGGGTTCTAATATAAACCATCTCTTTCTTTTCCTCAAGTAGTGTTTGTGCTACAGATCTTTGTGTTATAGTATTTTTTTCTGTTAAAATTCAAAATATTTTCTACCATTTGCCTAAAACAAATTATTTTAATGTAAAACCAAGGATAAAGGGAAACCATGTCTTCTGGATTCAGATAACTTCTCAGTTGTTGGGAATTCTAGGTGTGGTCACTGTGATAATTAAATTATGTGTGTCCAAGGGAGTTACAGGAACCTTCTGGGAAAAGGTAACATTACACTTCTCATGATAAATCGTTAAAAATGTAAAAGAGAGCCGTCCCTGGTGGTGCAATGTGTTCAGATGCAGCACTGCAAGCTAGCCTTAGCAACTTAGTGCAAGTTCAAACCCCTGCCAGGGAGGTGACCTACATGGTGCAGCAGACCTTGCCATAAATAAATCTTTATTTATGCATACAGAACTGGGGTACAGACCAGAGGTGCAAAGGCAGTGAGAAACTCCAACAGAGACAGGCAGAAAAAAAAAAAAAACAGATCAATGAAGTACACTGCTGAGGGGGGCAGTGGGTGAGACAGGAGAGGTCTGCCATGCCATGTGGGTCACCTCCCTGGCAGGGGTTCAAACTTGCCCTGAAATGGCTGCAGCCAGTTTTACAGTACTGTACTTAAAACAAATCTTAAAAAAAAAAAAAAAAAAAAAAAGAATGAAAAAACCCTGTTCTACCTTTAACAACAACAACAAAATGTAAAGGAGAAATGTCATGCTCAAGATTACATCAACTTGCTTCTAGATCACAAAGGTGGCCTGCTAAGGAACAGAAAGTGCATTACATGAGCTAACCTCAGGCCTTAGCAGAAAGTGCCAGGGAAGACATGCAGACCACACCCCATGGAAAAGTCTCAGTAAAGGACTGTGTGTAAAGCTTGGGCAGAGAGAAAACTCTCCTAGGTTCTTTCATGACTGCGTCTGTTCTTGCAGTCTGTGTCCCCTGGCTCGGCAGCCTCTTCCTGTGTCTGTAAAAGGAAGGAATGCAACCCCAGGATTTCTACTCTTCCTTTCCCCCCAAGGGCCCAGAGACTGCATGAAACCACACACTATAAAATTCACAAGTCTTTGCTTGAGGTGTGGTTAAAAGCACAAAATTATTATAATTATTAGGCAGCACTTTAGTCACCCTGCATCACAGCTTCCCCTAAATGTGCAGCCTGAATCTGTACATCCGTTGCCTAGAAAAGAATGTAGGTGCGGGAATAGGACAGGACTTCCATGGAAAGGCTAAACTGGACAGTGTTTTCCAGAAACCTGCCTTAGTAATCACCTGTACAGCTACAATTTTGGCAACGTGAGCTGGCAGCCTGGCCTCAAGTTACGTACCTGGGATTGTCAAGTATCTCCCAGATGTGCTCAGACCTGTTGTGTTTGTCTTGAGTTCCTTCCTCCAGGCCTCATCAGCACTGCCTGCCTCCTTCAACCACCTGAGTAGCCGCGTGCACCACCCGGTCTAGAGCCCGGGCCAGCATGAAAGGAACACAAGAAAGGAAGCCAGCCTGAAGTGAGTGTTACAAACACACTGGAATTTTGAAACTTCATGTGAAAAATAGAATGTAAAAATGTCTGGGGCCCTCCCTGGTGGTGCAGAAGGTTAAAGCACTGTACTAAGAAGCTTAAGCCAATTCCGCATGAGTTCGATCCCCACCTGCCCCGGAGGTGACCACATGGCATGGCAGACCTCTCCTGACCCGCCCGCTGCTCCCCTCAGCAGTGTACTTCGTCGATCTACCTGTTCTGCTTCCCACTCTGTTCCTGGTGAAGCCTCTCACCCTCTGCATCTCTGGCCTGTACCCCAGTTCTGTATGAATAAATACATCTTTAAAAAAAAAGTCTCATTAATCATTTTTTACACTGCTTGCAGTTTGAACTGAAAATGTTTTGGATATACTGTGTTAAATAAAATATGAAATTAAGATTAGTTTCACCAGTTTCATTTTTTTTTTTAATACGGCTGGTTGAATGCTTAAGGTGATAAGTATAGCTTGCCTGTGGAGTTCACAGTGTGTTTCTCGTCTACTGATATAGTTTCTATGCATCTGTACTCGTATCTTCTGTTAAAGAAAAAACATCTCAAACAATAACACATACATCTGTTAATATTTTAATATCAATTGCAGATAGATTCAAATACAGTTTCATCTAAATGTTGCACGTTTGACATTTTAAAAGAATGAATTTATGTATCCAAAGTTTTTATTTTTTTTAAGATTTATTTATTTATGCATGTAAGAACTGGGGTAGAGGCCAGAGGTACAAGGGATGAGAGGATTCACCAGAGACAGAGTGGGGAGCAGAACAGGCAGACTGAAGAAATACACTGCTGAAGGGAGCAGCAGGTGGGTCAGGAGAGGTCTGCTGCGCCCTGTGGGTCACCTCCCTGGCCGGTGATAGAATTCATGCTGCAGTGGCTGTGGACAGCTTTAACCCTTTGCGCCACCCTGTGCCACCTGGGAGTTCCCAAAACAAAGCTTTTTACACTAGATTCATCAACTCACCACACAGAGAATGGAATAAGAGACAGTAATAATGCAGACATGAAGTGAATACAGTGGCTCTGAGCTTCTGTGTGGGTTGTGGGCCCATACTGTTCATGGACAAATACTCATTACGTGCCTACAGTATTGAATACTGTGGCAGACTCTGAATATAAAGCTGATGAATCTGGTGCAAGTTTTAGATATTCTACCCAGGAAATGCTTTCTGTGAAGAAGTGGTTGATAGCTAAGTTAGAGGGCCCATTCATGATGTTTAAATCTTCCTTTCTGGATCAAGTTCTTCATAGTTGGCTGAGGGGTTAGTTACTGAAACACAAATAGGAGTTTAGTTCTTCATCAAGCCAGGCCTCGTAAATCAGATGTCCACAGAGACTGAGTCAGCCAAGAACTGCAACTTCAGAACATTTCCATCACTTCCAGAGATGCTCTCTGTGTATGTATGTGTCTCTGTGGTTGGAAAACAAATTTGTGCCGGCAAATCTTACAGATTGGTTTCTCTTTGGGGGAAGTTTTTTTTTTTTATTATTTGTTGTTTTGGAACAAAAGCCTGATGTGTGTAAACCACTTACAGTCTGAAGGCAACTTCCAACAGACGCAAGCCAACTTTGGAGAAAAGCAGCCTTAGTTGAATGCAAGCTTTGGCTCAGAAGCTTAATGCCCTGCTGCTGCTACATTACTTGCGCTTCCAGTGTCAAACTCAGAATGAGCCATCCTCCAAATCAGGAAGCTAAAGGTGGGGTGACTCACCTACTCCAAGGAGGTGAGGGAAAACCAGCTTGCTCATCATTTTATAGACTCTTCTTCCACTCACAAAAACAAGTTATGTGTGGTATTTACATGCATTTGTGTTGCTGGGCATTTTCCAAATGCCTCTTGGAGAACATTAAACAGGAAATTGATGCCACAGGGCAAATATTCTTTCATCCCATCCTCTTTCACAAAAACAAATACAGATTTGCTGTGGCTAGACTGACTTCCTGCCGGGCGCTGTTGCTTATTCGATTTTACACTAGGAGGAAAAAATACATTCTTGGTTTCAGTTTAGAGCATGTTGAAAATGTCTAAAATGCATAAACAAAAGATCTTCCCTCATGAGAGAACTGAGGGTAGAGTTGGGTGCTTTATGAAATCACAAAATTCAAAGGTTAATGATTGTTCTTCATGCCTATTCATCGAAGTCAATTTGTATCACATTAGATACATCAGATTAGGTTTAAACAGCAAGGGATCTGGCTCTTGAATGGAAAAATCTATCAGCATTTGCCCAATGCAGATTTTCATGAACGATTAGCAAATCTTTCTAACCTGCTACAGTGGTCTTCGGTGGCCTTCTCAGCATCCTTCCTCCCTATTCACTTCCTTCTCTGCCCCAAATTGCTATGGGGTCCAGGAGGTTCTGAGAATGCTCAACTTCTAGTTCCCAAAATAGTAGATGTGACTTAGGTTAGGCTATCAGTGCATTCTCTCCCTCCGTTACAGAGACTTGTTCAAATGGGACGTGTAACCTCAGCTCATCCAGTCAAAGTAATCCTTGCGGCTCTGCCAAGAGATACATTCTTTTTCCTGATGGACAAGCATCCTGAAGCCACTGGCAGTATCATGGGATCATGACAGGGAGACAGTTAAGTACAGCAAATGCTAAGAGAACAGAATAGAGAAAATGAAGTCAACCAGGTTTCAAAACAATTAACACAAATAATTGTTTTTCTACTGAATCAAGGTTTGCCTGGAGCTTTATTTGTACTCTTGAGTAATATATACCATGAAATCTCCTAGACTGCCTACACTAGCTTGATTCAAGTTTTCCACAATTTGCAACTTAAGCGACATACTGCCATACCTAGCAGTTGAATTTTTTTTTTTTTTTTTTTTTTGAAGAGAAGAAGGGACGAGGACAAGGAGAGAATCTACTGGGGTATTTGAGACATCAACTTTATAATTAAATACAGAAGAGAAAGACCTCTTGAAAGTAAGAGTAGTAGCTATTGAAAGCTGGATGGGAACACCTGTTTCAGTGTCTCAGGTGATGATAACCTCCATAGCAGGGTGAGGTGGCATAGAAGCCCAACCACATAGTTCTCTCTGAGCTCAGGGAGTGGGGTGAGCAGCAGAAAAAGCCAAGTGTCAGCCAAGACCATCCTGGTCTACTCTCACTCCTTCTGCTCTCAGATTGAACTACTGAGCACATGCCATTTGCAAGTATCAGTCAGCTGATGGGCATTCTATCAGTTGGTTCCTAGCAATATATATTATTATGTACTATTTTATAGGAAGGGAAATGGAGACTCAGAGACCCCAAGTTATACTTATAATAAACAAACAGTAGGGGTTAGACTTGGAGTTCAGATCCTACTTCAAAGCCTGTAATTTTTGTTAGAGCACACACATCATCCTTGAAGGTTATCTTTTCTGTGCTCTGCTTGGTAATTGGGCTCACCTGGAATGAGGCTTGGAGCTATCTGACATCTGGCTTCATCCCTGCCATTTCTTTTACTTCTTCTTTATGGAGAGCAGTGGGAGCTCACCTCCACACAGTCACCATCATTTCCATCAACAGTGGTCTGTGTGGAGAAGGTATTCATCTCTACCTCCCAAGACCCAAAACCTTTAAAACTCCTGTTTGCTCAGTCCCTGAAGACAACAAACTGAAAGGGATGAATGAATGGACACCAACATGGGAAGGGCTGATTAGTGGCTTTGTGTAACTCCTGTCTCTGAACAAAAGTACTTTATAAATGAGAATTAGAGATTCCCTCCCATGGGAGAAGTTAATCTAGTCTGAATTTCAGGAAGTGTGGCAAATTAGAGTGTGGCAAAAATATTTGAGGTAGGGCCCTTCCTGGAAATCTTGCTACTTAAAGCATTTTTGTCCTCATCTACTCACAGGTCATCACCCTTCTCTAACCATAACTGTTTCCATAACTTTGATCCCTCTATGGAATAGCTTTCTGCCCAGCCTAACATGGACTCAGTCACTTCCCAAGAAATCCCCTGTCTCACAGCTTCACCCAGCAAACATGACTTGTTGTGTATAATCTTCAGGCTGCTTAGGGTGTACATTGGACCAAAACTCCATGTGGCTCTTTTAAGAGGCAGTATATGGACGAATGTCAGGATACTCCATGAGGTGGAAATATTTTAGAAAGTAGATGGGTAACTACAGAATTGGTGCACAGAAGGGGTGGGTGGGGAAGGTCTCTGCAGAACTAGGACACAGCACAATGTGTAGCAAGAACTTCCAGTACCCTCAGGGTGTGAGAGTTCTGGGTAGCTGGACATTGCCTCAGACTTGTATGCTATTGAGACTCAGTTACTATGTATCTTGATTCTTTTCCTTCCTTTTTTGAATAAGTTTCCCCACTTCTTGGCACTGACAAACCTCATCACTTCTGCTTTGAGCTTTTGAATGGCTGTTTCCTTTTGCCGAGAGCCCATTTTTCCTAACTCCTTTCAAAGCTCCAAGTTGGCGGATCTCTTTGAGTCTGCTGGTCATTCTCTGGTCTTCATTCGGGGCTTTTTTCTCAAACCAGATCCACCAGGTGCTTCCTATGGCCCAGGCACCCGTGCCTGGTTTAAATGGTTACAAGATTCAATCAGGTGACCCTTTAGAAGGTGCCTGAGACACAGGTATCTACTGAAGATTTCCATCTCTGCTCATGTTAGCAATAATCCATTCCCAATCAAAAGCAGAAACATAAAGTAAGACTAGCCTAGTCAGAATATAATGACAAGTCTCTGAATATTAAGTGGTAATTTGGAAGGAAAGAACAGAACATTGGAGTTAGAATATTAAGTGGGCCCTCCCTGGTGGCGCAGCGGGTTAAGGCACAGCACTGAGAAGCTAAAGCCACTTCCGCATGAGTTCGATTCCCGCCTGCCCCGGAGGTGACCACATGGCGTGGCAGACCTCTCCTGACCCGCCTGCTGCTCCCCTCAGCAGTGTACTTTGTTGATCTGCTTATTCTGCTCTCCACTCTGTCTCTGGTGAAGCCTCTCACCGCCCCTGAGCCTCTGGCCTGTACCCCAGTTCTGTATGCACAAAATAAGTAAATCTTAAAAAAAAAAAAAAAAAGAATATTAAGTGTTGAGAGCAACATGTGAGAAAGGAAGTAGCAAACTAACTAGAAAATATGATTTAGTCAAGATCTAAAAGAATTCTATGCTACAAATAGGTCTTAAGAACAAAATAATTGGAAATCATAAAGACAGTTCATTGTCATATGAAATATAAACGCTGGGGAGTATAAGGCAAAGCACTGTCCTGCAGTCTCATTTCCTACTTGGGGAAGTTTACAGAAGTCAATTGACCAGTGAATTAATTCACACAGTGGTGGGATCCTGACTCCTGAGTGATGATCAATAAAACACTCAGAATGGTCCTGAGGAATTTATGGAACTTTCTGTCTAAAGACAGGGTATATCACACCAAATGCTCACATGTATGGATTATCCAGTAATGTGGACCAAGTTAAATAGCAAAGTTGGGGTACAGTGGCTTAAAATATATGCACAAGATAAAGTCTATGTACAGTACAGACTGGGATGTGTTGGGAAAAGAAAAAGACTGGAATCTCAAGTTCAAGTCTTTTTCCTGCCACGATCAACTATGTGTGCTTGTGCTATCAACACTGTGACCCTCCAGCTTTTCCTATATCCAAAGAATAGATGACTGGGCCAGTCAGTAGATCTAGGATTCCTCTCTCTCTGTCCATTCTGGAAATGACATCTCCCACCTTTTGGGATTAAAGTCAATAGGCCAGAGTAGCAAATTAATTGATTGCAGTAAACTATTTTGAGAATTTAATGAAACATCCTCATCATCATCTAAAGGTAGGTGGACTAGGGAAGGATTTAGCCTTTCACAGAATCTGGGCTTAGATTTGTTATCCTTAAAAGTACCCCAAAAGGCATTTTAGTCCTAACATTTCATGTGGATAATAAAAGTATCTCTCTAGTACATCATCTATGGAGACATATAAAACATGTAAGCATGTCTTTTTCTTTCTAGTCAGCTGAAAAATAGAAATGACATGACAGTTATCAAGTACACAGGGTGACATTTTAATATACTGTTTTAGTAATAAATGTTGATGGCTGTAACACTAAAACTGGACTATGTAGAGAGAAGGGTCTCCCTGCTGGAAACCATATTCTTGAATAGCCAGTAAATCTTCAGCCACTCCAGTCCCCAGTTCTGGAGGGACCATTCACATCAAATCTGCATGGTAGTGTCCCCTGGGTTGTACAAGTAGCAGATAATCTGGAGTGGCCCTGACCGTGGAAATATCAGTGATGACTACAGAACATGACGCGTGCTAAGTGACCCCACAGCAGTCAGCCAGCAGTACTAATTCTTCTCATGCTATTTCAGAACAGGCACATGGCAAAATTATTTCAGTTGAATGAAGAGAACATTTCATTTATTTAACTATTGATCAGTATAAATACATTTCTAAAAAAGTAGCAAGAACTGCCTGGATTTTAGTCTTGGCTTTAGCATCTACTACCAACTATGTGAACTTTGGGAGTGCTGCTTTAACCTCCTTTTAAATCAGTTTGTCCATATATAAAATGGAGATAACACCTGCACACTATAATGGTTGTTTGTTTGTTTTTTAGTAAGAATTGAATTAAATGTGCTCCTAGTTCAAAATATTACCTGTCACTTGGTCAATGTTATGTACAAACTTGTTTAAAGCAATAAGTAAAATAATTCATGTACATATTTATTATTGTTACTTTCCCAGAATATTCTATTTGTTAAACAAATTCGGTATTAGCCATAGTATATTTTCAGCTACAAATGCAACTGAAGTATTAGTATGACTGTAATTAAAGTTGAGTGAAAAATAATATATTGAGGATTATATGAACCCCTCCTTGTCCAAAATAAGGTAGACACAATATATTTAAGTTAAAGAATTACATTCTTAGCAATAAAATATTATGTAAGGTTTTAAAACAAATGTGCGAGTTTAGTATGTGGGGTATGCCTTGTCAGACAAGGTGAAAAGAATACCCAGATGAGTACTTTCTTATAGTTTGAGTTTCTTATAGTATGAGTTTCTTTCCAAACTCATAAATATTAGCTGTTTTCACAAGCTAAATATGGCCCTTTTCACTGTGAGCATATATGAACTCAAAAAATTAATTTTCTCTACTAATATGAATATATTACAGATATTGCATAAAAACAATAGAGGGAAGGAAATACCATTAACACTAATACACTAATTCCCCTTTGTTTTTTGTCCCTTTCTATACTAAGTCCATTTGTCTGCCCCCCCCTTTTGTTTACATGGTGGTTGAAGTAGTGGTAAGATGCTCTGTGAACCTCATTTGTCCTGTTTCTGCACCACACAGTACGCCTGAGAAAAGCTTCTCAATTCAGCAAACATGTCTTGAACACCTATGTACTTTGCACTATTTCAGGTGCTGTGCATATAACAATGAACAAGAACGAGAAGACCCAGCCTGAAGAAACTTAATTCTAGTTGGGAATGAGTATGTAAACCAATAAACAAATAATTCCAGGGTCCTTTGAGGATATCTGAGCTGACAGATGAATAATGAAGCAGTAAAAGTCATGCAATGAGCCAAAAGCTTCAAGAACAGCACATCAAAAGCCCCAATATGGGAAGGAAGCAAAAGAAAACTGGTGGGAATGGAACTAGTGGACAGGGACCCAAAGAGGTAGCAGGAGTCAGCTTAGTAGGGCCCCACAGGCCTGGGTAAGGAATTTGGATTTTATTCTAAGAACAACTAGAGGTTTTTGGGAGAATCTAAGCAAACGAAGCACATGTTCTGTCCTAACGCTTAGCTTATTCTGGTTGCTTAGTGGGCCAAGAACTGAAGGAGAGTGGGCTTCCCTAGTAGCCTTCGGGTTAAGACTCAGCACTTCTACTGTGATGCCCTGAGTTCGATCTCTGGCCAGGAAGGTGACCCATATGGCGCAGCAGACCTCTCCTGTCTCACCCACTGCTCCCCTCAGCAGTGTATTTAATAGATCTACCTGTTCTG
>NW_004567115.1:31041687-31148964 GCF_000260355.1 Condylura cristata
ACAGGGCCTCCCTGGTGGCGTGGGAGTTAAGGTCTCAGGACTATTAGGCTATCTGCAGCACGAGTTTGATCCCTGGCCAGGAAGGTGACCCATATGGCGCAGCAGACCTCTCCTGTCTCACCCACTGCTCCCCTCAGCAGTGTATTTAATAGATCTACCTGTTCTGCTTCCCACTCTGTTTCTGGTGAATCCTCTTACCTGTCTTCCCACCTCTGGCCTGCACCCCAGTCATTTCTTCTATACAAAAATAAATCTTAAAAAAAAATAAAAACAAAGCTAAAAGAGAGAGGCCCATGGGTAGATAATGGCAGTAGTCAAAGCAGAAGGGATGGTACTTGGTCCAGTTTCGTGGCAGTGGTGATGGAGGAAAGCAAACAGATTCAGGATATATTTTGCAGTCAATTTTATTGACGGACTCAATGCAGAAGATGAGAAGGGAAGCTTCTATTGTTAGAGCACAGCTGACAACTACCTAGGGACCCCAAGTGATGCATGCTCTAAAAGTCCAACCATCCACCACACAAAGGTAGAGGAAGCAGCCAAAAAACACCCCAAATTACCTGTCTCCTTTTGGATAAATGCCCAGCCATACAGGGTCAGCTAGAAGTGGAGTTACTAAAACATGAAAGTTTGCCACCAGCCTGAGGTATCTTCTGGATACCTCAGGAAGAGATGTAGGCATAGAAAGAGAGATGCATAGAAAGAGAGAGCAGGGACAACTAACGGCCTTCCCTTGAGCCTCTCACCACATGCCTCATCTAAGTCTCCTTCCCAGAAGTAGCAGTGTGCAAGTCAGGCCACAAGATAGCCCTGTTAATGGGCAGGCTGAGGGGTACCCCAGAGGCCCCCAAACCTGCAGTCTCTAAAGAGGTTCTGCTAGCTGATGCGTAAAGACAAAGTATTCTCTTAGTGGGAAAGAAGCTGAATAGGATTAGTATGCATAGAAAGAGAAGGCAAAAAAGGATAATTGTCCTCTAATAACACACCCAAAGTTACCCATCCCCTCACGGGCAAAATGCCCAGCCAAACAGGGCTAGACAGAAATGGAGCCCCTGAGGCCTGAATACCTGCCATAAGTCTAAGTTACCATCTAATGGGGAACCACAAAAAAGGGGTCAGGCAGATCTCAGAGAGCTAAGATTGAAGATTCAGAATTCAAAATATCCTAAGTAATACACTGTGAAGTCAAGACAACAGCTGTGATTGCTTCTGCCAAGAACTATGTATCTCTTCCAAATATCTCCCCAAGTGTCTCTACATGTCTCTTCTCTACAAGTCTTCTCCACATCCCTAGAAACAGGAAAAGCAAGAGAGTGAGCCCATCCGCACCCCTGTTAGATGGTTCACTGACCCTCGTCCGCACTAACGCATCAGCTCAGGAAGTCCAGTATGTGAGTGGGGGTTGGCGGGGGGGTGCCTGGAGCCCTCTGAGAAAAATTTTGGCAGAATCTCCTTTCAGCGGTAATTTGTTAGAAGAAAGATGCTTACATAGACACGAATAGCAGTCTTATAGGGCAAGAACAGCATCTTGACAGAGTAAGGGCTGCCCTTGTATATTGTTCTTTGCTGGAATTTATCACTGGAGGGTAGCTGGCTTTCGGTAGTGACTGCTAATCCTCTCTACCCTGTCTCTGACTCCTGGCCTCGTGAAACTTCCATAGTTGGTTTAAGAACAAATAAAACATCACTACCCCCACCTCCAGTCAACTCCCACCTTCTTCCCTCAAGGACTGCCCCTCATCCCCTGTGACCATGTCTGACCCAAAATCTCTTGGAGGATGGAAGGCTGGAGGTCAGTCTTCTATAACTGCTTCAGGCTGGAACTGGGCATAGAGCGGCCCCTTCCTAAATGCCCTGGCATCCAGGAAGCGGGTAACCTAGGTGACAGGAGTCGAGGTGGCTGACTTTCCCAGCAAGGTATTTTCTCAGCAATCAGCAGATGTTCTTTCTGATGCTACCATCAACCCCAGAAGAATATCAAGAACTTAGTTAGCGATGTAACAAGCTCCCATGGGTACATTGGCACTAGTTGATGTTTAATCATAAGGAGGTAGGTAGAGGGAGTACAATTCAGTGTGTTAACAGTTAATCCTAAAGAGGGAATACAAGTTAGTGGTAAAGTTTATTTCTGCTTATTCCCAAGTTTTTAGCCCAGGAGAGTTTTTTATTGCAAAATGGAAAGTATCCTACTACACTGGGACTTGAATCTCAGGTGGCTGCATTTAAGTGGAAATGGTGCTCGTTTAAGGCTTTGCAATGTCCCACCCTTCTCACAGTGATTCATCTGTAACACTCATAGCAGTAAATTGAGAATGCAAATATCCAGTGACCAGAAAAAGGATTAATAAATGATAGAGTGTTTTCATAATGCACTCCAGATACATATAAATGAACGAACGTGGTTACAAGAAACAATATGGGAAAATCAAATTACACACTATCTACTACATATGTGTAAAGCTCACAAACAAGAAAACCGTTTATTATACATGTCTGGGAACATATTATCCCAGGCCCATAATAAGGTGCCTTGTGGCCACAGGTTAACACTGGGCTTCCACATGAAGGAGGCAGTTCGAACAGAAACTATCTCCCTCTGCCCATTCCTCTCAGCCAGGGTTAGGAATGCCTACAGTAAGAACACTGATCTCGGACATTAGGTTGTTAACTCCTCAGGGCAGCTGAAAGTTTTCCCTTTGTCCAATAGAACACATGTAAACATACTATAAAATATTCTGAGGACCATGGCGGTATGGCAGGCGAGACACAAAGCCATCTTCACAGCTGTGTTCTGTATGCATCAATCTGATTCCTAAAGGGAAAGTCAGTCTTTGTGGATAAAAAAAACCATGTAACAATGGCCAGCCAGCCTTTGCCTCTCTGCAGGGCACTCATTAGCAAGGGAAAAATTAAATTCAGCACTGCCACCTCTAACATCAGCGGCTCTTTAGGTCAGGACAGCTTAGAACTAAGCCCTCCTATCAAGGTTAATTACAGTCTTTATGTCAATGACTTACTGTTTCTTCCTAAACTAAATTCAAACTTGTGATAATTGGGACAGCTCTGTTGGAGTGAAATCTGTTGAACTGCTCCCCAGGTCTGAAACCTCACTTTGATTACTTAATATACTCTTTGTTTCACTCTCATAGAGACTTTTGAAAGTTAGTAATGAGCTTGCTTTCTATCCCATCTGAGGTACTCTATTTCATGGTCTATGATTTCTTGGCTCTTGATTCAGTTTTTTTAGAATTCAGAAAAATTAGTCAATTTTTTTATTTGTTTCAAAAGCCCAGACTTTTGCACATCAAAGGGGCTTGCCCTCAGGTATTTTGTTTCCCTGAGGTCTTAAAAAACTACTTTGAAATTCAAAAATCTTAGCAATGACCTCTTTGTTCTATGCTGTGTCAAGTACTCCCTTTCCCTCAGACAAAGAGCCTTAGATTCAAGGTCTATTTTTTAATGACTATGAGGGTGAAGAAGCCCTGAATTATTGAAAGGGAAAAACATGAGAGATAGTTAAAAAAATAACCCTGTTTCAGTCTTGAGCTTGGGGTGCCCTTCAGGCCCCCTGGTCCTTCCCAGCTTTCCAATTGCGCTTCTTGGTCCTTTCCTGCTGTATTGTGCTCTCCAGCCACCTGGGACTGACTGCAGTGCCCTGCTCTCCAGCAATGGTTCTGCAGCCTGACAACAGCAGGCCCACCGAGCCTTGGGTGTCCTGCCTTTGCACATGGGTTTCCTTCCTCTTGAAGAGCCCTCCTTTGCTCCTCCTAACATTGTAAGAGTTACACTGTTTTTGTTTTTTAAGATTTATTTATTTAATCATACAGAACTGGGCACTAGCCAGACGTGCAGGGGGCGGTGAGCAGAACAAAACAGGCAGATCGACAAAGTACACTGCTGAGGGGAGCAGCTGGCAGGTCAGGAGAGATCTGCCTCGCCATGTGAGTCACCTCCAGGGCAGAGGGGGATCAAACTCATGCTGAAGTGGCTTTAGCTTCTTAGTGCTGTGCCCCAACCCGCTGCACCACCAGGGAGGGCCCAGAATTACACTTTTAACCAGAGGTTAAGTTGACTTCTGTCAGCATCAGATCCACCTTTGTCTCTCCTCTTTTGGGACACTGGGGCTTCAGGTCCTATGACCCCTTTCTCTGTGGTCACCACAATTCCTTTTGTTTTCAGTCAATAGGAGTTGTTGCTAGGGGAAGCCTAAGCCCTGCAGGGCTGGGCAGGTGGAAGGGCTTGTTCCTTCTTACTTACTTGCTTGCTTTTCCTGTGACATCACTCAGCAATGGTTCTGCAGCCTGACAACAGCAGTTATTCCAGTCTACAGTTTCTCTCCTAGAACCATATTCATTCTTTAAGAGGGTGGTCCCCAGGGAAAGGGAAGGGCAGGTTTGGGGACTCTGGGATTCCCCTCTCTCTACCCTGCAATAATTCCATCTTCTTCAGCAGCAACAGCACCAACCCGCTTCTGAGCTCTTTCTATCTTGGTTACATACATCTCCAAGCATCTAGATTCTGAAAACCCAGATCTCTTCCCTCTGCTTGCTCAGACCTAAGAGATGGTAGTAGCTTCCTGAAGTTACGTCTCTGTGAAACCTCTGTTTCTCCTTTTGCATTTTCAGTTCTCCAAGACCTGGTCAACTCAGTCCCTGTATTAAATTTTCTCTGTTGAAATGCTCAGTGGGTTTCTCATTCCCCTGCCTGATGTTACTCCTCTGTTAAATGAAGGATAACAGAATATGCCACCCCTAAATAAGTCACTTTGACAGCAGGATTATTTTGAGCTGAAAGCAATTGAGAAAAACAGATGCAAGAAACACCTCTGCTCTCCCCTATTTGCCTAGAAGCAGGATATAAACTTGTCACGGTGTCTCCCTTCCCCTCTGTACCAGGAAGGGCAGAAGTTAATCATGTCAAGGAACAAACTTTATTAACGTGTCCTTATCTTCTTTAGTTCCCTATTTAGTTACCTTCCCACAATTTGTGGCCCTAGAAACTCAAAGTTTTTTCCTTTATGCTGTCACTTCTCTAAAAGTGTATTTTGCTGTGAGTTCACAAAGCCCAAGTTCTAACTATCCCTTTAAGTTACTTATCTTGAACACGCTCCTATTTGTGTGCAATGTCTGTGCTAGTAAACATGTTTCTTTTTTCCCTTGTTCCCTTTTAATCAGTCTAATTTGAAGATTTCCAACCAATAAACCTAACATAGATAGATGAGAAAGCTTTTCCTACCCACCATAGGACCGTTGGATCATTCATCCTCTCCCTTCCTGGGAAGGATTTGTGCTTCTATGAATAAAGCATTGAGATCTTTGAAGTGCTTGTCACTGTTTACCATGATTTCCCTATGTGACAGTGATCCACCACAAGGTAGTTAACCTCTCAGAGTTACAGATCATATTGATTCATCGTTGTGGTACCTGTGCCTCTCACAATGAACACATACTCTATAAGTGTGAACACATGAAAAGTCAGAGGAATGTATGTACGGATTTCATCCTGGTAAAATTCACAATGACCTCTTAGACTTCTACAGAAACCCCAAGGTCCTGCCAATCTGCTTTCTATTATTCTCTCTGGCTCCATCTCCCTCATTCCCCTGCATTGTCATCCATAATAATTTTGCCATGACCAGAACAGACTGCTAGGCCTTTGCCCTAACCACCCTTTCTTCTAAAATCCTAGTTCATGTCTGATTCCTCTACTATCCCACAAATTATTTGAGATGCTTCTTTATTTCCCCTACCCAGGAAAGTATCAAAACACAGTAGATACTCAGTACATAATAATTAAATAAGCACTTCCATATTACTGCAGGTTCCTTAATTATCATCTCCAGTTCATGTACAACATTTTATGCAGTTTATATGCCGTGACTTACTTAATCACTACTTTATTATTGGATTAGGGATAGTTTTCAATGCTCATTACTATAATTAATGCAGCATTTTCATGCGTAAATAGTTTGCTTTCTCATATAGAGAATTACTGCTTTTTCCTTTTCTTAAGAGAAGGGTAGAGGTATAAGTCAGATAAAAGGTAATTTTTTTTTTCAGTTGGTGCCATTGATGACAGGCCTAAGCCCTAGAGGACTTACCTACCTTCAGTATTAGTTGGGGGTCATAAGGTCCTTAAGTTATAGTGGATCTACCAGTTAACATTAATTTGGAGGTCACCATATCTTTAGAAGCCCGCTGAAATAACATGACTCTCAATGACTCTTCTAATTACTTGCTAATCAAGACATCAGTGTCCAAGTGTTACAAACACAGTTTACCCACATGTCTCTAGCTTCTCCTTGAGTACACAGAGACAAAAAGCAAATATGAAGTATTTGACCGTGGGGGTAAGATAGTAGGACTTAAGAAACAGAATAATATATCATTAGTTTGTCAAAAGAAATTAAAATAACTGAAACTATCATCATCAAATCACACTTTATTTTCCATTAAATTTGGTAACCTCCCCAAAATAAAGGAATCCCTTAAAACCTCCCCCCAAATAAGGGAATCCCTCATGAAGAATACTAATGAAAAATTATCTAAACAGAAGTTCCCTCTATTGAACTTTTTCCTAATGAAAAATTATCTAAACAAAAATTCCCTCTATTGAACTTTTTCCTAATTGGTCTGCATTTTGTAATCAGACATGTGTTTCCAACTACGATAAGAAGTCCAGTCCTTGGCCCTCCCTGGTGGCGCAGCAGGTTAAAGCACTGCACTAAGAAGCTTAAGCCGATTCTGCATGAGTTCGATCCCCGCCTGCCCCGGAGGTGACCACATGGCATGGCAGACCTCTCCTGACCCTCCCGCTGCTCCCCTCAGCAGTGTACTTCATTGATTTGCTTGTTCTGCTCCCCACTCTGTCTCTGGTGAATCCTCTCACCCTCCGCCTGTACCCCAGTTCTGTGTGCATAAATAAATAAATCTTAAAAAAATATTTAAAAAAAAAAGTCCAGTCCTTGCCTGAACTATCTTCTGACCACTAGAAACAGGTTTAGAACTTCCAACTTAAAGGAGAGAGCCAGGCGTACAATTAGTGATGGGATTCGGAAGATAGTAGTGTGAACCTAAAATTGACTTCTAGCTTTAGAAGAGTAAAATTCTAGAGCAGAGTCCTAATCCATAAATTGAATGGAGCCCCCTCTCCCAAAATTTTCCTGACCTCAGCTACAATCAAAAGAACTTTTGGCTTCCTCCCGTCTCAAGAACAAACAGAATAGCCTGACTCCCTTGCGAGTATAAGTCATCTTCCAAACCTTCCAGATTAAAGAGAGAAAAAAAGAGCTTAAAGAAGTTAACCACTATGACCACTCACGTAACGGCAGCTTCATCATGATTTGTTGTTCTCCTTCTATGTGAAATCTGCTGGATTCACTTTGTACCTTTTGTTAACATGGGATACTAAAATAATCTCATATAACCTGCAAAAGACAATTTTCCTCAAACTAGCTTATCACAGACTATGCAAGAGAAATCAAGGGTCCTGAAAGCTCTTTCTTGTAACTCACCAAGACTGTCTTTAATATTGTTGTTTTTTAACCTAGAGCTTGAGAACACAAGACCATCCCCTTCAGTTTGGAGACATCTCCTAGGCCACAGCACCTGTCCTGGGCTGAGACTGCAGATAATAAAGGACTTCAGCACCGCCTCCCTCCCCTTTCAAGTTTACCCACAGGTTTATCGGAAGAAAGGGCAGCAGCATGTTTTGGTTTTTTTCTCCCAGTCAGTTCCTCCAATTTCCTCTCCAAAAGAACAGGCAGCTGTTTACAAAATGCCTCTATTTAGAAATCCTCCTTAGGAGGCAGAAGGAAGCCTCAGGCTTCCATGGTGTTTCAGCATTTTGTATCTTTCCTTTCAGACAATGTTTTATGAGTGCTGATGAGAACAAGTAAGATCTTACTGTTTAACAGGGAAAAGAGAAGGAAGGAAGCCATGGGGGCCCACTCCTACCAAGAGGGATCACCAAAGAGCCGTTAGGGAAAGGCTGTATTCAAAGGCAGCCAGTCCCCGGCTGTCACTCCTGGCTGGGAGCCAGAGCTCCAGGGTCCCCTTTTAACCAGCCTGGAGAGAATGTTTTCAAGGGGAGATGGCAGTCACTCAACAAGGCAGCCCTTATTTGGCCATCTCAGCATTTTGAAGTGATGTTAGCTTTTAAAGTGATGAAAATCAAGCAGGCATGTTCAGTAAAGGCAACTGGTTGCTCTCAGGAAAACAGATTTTCCCCATATTCTTCTTCTTTGGGTGAATTCAAGTGACGTAACCTTTGTTTCAAATGTCCGACTGGTGTGATAAGCGATATAGTAGGTCACAATACAATGCAGTGTATATTTTCAAGCCACGCCAGAAATGGCCATTTCATTAGAATGCTGCGGCAAGTGAATACAATGCCCTTTTATGCACTCGGGGAGGGCGGCATCACACGCCTCTGGACACACGGCCAAGCTGCTGTGTCAACAAACTTTCATTGGACACCTACTGCATGCTACTCTGAGTCTGATTTAGAAGCCTAATTCTGCCCCATTTGCTGTATTATTATTATTTTTAAGATGTATTTATTTATGCTTACAGAACTGGGGTACAGGCCAGAGGTGTGGTGGGTGAGAGGATTCACCAGAGACAGAGTGGGGAGCAGACAGGCAGATGGACTGAAATACACTGCTGAGGGGAGCAGTGGGCAGGTCAGGAGAGGCCTGCCACATCATGTGGGTCAGCTCCCTGGCTGGGGTGGAACTCTTGCTGCAGTGGCTTCAGAGAGCTTCATAGTGCAGTGATTTAACCCCTTGTGCCACCAGGGAGAGCCCTGCCGCATTCTTTTTTAAATGCAAAAACTGAAACAGAAATATTATGCTCCCAGGTTATTTTTGAGCCAGTGATCAATTATCCTGTTATTGGCAGAGAGAAAATAACCCAGGCAATTTCTGTTCATTTCCTAAGAGAACGAATCTAGGAGCGATGATCCTGAACATGAGGAAAAGGGTTCCCGCTCATGTAGAAGTTCCTTTTATAAAGGGAAGCAACAATAAACAGATAGTTCACAATTAAAAGAATAATTGTAAGTCATTACACATGCAAAATAAGAAAACAAAGCTAGCGCAGGATGTGATGATAGGGACTGAGTGCAAACTAAGGGATTCACTTTTCGTGCCAGAGTCTGCCGTACTTCAAGGTATTTGTAGAACAGTTCAGGAGGTAACATGTAATCTTAGATGTGAATAATGAGGAAGGCCGGCTGTGGAAAATGTGGGGGAAGAACCTGGAGAGCATCCAGGGAGCCCAGAGGGGAAAAGCTTGGTGTGTTCAAGGAATAGGACGCCACAGTGGGACCCATTAAAAGAGCTACACTGAGGCTAAGAGCAAGGTGGCGCTAGATGGAGCGAGGCCCTGTATGCTATGGAAAGAACTGGAAAATGTCGAAAGATTTCAAGCAAGATATTGATATTATTTAAGTTTTTAATTTTTTCATTCTGGCAGCTTTATAGAGACAGATAGAAGCAAGAAGACCAGTCATAGCACTTGAGGCAAGAGCTTGCTTGTTGCTTAACATTAGTAGTGACATAAAGTGGGTGGATTCGATGTGTCTTGGAGACCAAATCTCGAAAACTTGTTGAGGAATTGGATATGGGAGGTGAGGGAAAGTTAGGAAGCCCGAAAACATTTAGATTTGAATGACAGAGTAGATGCAGAATTGAATTTGGGGAAGAGTGGGAGAAATAGGTTTGAGGTAAAGATGGGGATCCGTAATTCTCTGTTATTTCGGACATTTCACTGGGTTATCTGAACGGAGATACAAGGGGTAGGGAACTAAAAAATGGGTGCGACTGGTGTGAAGACCATACATAGAGCTACAAGGGAAGAACTGGAGGAGGTCCAAACGCAGACCAGGCACTCTGACATTCAGCGGTTCGGGGAATACTCAAAATAGAAGCCAGACCCCGAGCGCAAGGACATTAGAAAAGAAATCAAATGTGACATAAATATGCTGAAAACTGGTTATGTGAACTTTCTGCTGTGGTGAAAATAAAAATGAAAACCATTTCATCTGAGTTAGCAAATACCATGGAAAAGTAAGTGAAGAACTTTATTCCATGAGGGTATTTATAACAATTGACTATCTCCACATCACACACACCCACATAAGCAGATCTTTGGGAACTATGATTCACCCCAGCATGAAGTGTCCTGCATCCTGAGATGGGTTTGAGGAACACACAGCACACCTGTGTCTATACAAGAATTAGAGAATCCTGGCCGGTAATACTGAGTCACTTCCCCAGTCACTTCTCTAAGTTAAAGGAGGTGGGGCGTGGCTTACACCGATGTGTAAACGTTCTGTGGAAGCTATGAGGATGTGATGGCTCATTGCAATCAGTTTGGGGTAACCAGAACTGCATTCCTGTTGGTAGACATCCATCAGAACAGAAACCAGTGACCCTGGTGGTGACCAGGTTCTGGAGCCCAGGCCATCAGTATTCAAGTCCCAGCTCGGCTGCTTTCTGGCTCTGTGTCCAAGTTCTCCACATCCCAGTTCCTCATCTATAAAAAGATGACAACATTTCACAAGCTTATTGTGAGACTTAATGAGGTACCATGTGCTGAGTGACTAACTCTGTGCCTTGTGAACAGCGAGGAGGTACTCCATCAACTCTCTCTCCCCTCTTCTCATCTTGTAGCCAACGGTATAACACACATTAACCTGCTAACACTACCAGCCCCATTCACTGTGTTATCTTCTGAATGCAAAAATTAAGACCCAGGGTGATACTTCTAGGTCATTTCTGAGTCAGCATTCCTCTTTGTGAGCTGACTGAGACATAGCCAGGCAGCTTGTCCTGCTGCTTCAGTGTGAGAAAGATTCTCAGTCAAATGGCAGCACTCCTCTCAGTCTGGCTAATGTCCTCAACATTGCTTGGGTGCTAGTAACTTCCTATTTAAATTCTAGAAGCTAAACTCAGTAAGAACAGAGGAACTTCCTGTCAACAGCTTGCCAGATTTTCCCATTGTCCATGGTACAGTAATTTGTCACAGAACCACTGTCACTTTTTTTCATTTAATTTATTAATTCACTCACTGCATACTGAGCCCCCGTGAAATGCCCAGCATGGTGCAGACAGTACAGTGACCGTGAAGAGTAAAAAGGACACAGTTCTTACACTGACTCTCACACAGGCCAAGGTTAAGCTCCCGGTTCCACTGGCAGAGAAGTGACTTTCCTTCCCTGCTACATTCCCAAGAGATCTTTTACTCAGACAAAAATGCAACTTGTTTAAGATTCCTGGAATTGCTTAGAAATATGAACTAAAGGTTATTGCCATCTTTTCCCAGACAGCTTTCTCTTTAGTTGAGGACTGGAATCTGCTTCCTTTGCGTATACTTTCAAGGGTAAAAACAACACGTGCTTGCTATAAAATGTGTTAATCTCTCCTAAAATGGAGAGCTTTTCCTCCTTTATGGAGAAGGTGCTACTAACTGTTTAGAAAAAAGATTGAAGTACAGCAGATTCAAATACACATCTGTGTACTCCACTCCCACACCCCATGCACACACATTGTTTTGTTTTGCAAAGATAATATCATATTTACATACTGTTCTGTAATTTTCCCCCTACTACAGTATGTCATAGACATGTTGTCATTTGGTATATTAATCTACCTACTTTTTCAGTGGGTTGCACAATAGTTAAATATCACAGCTGCTTTTTAAGCCATTCTATTGAGACAAATTTGGGTTGTTTCCAGTGGATTGTTATTTAGTAAGTACTCATGTACATGTGTATTTTCACATTTGTGTGAACTTATCTATAGTCTAGAACTCTGGAATGGGACTATAGTCAAGGGATTGTGTTCTCCATTTTGATAATGTGACATTACCTTCAAGAAAGACAACACTCAACATAGATTCTGTCGCTACCCTGTGAGAATGCTTACTTCTCTCTAAGACCGAAAATTATCATTCTCCAAACTGCCAGTTTGACAGGAAAAAAATAAAATAAAATTTCATTTTGGTTTTTAGACTTCTAGTTTCCTAGAAAAAAAGACTGCTTTGGAAAGAAGACTGAAACTAGTATACAAAAAACTATCTACAAGAAAAATATGGACAGATTGAAAATCAACTTTCCTTGGATTTATCAGAAAACTACAATTTCAAGGTAAACCACACCTTGAAGTCTGGAGAGATTGGGATCCCTAGAGAGACACAACAGACACCCCTGGAGCCATGGGGTAAGATCACTTAATTTCATTCAACTATGACCAAGTGCTGGGGGCTGGAGATGGATAATAGGAGAATGAGAAACATCTTGGGCTTCCATCAGGCCACCTACAGTTTTGAGGTATTTCTCCCCTGCCAAGAAACTATTAGTTTCCCATGGTGAGGAGAAAAACCTGAGAAAAATTCCTTGGTTTTGGCAAGGGAGTGGAAAGAGTAGCAACAGTAAACCTCCCCAGGTCTGTCTTCCTAGCAAAGGCCTACTCTCCAAAGACAATTCTGAAATGTTATCCCACTTGGAGGAGGGGATTTCCACCCTATCCCAGCCTGAACTTTCCTGTCTCATCTTAAAAAAATAAATAAATAAACCCATAAAATATAGTTAACGGGATTCTTGGAATGGAATATGGAGGAGAAGGCCATGTACTCCAAGAAGAGGGACAGAAACACATGCAAAGGCCACACTTTGAGTCACAGACCCATTTACCACTAAAACACAAGAGAGCTGATCAGATCACTCAGGAAACTTCCTCTCCCCCATACTTCACTGCCTTGCATATGATTTAGAGAGTGTTACAGCTGAGAAACACTGTGGGACTCTGCAAAGGGAGTATAAAAGGAAGTTCAAAGCCAAGAGAGGAGGCAAAATAAGGACACTAGAGGAGAAGCCTCTGGAATTTAATTGCCACAAATATTAAGCACAGTTCAAATCCAAAGCAAAGCATAAATCTTACTCACTGAAGGCCTATTTACTTTAGTACCTATTGTTACAGGGCAACCCCAAAGGGAAATGGGTGGCCTAGGTGTGAATCCTCAAAAAAAAAAAAACTCAGAATGAGACCCAAGAGCAGGCACAGATAGAAAGTTTAATAAAGGAAATGAAAAAGGGGTTGCAGAGAGAGAGAGATTGATCAATATGTCCTACCAGCAAAGCTGTCTGAGCTGAGGCCTGAGTGCGCTCTGAAGTCAGGCAAAAGCGAGCCCCTGCAGGCCACATGTGTTTGGGTTTATATCCAGCATTGCTACTTGACTCCACCCTTAGTTCCCAGCAACCCCCCTTTCAAGAAGTCAAGAGTCATGGCATGGTGGGAGTTGTAGTCCTCAGTGCCTGGGATCTCTTTGGGATGGAGGTGGTGGTAGAGCCCATAAAACATGAATGAGTTATGTCCATTCAGGACATACTGTTCCCCCAGCACTATAACTGATAGACAATGTCTGGCTTTCAACAAAATGTTACAAGGCATACTAAAGGACAAGAAAAACAAAAACAGAGTCTAAAAAGAAAATGTATCAATCAGAAACAGGTTCAGTCACAGCAGATATTGGCATTATCAGACAGGAATTTAAAGTAACTATGATTAATATGTTAAAAGCTCTACTAGAAAAATATATAGCTGGCAAAACCAACTAGGTAAAGTCAGCAGAGAAACAGAAACTACAAGGAAAATGCTAAAATATGAAAAACTGTAATGAAATGAGGAATGTTTCAGTGAACTCATCTTCTGGGTCAGAAATATCTATTGGAAGATAGTTCAATAGAAATGGCCCAAATTGAAACTTAAATGGAAAACCAGAAAATGTGCAAAAAAGTATGTAAAAAGCCCAAAACATCCAAGCCCGTGGGGGTACTGAAAGGGTTAACTGTGATTAGAACCCTGGAAGGAGAAGAAAACAGGCCTGAAGCTGCAGCCCAAGAGCCAGCCTGTGTGCCGCCCTGCCCTGCAGCCCAGCCACCTGCCTGCCCACAGCCTGCAGGTGTGTCTCTTTGCCAACCTCCCTTTGCAAAGCGGCAGGCGCTACCCCCTCCCCATCCCTCCTAGACCCCCTCCCCCCAACCTTTGCCCAGGCAGGTGCCTCCTGGCCCACTTTCTCCCTGTGCAGAGCAGCGGGCAGCAAGGCTTCCTTGAGGCCTCTCCTAGCCCGCCTGGCCTGCTTGTGTTTGTGCGAGTGTCTGCCATTCTCCCCCTTTTCATAGCAAACCTACCCTTTGGGATATCAAAAAAAGAAAACAGAGCTGAAGAAAGTATTTGAAATAATAGTCAATGAAAATTTTCCAAAACCAGTTACAAACGCCAACCTATATAGGCTCAGAGAATACCAATCAAGGTAAATACCCAGACACATTAAAAACCCCACCGTGCCCAGGCACTTTGCGTGGTATCTTCAATTAATAGTAAGGATTGAAGTCTTGTATTTTGTTTTTCCAAAATCACCTGTTCATGGCTCCTTTTCATTATAAATTTGCAAAGATATTCTGTATATTGTGTTTAGTAATCCTTCTGTTATATCGATGGTATATAACACACTGAAATATTCAAAATATTAAAGCATTGTCAACCTTTTTCATTTTCTCGTTTTCATAAACCCTTGGAGAAACCCTTCAGCTTTCCTGAATTATAACAATATTCTTTTTTATTTTATTTTGAATACTTTCTCTATTCAAGATTTGATAATTAATTTCATTTTGAGGTAAAGGATAAGATAAAAAAACACCTTATTTTTTTCTAATTGAATGATAATTTTATTATACTAATTAACAAGTAGTTTAATTTTTCCTCCATTAAATGCCAACTTTATTATTAATTTATATTCTAATTAAGTTCTAATTTGTTCACAATTAATTTTCTTGGATTTCCTAAGTCAAATTTATACTCACAAATAGCATTAATTTTTTAAAATGTTTACTATGTACATTGAGTATAATTTTCTGACTTTATTATATCAACTGAACACACTATTTAATAGTAAAGATAATAGTCATCTTTTTTTTCTTTTTGAATTTAATGGAATTCTTTCTAATGTCTCACCATTATGGATGATATTTTACTGTAGCTTCTGATATCAAGTAAGAAAGTTTTCTTTCTACTCTAGGTTTACTAAGAATTTTCAAAAGATGCAAGCTTTCACTTTTAATATGTTTGCACAACATATTTAAAATGATAGGCATTTTGGGCTCTCCCTGGTGGTGCAGTGGGTTAAAGCACAGCACTAAGAAGCTACAGCCACCTCAGAATGAGTTCAATCCCCGCCCCGGAGGTGACACATGGCGCAGCAGACCTCTCCTGACCCGCCCACTGCTCCCCTCAGCAATGTACTTCATCAGTCGGCTTGTTCTGCTCCCCACTCTGTCTCTGGTGAAGCCTCTCACACCGCCCCTGTACCTCTAGCCTGTACCCCAGTTCTGCATGCATTAATAAATCTTTTTTAAAATGATATGCATTTTCAGTCTTTATTTTTTTTTTTAGTTATTTATTTCATTTTTGCATAGAAGAACTGGAGTGTAGGCAAGAGATGCAGGAGGTGAGAGGATTCACCAGAAAGAGAGTGGGGAGCAGAACAAGCAGGTCTACTGAAATACACTGCTGAGGGGAGCAGCGGGCAGGTCAGGAGAGGTCTGTGATGCCATCTGTGAGAGTTATCTGTGTTAGCTCCCTGGTCGGAGATAGGACTCAGGTTGAGGTGTTGATAGTGCTAAGACTTAACCCCAAGGCCACCAGTGAGGCTCCTGGATTTTCTTTTAAGCTGTATTGTACTGAATTACTTTAATAGATTTCCTAGTATTTATTGAACCATTCTAAGCAATTTAGGTAAACACTAATTAGCATGTTGTTATTCCAATATATTTGACTTGCTATTTTTTTATTGAAGAATTTTTACATCCAATTCTTGAATTCGCTTGAACTACTCTTTCTTCTTTCTTCCTTTTTTGGGATTTGTTTTATTCTAAGCTTAAGTATCAGAGTTGTGTTGGCCTTTTTGATTAGATGTGAAGATTTCTTTTTCTTTGTTCTAAAAGATAAATAACTGAAGCATTATCTGTTACAAAATAGTCTCTAGGGGTAATTCTTAATTATCTTTTCAATGCTTTCTTTGATGAGTGCCTGTTCAGATTTTTTTTATTATAAATTTTTTTTTTAAAGATTTATTTATTTGTGCACACAGAACTGGGATACAGACCAGAGGCGCAGAGGCGGTGCGAGAATTCACCAGAGTCAGAGTGTGGAGCGGAACAGACCGACTGACAAAGGACACTACTGAGGGGAGCAGTGGGCTGGCCAGGAGAGGCCTGCGGCACCATGTGGATCACCTCTGGGGTGGGGCTCGAACTCATGCGGAAGTGGCTTTAGCTTCCTGGTGCTGTGCTTTAACCCGCTGCGCCACCAGGGAGGGCCCGCCTGTTTGGAGTTTTAGACAAGCAGCTTACCACCTGAACATAGGGCTTGTCTCGCTGATGTAGGGGCTTGATCATGGAAAGTCCTCATGTGCTTCTCTGGTCCTACGGTCCACTCGGAAAATTCTCTACAGGAGAGCTCCCACGTTTGTCTGGAGAGCTGACTTCGTGGTTTGATCCTGGTGGCAAATACCACGCACCTCTCAGGAGACGAGACTCCTAAGCGGCTGCTCTGCAATACCTAAGTAATTCCCTGTCCCTGCCTATGGCTGTTCTGTCTGACAGAGGGCTGCTACCTCTGACCTTGGAGTGAAACTCACCTTTTTCATATTTCTTCGTTTCAGTTCTCCACGCTTCAGTTTCTTCTGTTTGGGGGAGTTACCTGCCAATTATCTCATCTACTTTTCAGGGATTTCTCATATTCTGAACCTGCGAGAGAGATGCCTTTTCTCTATCTTAGTGCTGTGATGGATTATTCTTATTTTTTATAACTCTTGACTCGTTTCAATGAGGTTTTGAGTAGGGTATTTAGTAAGTCATTTTGAACGCCTTTCTATCTTTTTGTACATTTAAACAGCTCAATAATACAGGAATTATCTATAGCTTACAGGCTTGCTAGAACTTGCCAGTAGGCCCCCTGGGCCTGGGCATCTATTCGTCTGTGATTTTAACTATTCCACGTGCTGCTTCCTGAGCTCATAAAAGCCAATCTGTCTGCCAGTCTTGAAATTTGCCTTCAGATGTCGCCTCACAAGAGGATCCGCCTTAGTTTCACGCGTGCAATCCTCAGGGGAGCATTTGTCCTGTTCCCTGCTCTAGCAAACTCAGCCACAGCTTCCCTGGTCTGGAATGGGGAAAGCTGTCACGTTTTTCCTAACTCAGCTGCTCCTTCTGAGTTCTACAGTTAATTTTTTTTAAAGATCTATTTATTTATGCATACAGAACTGGGGTACAGGCCAGAGGTGCAGGGGTGGTGAGCGGATTCACTAGAGACAGAGTGGGGAGCAGAACAGGCAGATAGGTGAAGCACACTGCAGAGGGGAGCAGCGGGCAGGTCAGGAGAGGTCTGCTGGGCCATGTGGGTCACCTCCGGGGTGGGGATTGAACTCATGCTGAAATGGTTTTAGCTTCTTAGTGCTGTGCTTTAACTCGCTGCACCACCAGGGAGGGCCCCTACAGTTCATGTTTAAGCAATGTAAACAGAGTAGGTCCTGTGTCTTCGGTGACGATAACATCCGAAACAAAAACCGGTACTTGAAAATGGACAGCTGACTGTTTAATTCAAAGAAAAATATATCAGATATTTGAAGAGGCTATTGTCCTGGTAAATTAGATTACCAGGCATATAAAACACACATTTAGTCAATGCTGGTTTTGAAAAGAAAATTGGTTAGTCCACTAATAAGTTTTGTGTGTTCTCATCTCATGTGTTTGAATATCTAATCACCAAGTCCCTCATTCCCTTAGTAGGAACAGTCTGGGGAATTGTTTGCAGTTAATGGATTGATTCAACTCAAAGATGAGTAATCTCTAAGGGCTTGAGGCGTTGAGAGTAAAAGGGAAAAAAAACAGCAATAATGTAAGAATAAAACCACCTCCAGAAATCAAGCATACAGCGTAGAATTTTTTACTCTAAAATTTATTTTATGCTGCCAAGTTGTCCATGTCCTTGTTAAGTAGGTATATATTTATCACAGGGAAATATGATTACTAGAGAATCATGACAGTTTAGGCTAAAGTGGATGAGTCATGAAAAACTGAGTAAAAACCATTCAGAAGGGTCTCATTCACTAGGAGCAGAGCATTTCAGGGTTAACTTAGCCACCCAAGCAGCTTGGGATTGCTGTGCTTGCCTCCAGGACATTTGCACATCTTCTGATTTTTCTAGATGAGAACTTCGGGACTTCACTCTTCCGCCCTGTGCTGCTACACGGCTTCCCCAGCCTGGGTTACACACAGTTTCTACTCAGCACTGAAATCCAAACAGATCATGAACTTTTAGCATCTTTCCCCAGGTACAGAGAGGTTCAGGGATCTTTAAAACTGATGGTGTAATGGAACAAATCTTTCTATTCGAGAGCAGCATCTTCCAAGCCAAGCTGATTAAGCCTTATTTCAAACACACCCTTTCCTTTCTGCTAAATGAAGCTCATTCTTTCTTCTCACCATATTTGGGAAGATCCCACTCAGTAAGGTTCCACACCACCTGACAGGATTCCATTTCCTGTAGTAACTTTAATGACTGTGCATTAAGAGCCAGAGTCTAAACAGAGCCCAGGAGCACATGAAGTCTGCACTGTGGGCCCTCTTGGGGAACATGGCAAGGATTTCCATCTGGAAAATGAGGTCCGCCTTGCATGGGAAACGATATGTAGGCGCGAACCTGTTCAAATGTGTCACCACTGACTGTTTTCTCTTCTTCAGAAGATAAACTGGAACCATTTTGATTGTTTTCTCTGAATTGCAATTTCTCTGAATTTCAAATATCCATATAAAAACAAAACAGGGCGGGGAGATAATCAAACAAGTCATCCCATAAGGTCTCATACTCCCGAGCCGTTTTCAACAAACCACTGTGTTTGCAAAGCATTATCTGGGGACGTCATATGGCCTGAAACGGACCTGTGAAAATCTCTGGGGGGGATCGGGGGGGAAGGGGAGGTGATGAGGACGAGCAGAGGTAGAAAACAAACTTTATATCAGTCTTCACTGAATTCTAACCCATTTTTAATTTCCAGTTTTGTTTTTTACTAAACCAAACCATTTGGAACCACAACATATTCCAAATGAATCACAGAAAATCCATCGTTCCCAGCAACTGTTTTTAAATAATACATGTAGTCATGTTGTTGACATTCATAGATAGCATAGATAAACCTGAAAATTCAGGCACTAAAAAAATGGGTCTCCTTTGACCTTTAATTGCAAGGAAACATTGAAAGCTACTTATTTTCAAATATCAGCATTATTTGCTTGGTAACTTTTCAGCATTTTTCTTTACTGGTGAAACACAGTGATTCATCTCATTCTACGGCAAGCCCAGAACAGGCTTGCTGATTCTCTGAGAGGTGGAGTCAAAGACCCTTGTGAGCAAACACTTCTCCTTGTCAGAAGCTCATCTGTTTTGCTGCATGATTTTTATTAAGTACCTTCTAAAGAAAGTGTCAAATCTTTCCTGAAATTTTCCTTTGCAAAAACCTATTTCTAAGAGCATTACCTGACCCAAGATAACAGCTTCTTATTTGCGTGAGGGCTGCTGTCCTTCCATAACTGCTTTTTTGGTTGACTTCCACAGAAGACACCACCGTGCCCTGGAGAAGAACAGTACCTGAGTCCTTGAAGCCCTGGTATTCAGAGCAGGTCTCCACAGATGGAGGCAGTTTCCCAGTTCTGATACGTGTGAGTACACAGCACTCTATGCTTCTCCGTTTTAGGATCAGTCGATTGATTGGGATGGTGTTGACATAAAAAATGAAATAAAACATCTGAGCCTAACAGCTGCACAGAATTTGGACTCATGTAAACTGTTCTGACATCATGCGTTCTGCGTGTGAGTTCCATGAGTGTTCTCCATATGGTGCTAATAGAACAACATGCCTACAAAGTCTCTGCGCTTTCTGGCGTGATGAGCTCTAGGGCAGAGGAAGTGAAGCCAGAAAGCTGTGCCATTTGCTGAGGAGAGCTGGCCTTGGGTAAAGTCTCCTGCTCACCATGGCTCAGGTTCACTGGGGACAAATCCCTGTTGGGCCCAGCACTAACAACAAGCTCTTCTCTGAGGGGTAGGAGACTGTTTCACCATGTTTGATTGCCTCACTCCACAAAAAAAAATATAGTAGGAGCAGAAGCCAGCTCACTCCTCCCTGGCAATCAGGAAAAGGCAGGCAAGTCAAAGAGAACACACACTAGGTCAACACACAACACTGGAAAGCCCTTGTTGGGAGCCTGGAGTCCTACCCGGGACACACGATGGCGCTGATTAGGCTGGTGCTCTCTCCCTAACCGCAGCTGTACACAAAACCTTCAAGGGCTCTGTCTTATGGCAGAGACAGGCCACAGGCATGTGACAGACTGGATGTGTGACCTCAAAAACATTCTGGTTTTGCGCCACCCACTCAGGACCCTTCTCTGCTTATCTATCAATACATCTCTTGCTTTGCAACCTAAAAAAAATTCTGTTTTTACTTCATTTCTTAAAAATTCTCAAAGCCACTGGTTAAATGTTGGTCAATTAACCTCATGGAGGAAAGGCTTTGGCAGATATTTAGAACAGCTCGGCTTTGCCTGTTTGCTCAATTTAATGCTGGGTTGGTTTCTTCCCATCAGTTGTTAGGACCCAAGAATACACACGACATAGGTGGTCAGAAACAATTTATCTGATAGATTCTCAAGATCAATGGACTTTGCACAAGAGAATTAGTAAATGGAATCTCTGGCTACCAGTCCCCGCATTTGAGAACAGCTCCAATGACTGTGTGGGGTATGACGTTGCGCTCCGTTGGCTGGAAAGACAGTAAAAGAGGGCTGAATGTCAAGAGTTGTAAATGTCGTGACAGAGGATCTTTCAGCACAAGTGAAGATTTCCGTGGTGAAATGAAGGGAAGGGTGGAAAAAAAAAAAAAAGTAGGGATAGGAGAAAGCTCAGAGCCACAGAGTAATGGACATTCTCAAAGCATTTTAAAAAAAATCAGTATTATTTAGCTACTGTCTTCCTCAATAAAGCATCTCTTTAACTTTCTTACAAGAAATCATTAGCAGGAAAGAATGACATTAATAGGAAATCACTTCATAAATAACTTTTTTTAAATTTAGTCACTATAAAACTGGAAACACCTGCGATTTTAATTGATACTTAACGGAAATTTAGAAATGTAAGTTTAATAATGGGATCATTGTATAGTGCTTGGTAAAGCCAGTCTTAAAGTTCTCCTTAATTTTGACCACTTATACCATTGCTCTCCTTCATCATGACGCAGAATGGAGAGGTTTGTGAGAGATACCAGGCTAATCTCCTGCCATTGTGACTTAGATCCTCCCCACTGCTGATGAGCTCCATCCAGGTTCTAGAGCCATCTCTAATTGCCCCTGCTGGAATAAGACGAGCAGAGCTAGTGAATTGTGTGCTCACATCTACAGCTCTGCCTCAAGCTGCTGGGTTACCACACACTCATTATCTTTTAGGTTTTCTGCACATTCGTTTCCAAACCTGGCAGCCCTGCCAACTTGTCAACAGGGCATTACTTCCTACAAATGAAGTTACTTTTCTCTCTGCCTGAAAATGCCCACAATCACTTTCTCAGAAACCAAAGAACAGAAGCCAGATTGTACCTTTCACTGCCTCTTTAATTTAAAGAGCGGTGGAGGGGGTCTATGTAAGCTAATATGTAGCTTCTTTGGATATTATAGTACGTCCATCTCCTTGATATAAACCAGAGAACAAAAAACGTCGCCATTCTCAGCTGGTAGGGAAGAAAAAACATGCAGGTGGATGGTGTGAAATTTAAGCAGACCTAGGAAAGAACAAATACACCTTTGGAATTCGCCACTGGAGATGTGTTTTGACAGTTCTCTGGTAATTTCCTGTTTTGGTTAGCCCACTTCGTGTTAATACATGTGGCATGCTATCTCTGAAAGAGCAGGGTCTGGAAGCCAACTCTTCCAATCTTGTCACTTTCAGAGAGGCGAGTCACTTATTTCTCTGAATTTCAGTTCTGACATCTGACAATTTGGGTAATGATAGCGAACTCATAATGGTGTGAGGAATAGAGGCAACAGGAGCCTCCCTGGTAGCGTAGGAGTTAAAGACAGCACTATCTAGCTATCTCCAGTCACTGCAACATGAGTTCAATCCAGCGCCAGGGAGGTGACCCACATGCTGCAGCAGATCTCCCCTGATCCACCCATTGCTCCCCTCAGCAGTTCTGCCTGTTCTGCTCTCCACTGTCTCTGGTGAATCCTCTCAACCACCCCTGCACCTCTGGCCTACACCCCAGTTCCTGTATACATGTCTTTAAAAATCTTAAAAAAAAAAAAAAGGACAGTAAATATACAATAATGAATAAAGCTATTGGCTGTTGTGACATGTGACCCATGCCTCAGTTTCTTCATCTGTTACACGCGGACAATATCAGTACCCCATTCTGGAGTTGTGGTGAGCATTGCCAAAGTTAACCCAAAGTGCTTAAGAGGCCAAGTATACAGTACAACACTGTGTATTTAACTCTCAAGAGTTTTCTGCTATTTCCATTTATCAGGTGATATACAAAGTAGAGGTTGAATCCAAGAATTCAATTATTTAATTCTGACAATTATTTAAAAACAAAATGTAAAATACAGCAGACATATAAGCCCAACTTTTGAGGAATATTTTAATGTCTTTTCTTTTAGTTACTGGCTTAATCCAAATACAGAAAGTGGTGTGTGACCCCCTCCCCTGTCCCCACTTCGTTTGAGAAACCATCAAAGGGCAGTATCCGTGCTGAGTGCTCTAGCTTAAGAGCAAACTAAAATATCGTTTCCCAAGTTACTTCTACCAGCTTTTTCTCCGCTACCCTCTGCAGCTGCTGAAGTGAGTCATCTGCAATGCGTTAAATGCAGCTGTCAAATCTGTAGTCCATGTTTTCTTCCACATCCTTGTTAATTTTATTTTATTGCATGGTAAAATTCACTTTCTGTGGTGTGCAGTGCTATTGATGAATTTTAACAAAAGCACAGATGAGTGCTGAGGCCCCCAGAGCCCTCTACACATACCAGCACCCCCACACCACACCTACCCCTTCGTTCTACACAGCCCACCCACCCCAAAACCTGATACGCGTCTCCTCTATTTTCCTCGTTAGGAGTTTGTCCTGTGAATAGAATCAAACTATTTCGGGTTTGATTTCTTTCCTTTCGCAAAATGCAGAGAACACTCATCTATGTTTTTCTATGCATCAATCGTTCATGCTATTTTATCTCTGGCACATGCCATTCTCTGCTAGTTTATGTTGCACAATATTTTCCTACATGTATTATAGTTGTGCCACATGTAGGTACTTTCCAATTTTTAAAGCAGCGATGCATATTGACCTCTGGTTTGTGCAAACATAAACATGCTTTCCTTTTCTTTTAATTAATTTGTTTTTTTGGCTTTTTTTGTTTTTGTTTTAAGATTTATTTATTTTTTTAAAGATTTATTTATTTATGCATGCAGTACTGGGGTACAGGCCAGAGGTACAGGGGTGGTGAGAGGATTCACCAGAGACAGAGTGGAGCGCAGAACACGCAGATCAACAAAGTACACTGCTGAGGCTCCGGAACAGTGGGTGAGACAGGAGAGGCCTGCTACGACATGTGGGTCACTTCTGGGGCTGGGGGTTCGAAGTCACACTGAAGCGGCTGCCTCTAGCTCACAGTGCCCATCCTAACCCGCTCCACCACCAAGGAGGGCCTGCAAACATGCTTTCTTTCCTTTGGGGTACAGCCCTAAGAGTGGGTTGGCTGGACTACATGTGGTTTGTTTAATGTTACACTGTTTTCCAGAGCAGCCCTCATCCTGCCTTGCATTCCCACCAGCAAGGTGCGCGAGCTCCCGCTGCCCCTCACGGTCACCAACACTGCATGTTATCAGGTCTCCACATTTTAAATATGCAAGTAGGCATGGCTGGTTGAAGTTTTACGTTATACTTCCTTACTGTTTCTTCTGCTTATTTTGTATCTAAATATGTCCTTTGGTAAAGTGTATATTCAGATTTTTTGCCTATTAACAATATTGAACAGTTTGTTTTCTGGTTATTAAGCTTTGGTTTTCTGGATACAAGTCCTTCATCAGATGTGATTTTAAAATACTTTCTCACAGTGTGTGTCTGTCCATATTCAATCTCCACCAATTTACAGTTATTGTAGTCGACCTCTTCTTCCTGCTGTCCAGTGATATCTACCCTGGGAGAGCTTTGTATTCCCTTTCTCCTCTGCAGACATTAATTATCCCTCCTCACACTTTGGTTCTTTGCTTTGCAACTTCAAGTCCCTGGAAAATTTTTTTTTAAGTTGTGAATTTGCAGTTTCCACTAACATTCAGTGCAAGGGGAGGAATAATGCTCTTTCTAGCTCTTTACCCCTTCTTTCCTTTTCACTTGATTTATTTAGCATAGAAGAACTGTGGTACAGGCCAGAGGTGTAGGGGAGGCGAGAGGATTCACCAGAGACAGAATCGGGAGCAGAATAGGTAGATGTACTGAAATACAGTGCTGAGGGGAACAAGGGGAAAGGCAGGAGAGGTCACCAAATGGGTTAGCTGCCTGGCAGCGATCAAACTCGGGCTGTAGTGGTGGTAGCACTGAGACTTAACCCTTAAACCACCAAGGCAGCCCCCTTCCTTTTCATTTTAATGACCAATATGTAATCTACTTAACTAATCCCAATTCTATACTGTTGCACTCAAATTTTAACTTTTACTATTATAAGCAAATTTGAATGTTCTTGGTAGGTAAATCTATTTTGAGTTATGTACTTTCTCTCTGTTTACAGCCTGATTAAGGAGAACAGGCAGGCACATCAGGAACAGTTAAGTAGCCAATAAAAAAGGATATAATAAGTGTTCAAGAGAGCATTCCAGGATGTCATCCTGGCAAAGAGCCATCAAGGAGTTACAATGACGCATCACATTTGTACAGACATTAATAAAATTCTTCGCTTATTAAACCTTTTGACCTCAACAGTCATTTTCTATTTTTCTGTTAGGACAATGAAAAAGAATTTCAGCAAGTTAACAAAGGACCACACAACCATTAAGTGATGAATCTAGGACCCAGCTCAGTCTCTGAAGGAAAAGTCTTCACAAAGGAGGAGAGGAATCACTAGCTCTGTAATAGGCAGACAGAGAAGACGCTTTCTGATGAGGACGCAATGTAAATCAAGATACAGCCTTACAAGTTTTTATACATTTATGCAATCTATAAAGAACATGTGGAGCCTGAAAAAGGAGACTAGGAGACTAATAAACTCTGTCACAGTTGTATTATAGGACAGGGGGGAAGGGCACCCCAGGACTCCCAAACCTGCCTGCTCTTAAATCGGTTCTACCATCCACTGCATCAAGACAAAACATACTCTAGTGCATAACACCATCAATGGAAAAGAACTTTAATATAATTAATGTGCAATAAGACAAGAGAAGGGAAAGAATAGATAAAAGTTTCCATCAAGCACCCAAAGTTACCTATCCCCTCGTGGGAGTAGCCCAAACCAGGATCGCTGAGGCCCAAAACTTTCCCACAAGTCTCAGGCGCCTTCTGGAGGGGACTCCTGGGAAAGGGGCAGAAGTCTGGAAGGAAAGGAACAAAATCAGAATAAAGTCTGCCATTGTCAGCCTCCCCGAGGGTCTCTCACCAACCTCTCTATTCCTTTCACGTGTCTCCTTCCATGGCCCTCAAGTCCCTGGTATGAGTCCAAGGCCCAGAAGCAAACACAGCTTCTTCACATGTCTCTCTGCTCCCCTTGTCTCCTCCAGGCCTTCAGGATCTCCTCCCTTTTACTTCCCATCTTCTCTAGCTTCCCCTCCCTGCTCAGCTCCACCCTTCTTAGGGTAGGGAAGGGAACCTGGAGCCTCCCCTCTCTGTGGAGATCACAGTTACCATGGTTTCTTGTTTTCGTTTAGAATTAAATGACACCCACATCAGATCATCGAAGTGATTAGCAGAGTGGATTTGACTTGAAAGTAGGGAATCTGTAGCACGGCCCTCCAAGCCCCTGTGTCCCGCCCAGCCCAGGAAAGCAGCCAGCTCTCCCTAACCCACCAGCATCGCTCAGTGTTTGGGTGGAAAGGAAGATGCATTCCAGCTGTCCTAAAAAACAAAGAAAAGCGGGGCCCTCCCTGGTGGCGCAGCAGGTTAACGCACAGCACAGCACTAAGAAGCTAAGCAACTTCCGCATGAGTTGGATCCCCATCTGCCCCCACCTGCCCCAGAGGAGATCCACATGGCATGGGGTGGCAGACCTCTCCTGACCTGCCCACTGTACTTCGTCGATCTGCCTGTTCTGCTCCCCTCTCTGTCTCTGGTGAATCCTCTCACCCTCCGCGTCTTTGGCCTGTACCCCAGTTCTATATGAATAAATAAAAAAATCTTTAAAAAAAAAAAAAGAAAAGAAAAAGATGGGTTTTTCCCTTTTTTCTGTGAAATAAACCTGACCCTCTGCTAGGACAGCCTGTCTTAAATCAGAAATGGTTTAGCCAAATCACACCAGGAAGCAGCTCCAGTTACAGCCCTGTTTCCCCAAATCCTAACTGGTGCCAAGAGCCCATGTTTGCTGCCCGCAGCCAGGTCTAGTGGCTAACCGTCTGGGAGAGCCCACCAGAGGCCTCCCTGGTGGTGCAAGGGGTTAAAGGACAGCACTGTGAAGCTATCCACAGCCACTACAGCTGGAGTTTGAACCTTAGCCAGGGAGATGCCCCACAGGGTAGAGCAGAACCTCTCCTGTCTCACCCACTGCTCGCCTCAGCAGTGTATTTCAGTACCTCTGCCTGTTCTGTTCCCCACTCTGACTGGTGAATCCTCTCACCACCCACACACCCGCACCTCTGGCTAGCCAGTACCTCAGTTCTTATGTACATAAGAAAATAAATCTTTAAGGCCTTCCCTGGTGGCACAACGGATTGAAGCACAGCACTGTGGAGCTAGCTTCAGCACAAGTTTGATCCCGGGTCACAGAGGAGACCTACATGGCCTAGCAGACCTCTGCTGTGTTACCCATTGCTCTCCTCAGCAGCACATCTTGTCGATCTGCCTGTTCTGCATCCCACTCTGTCTCTGGTGAATCTTCTCACCACCCCTGCTCTTCTGGTTTGTACCCCAGTACTGTATGCATAAATAAATAAATAAATCTTTAAACAAACGAAAAGTAAAAAAACCTTTAACAAGAAAGGAAAGGTGCTCTAAGTTGCCTGTGGGTTTTCTGCTCCAACACAGCCTATAAAGCATGAGTATTGACCCAAGGAAGAAGCAAGAACAAGAACCCTGTCTCCAAATGTAGTGAATATCTATTTAACTGGCTGGTAACTACATTTAAAATAAATACCAGTTGGTAATCAAAAACAGGAGGATAAAGGGTGAGCAGTTGTATAAAACAGGGTAGTTACAAGGCCAACACAGAGGTGGGGGAGAGACAAGCCCCCAACTGGAGAAACATGGCTGGAGGAGAACTCTGACCAGCAGCTGTGGCTCTCAGACCTCATAGAGACGTCGGTCAGCTTTCACCCGTGTTTGCGGGCCATCATGAAAACAGGTTTTAACCACCAACTGCTTTAATTATAAAGTATTTATTCCTTTACTAGGTGAAAGTGAAAAGCTCACATAAAGAGCAATTTTAAACTGTCAAACAGAAGCAGAGTCTAGCACACCCTGGTCCATTCTCTGCAAAGCCAGCTTCAGCACAAGTCTGTGTTTACTCTCTCACAGAGGTACAGCTCAGGCAGGTCTCCAAACACCCTTCAGTTCCCAGGGCACAGTCAGCCCCCTGGCTGCTGGTAGTTTGCATCTGCAAGCCATCAGGGGCAGCCCCTGCAAGGGAAGAATGGAATCCTGGCGCCCAGGCCAGGAGAGGCCTGTCCCCTGCCAAACTGACCCCAGGCTTGTCATCTCCACACTGGCACACTTCCCTAGGTGTGCTCACCCTGAGTCTTGAAAATACCTCCCTCCCTTGCCTGTGCAGTGCCTCCCTGATAGAGAGGAGGGGAGGGGACTGGCAGATGGAAGGGGCAGGAGAAAGCAGACGGGGGAGAAGCTGAAGAGGAGAGCCCACAATTGGAAGCCAGCCTCCAAGTGAGCTTTTTAGGCAGATACTTTCTAGTTGAACATTAAACCCAAACCCTCATCCCAGCTCCCTCTGAACTGCAGTCTCCCTCCTACTTAGCGTAAACATCTGCAAAGTTTGCCGGGGTCCCCACGCCTGGCCTTGCTGGCAAGAGAGCCAAGCCTTCTTCACAGGCTCCATTCTGTAGGCAGGAATCTGCTGCTCAGAGAAAGCCAGACTGTCACACCCATGAGGACCCAGGAGCCAGAGGAAGAAGCTGTCACAAAGGCTGCCTCAGCGGGGCACTCATTAGCATCAGGCAAATTGAATCCTGCCTTGCCTTCCTCTTGCATCAGCATTTCTTTAGGTCAGGAAAACTTAGAACTAGAAGCCCTTCCTATCAAGAATAATTACATTCTTAATGTCAATGACTCACTGCTCCTATCTTTATAAACTAAATGCAGACTTGTGATAATTGGAACAACTCTCACAGAGTAAAACCTGTCCCACTGCTGAAATCCTCCCTTTGGTGATCCAATAAACTGTCCGGCTAGTTATCGTTGAGACTTTATTTTCAGTTAACATTAGTATAAAATTATTTCTTCGTTTTCCTCTTAGAAATGGGAATTGATCTTCCTTCAAAGTTTACAGCCCTACTTAGATCTGATTGGATTCGTTTGGAAACTGCATTTTCAGCAGCGGGAAGGGAGGCCATCTGGAGCCATTTCAGCAGAAGGGTCACTTAGCGCCGCTCACAAGGCAGCCCTGCTGCTGGGGATGTTGGGGCGCTCTTTAACTGGGTGCTAATCAGGCAGCTCAGCATCTACTGTTTCCTAAGGGCCCCGGCTAAATTAATCACGGCATACCATAACCCTGTAAGGTAAAATAATGACTTCTGGTATGTTAAAAGCAATCGCTGATCCACAAAAAGGGCCGTAACATCCCTCAGAATCAAGATGAAAACTCCACTCCCTTCCTGTCATCAAAGGCCAGCTTGTTCATGTCCGAGCAGCTGGAGTCACAGACCTGGGAGGCCCTTGCCGGGGCCAGGAATGGGAGCAGCTCGGGTGATGGGGGTTGCTGAGGTTTTGTTCTCTAAAGGCAAATTCTCCCTGCGGGCAGTCGAGCTTCAGCCAGAGGACTGAGCCCCAGTCAGGACTTCCCAAGAGTCTGGTTTTGCTGGGCCACCTACCTGCTAGCACATATCTGGGCACGCAGAGGTCAGTGGCGCTCTGCCTTTGCCATGGCACGGATTCCCTGTCCCTGCCACACGGCCAGAGAGAACGCCTGTAACTGCCGTGGAATCCTGTGCTTTGAATTAAGGCTGTAGATAAGTGTTTGTTTTATTTTTCTTTTCAAGGTGATTACACAGCCTCTGGTGGTAGGGAGAGCCAGGCCTGTGAGCAGCAGGAAGAGACTCAGTGATCCTTTGAAAACAGGCAGTGCTGGCCTGACTTTGTGGAGGAGTTGTGGGAGGCCTCCCTCCCTCATCCGTGCCTCTCTGAGGAAAAGCAAGGGGATCCCAGTCGGATTCCTGCAAGATAGCTTCATTCTGCAAAGAAAGCAGCACTTCACCTCCCAGGTCTTGGGTGGGGAGTTGTGAAACAGGACACAGTCAAAATAGTCATTAAGGCCAAAGTGAAGTGGGCCCGAAGCTGGGCTGCATTCCCGGAACCCGCTGGGCTGTGTGGGATTTGCAAGCTCAGCCCACATTCCCTGCAGTCCCCACAGGAAAGGCCTGCTCCATTCCATTCAGGAGGCCTGAGTAGCTTATTGACTAAAAACCGAGGGATAGAGCTGAAGGGTAAACAAGTTTGAAGTGTTCTCTTTTGTGGTGTTTATGGTTCATATATGGAATCATTTTATATGTTTTTTTAAAATTCAAAACACTCTCAGTCCACATCTTGAGGGGACAATAACTAGAAAAGTCTCAGAGCAACATCTGGATGTTTTGCAGATTATTTCAGGGACTTTAATGATGATAAGTGAGATAAGGGATAACTTCTATGAACTATGACATTTCAGCAGCTGAGCACAGGGTTGAGAAGCAAGAGCTGCCATTCCCAAATCACTCAGTAAAGCTTTACAAAAAAAAAAAAAATTCTCCTGACAGCTTTCACAACGTGGAAACGTCATCTTTTCATCTTATTGAGTAACAACTTCAAATTCCCAAATAGGTATTCAGTTGGCAAAAGACGGTGGGGGAGGGGGTGTTCACCTCTAGCAAACACTGCTGGCTTACCTGCGAACATCCCCTTCCCCTAGGCTGGTAAGAGAAAGGGGTGCCTTCCGCCAGTGCCTTCTCTGGGATCAGCTTTCACAAATGTAACTGCAGAACAAAGGGCAGCTTCTTCTGCCTGCATGCAGCCCAGGGGCCTCAAGCAGGGCCTCTCCATGCCAATGCCCGTCACATGGCCTTGTAGTATAAAAGCTTCTTAATCACTTTCATTTTGAATATCAAATTGAAATGAAAAGTGTGTTTAGTCAGGATGGCTCGCACCACATTGGGGGGCATGTTTTATGCAAACAGGTCGGACAGGCACACCGCCTGGCTGCTCATTACATCCCCTGCTTTAATGTACTGCTGCCTTCTTTCCGACATCTTTCCTTCCTCCCTCAAAAGTAGTTTAACAAGCTGAAGGTATGGCCTGGGCATCAAGATTTTTCAAAAGTCTCCAAGGAATTCTAACTGCAATCTTGAGATCAACTAGAGCCATTCAATACAAGATTCATAATACAAGCCTCTCATAGTGTAGCCCAGTGTAACATTCTGACTCCCACTCCCATAAGCCACAAAGACCTGCTCACTGTGCCCTGAATATACTCATGCTTTCATATACAGACATTGTCTCGCTGTGGGCATCAAAGAAAAACAGCTCAACCTCTTCTCTCACTACTACCCCCCATTCACCACTGGGTCACTCCTTGTCCCTGAATCACAGAACTTCTATACACAGCTTTATTATAACATTCCTCACATTACATCAAAGTCTGCTGTTCCCCTCGCAGAACATGGACTCTAGTTTCTGCAGTAAGCACAGGATTTGGCAGTGTAAAGTTTTCCATAAATGAATGAATGAATGCTAATCTTGTTCATTGCTGATATTCCACCACTATGAACTCTCTTCTCAAATCAGTCTCCTGGGAGATTTTAAGTCAGTAACTTGTGGGGTGAGAGCTATTTATTTCCTATCCTAAGTAGGAGTTATGGATCAAATTGCTACAAATGTAGAATTTGCATTTTATGGCTATCTTACAAAAAAATTTACAATCCTTATCAAAGTTTCAATGGCTTTCTTCAAAGTAACAGAACAAACCTAACTGAAAATTACACAGAATCATAAAAGAGCCTATATGTCTAAAGCATTCCTGACCAAAAAAAAAAAAAAAAAGCAGCATCACACTCCCAGACTTCAAATTATACTACAACGCTATGGAAGTCCAAACAGTATGGTACTGGAATAAAAATAGACACAAAAACAAATGGAATAGAATTAAGAGCCAAGCAATAGCCCCAAGCTTATATTGACCATTAATTTGTGATAAAGCAGGTAAAGTATACAATGGAGATAAATTCTCTTCAACAATTTTTGGAGAAAGTGGGCAACCATATGCAGAAGAATGAAACTAGACTACTACCCCAAACTATATATTAAATGTAACTTGAAATGGATGAAAGACTTGGCTGTGGACCCAAAACAAAAAAATACATAGAAGAGAAATAGTCTAAACATTCTGGGCCTCTCTGGTAGCACAGGGGTTAAAGTCTCAACACTATCAAGCTATATCCAGCCACTGTTACATGAGTCCAGTCCCTGGCCAGGATGGCACATGGCACAGCAGACCTCTCCTATCTCACCCACTGCTTTCCTTAGCAGTATATTTCAGTGGATCTGCCTATTCTGCTCCCTACTTCGTTTCTGATGAGCCCTCTCATACCCCGCACCTCTGGTCTACATCTCAGTTCTTGTATGCATAAATAAATAAATACTCTGAGATAAGACACTGGTTTCAGTGATGTTTTTGGGGACTCAACTACAGTGGCAAGGGAAACAAAACCAAAAATAAGTAAATGGGACTAAGTCAAACTAAAAAGTCTACATGGTGAAAAAAACTATAATAAAAATGAAAATACACCCTACTGAATGGGAGGAAATATTTATTCATCATATGTTTCATAAGAAACTAATGTTCAAGATCTATAAAGAACAATTCCACAAAAGAAAATGAATTAACCTATCCAAAAAGTAGGCAAAAATGCTAAATAACACTTCTCCAAAGAAGACATCTAGATGATCAACAGACACATGAAAAAATGTTCATCATCATTCATCATTAGGGAACTGTAAATCAATAACACAATGAGATAACACCTCAAAACATGAGAATGGCCCATATTAAAAAAAAAAAAAACAGAAACCACGGGTATTGGCAAAGTTATGGAGAACAAGGAAAGCTCATACAATGTTGATAGGAATGTAGATTGGCCCAGCCCCTCTGGAAAACAATATGAAAGGTTTACAAAGTATTAAAAATAGATGTACCATGTGATTCAGCAATGTTCCTCTTAGATAACTACCTAGAAAATGCAAAAACACGAGTTTAAAGGGATATACGATCTCTGATATTCACTGAAGCACTATTTACAATAGACAAATTTTGGAAATTACTTAAGTATCCAAGACAGAGGTGTGGATTAGGAAGGTGTGGTATAAATACACAATGGAGGGCCTCCCTTGTGGTGCAAAGCATGAAGGCTCAGCACCATGAAGCTCTCTGCAGCCACTGCAGCACAGGCTTGATTCCCAGCCAGAGAGGTGACCCACAGGGCCCAAAAGACCTCTTCTGTCTCACCTGCTGCTCCCCTCTGCAGTGGGTTTCAGTAGATCTGTTGTTGTGCTCCCCACTCCGGTGAGTCCTCTCTCACTTCCTGCACCTCTGGCTTGTACCCCAGTTCTTCTACGTAAAATAAATAAAATCTTTTAAAAAATAAACAAATGCCTAGTGGAATACTTCTAGTTATTAAAAAGAAAAGGAGATGGAAGTCTTGCCATTTGCAATAACATGAATTGGACTGAAAAGAAATATACCAATTAAATCGGAAGGAAAAGGACAAATACTGGGTGATTTCACTCATAGATGAATTATAAAGAAAGAAAGAAACAAGGAACTGACAAAACTAACCCTGGAAATCTGATTAGGAACTGAGGGTACCTGTGCTGAGCAAAGTGGGGAGATGGCCCACTGGGTTATGGTAGAGGATCCCAGGTGCTTTGGCAGTGGGTGTAGTGTTGTAACACATCTGGAAGATGTGACTCCTAAAACCCTAAATTATAAACAGTGTTGTCAACCAATAAAAAATACAATTTTTAAAATGAATTTGCATTTAATGATTCACGTGCACAAGACAGTTTGGGCCATTTTTTTTTTTAAGATTTATTTATTTGTGCATATAGAACTGGGGTACAGGCCAGAGGCTAGGGGCGGTGAGAGGCTTCACCAGAGACAGAGTAGGGAGCAGAACAGGCAGATCAACAAAGTACACTGCTGAGGGGAGCAGTGGGCGGGTCAGGAGAGGACTGCCACGCCATCTGGTCATCGGGAATCGAACTCATGCGGAAGCGGCTTTAGATTCTTGGTGCTGTGCTTTAACCCGCTGCGCCACCAGGGAGGGCCAGGGCCATATTTTTTAACAAGCTGCCAGGGGACTCCTGAGTAACTGGTCTGCCCACCAGCATTTGCAAGCCACTGTTCTCCACTTCCCCTTACTGCAGTAATGGGCCTGTGGGATTGCCAGCTGGTTCCTTCACGTATCCCTTTTCCATCCCTGACAAGGGCTAGATTTTGCTTGGGGATAGCCCTCCATCCCCAAGCCTGTGATCCCAGAAATGAACCTTCTGATCAAAGAAACATCTCACCTCCCTAACAGTGATTGATTGAGGGATGGACTGTGACCAAATAGGAAAGCATGTCCTGGACATAGGGGATGCTGCCTTTCACTGCCATGAAGCCATTAACAGAGGAGTCCCAGAATGTCCCGGTGCTGAGGTGCTGGTGAGCACAGGGCAGGAAGACACTGTCCACACCGCAAATTCACAGCAACTGCTTTGTTCCCCTTCAGCATGGTAACGATCTAACTTGCACTCCACTCAGAAACACACTGTTTAATGTGATCTGATTTGTTTATAATTCTTAGTTACCCCTACAGATGAATGGGGTACACCTTTTCCTTGGGATGAAATTTCTCCAAATAAATGTTATACCATGAAGGTTTTGTATTATCCTGAGCTGCCTCAAGACATGTCCCTCTCTCAAGCAGCCTCTTTTCCTCAAACTTGCCAGAAGCAGGCATCTTGGCAAGACAAAGCAAAACCCTGGGGGCGTCTCAAAGATACAGTCCTGTTTCCAGAAATGAAAGCACACACCGTGAGCCAGAGTGAATGTTTCAAGGGCTGGGCTATTCCTTTCTCTTGCTGGAGAGGGAAGGATGACTGTGCTTTGCTTGAATGCCCACAGTGGGAAAAGCCATAGAAACCCCAGCGTGCCAGACAGCCCCATGGCAGACATACTGTCCTTGACTCATGAATGCTCAGAGGAATTTTCCCTGGCTCCATGGGAAGGGTTAAGACAGGATCCAGTTCCTTGTTAGCACTGCTTTTGGGGGGTGACTCAAAGTGTGGAAAAAGCCAACCATGCTGCTGGGCTGATATAATTACTGAACACATTTCTTTTAATCTTTGAGGTAACATTGGTCTAGAGCACCATAGATGATTTAAGGGGCGATTGGGTCTTCTCTCCACTTTGTTCCTAATCCCACCCTTCTCTAGTCAGCTTGGTCCTGTAGTCATATGTTCAGGATTTGCTTTTGGTTTAGTTTTGTAAGTCCCTTTGTTTTGTTTCTCTATATTCCATGAGTGAAAACACTCAATATTTGCCCTTCTTCTGATTTATTTCACTTAGCACAGAACCTTCCAGTTTTATCCATGTTGTCGCAAATGGCAAGATTTCACCCTTTTTTATTGTTGAATAGTATTCCATCGAACATAAGTGCCACATCTTTTTTTTCTTTTTTAAGATTTACTTATTTATGCATACAGAAGTGGGCAAATACAGAACTGGGGTACATGCCAGAGGTGTGAGGATCCAGAGACAGAGTGGGGAGCAGAACAGGCAGATCCATGAAGTACACTGCTGAGGGGAGCAGTGGGTGAGACAGAAGTCTGCTGCACCATGTAGTAACCTCTGGAGTGGGGATCGAACTCTCACTGAGGTGATTATGGCCAGCTTGCAGTGCTGCATCCTAACCTGCTGTGCCACCAGGGAGGGCCCAGAAACAAATTTCTTAAAGCACAGAAGCAAGACAGACAACCCGAAAGATGGACCTGAATATGTTCTGTAGAATGTTCTCTTCTACACTACTGAAAAGTAGGTAGGTAGCTCCCCAGATTGCTGAGAACTGGCTCTGAGTTTTAACAAGTTTTTCCTAATAGTTGACTTAAAATGTTCTTTCCCTTGAGGCTTGCCAGATCTTTTTCTTTCTTTTTTTAAACACAGACAACAGTATATTCCTACCCTCACTCTGTACTAAAAAACACACAAGTCCTAATGATCTGTTTGGATCTGAATCTCTAAATGGTCACAGCAAATCTACTAACCTCCAGACATCAGAACAGTTCACGCCTTGAAAGGGAAAGAGAAAGAAGCAGGACTCTACACATATGTGGGTGATAGTCTCCCAATCTGGGTCAAGTCGGTCTTGACTGTGACCACCCTGACCTTTGCCTACTTTTCAGTTTTCAACCTGACAGTGAGGAGGCCTCATAATTTTGCAGGTTCTCTGTCATGAACCTCCCTTGATCCCACTCTCAGCCCTTTTTACTTTTGCTTGGTACTTTGTTAGTATTATGTTGTCAGTATGCTTCCCTCTGTAAGCACAGCTCTGGTGAATTATTTCTGTGTTGTGCTGGAAGAAGAGGATGGATAATTGAGGGAATTTGTGTTCTAGTTCTGTGACTAAACATCACAGATATTGGAAATGTCATCATGTCCTTGTACTGGATTTCACCTGTAAACTAAGGACAGGAGAGAACCAACTTTGCAATGGTTCCTAAACCCAGACCAGAAATACTGTTTTTGCTAGGTAGCTCTTTCAGCATCACAGACGACAGTGTTTGTGATGGGGGTTCAGTAAGTGAAGTTCTTGGATCCCCTCTGGGAAAGATTTTAGCAGAGTTTCCCATTCAGCAGTTCATGGCGAGTTTATTAAGGCACTGCACGGTTATTAAGGAAAAAGACGTTTGCATAGACACAAACAAGCAATAGCTGCATTTTAAAAGGGCAGGTTTGTTAAGGAAAGAGAAAAGGGGAAAAGGGGACATTTGCATAGGCACAACTGGGCAGTTCTTAAAGGACAAGGAGCTGCCTTTTGAAAGGGGCAGGATTATTAAGAAAAAGAGACACTTGCATAGATGCAGGCAGGCAGTTTGGGGGCAAGATCTGCATTTTGCTAGAGCAAGAGGTGTCTTTATATAGTGTTCTTTGGGAGTATTCATTCCCTTATGGAACTTCACTACTGTAGTCTTATCATCCCTCAGGCCTGGTTAGGTTGATCTGAAAGGGCTGGTGCTTCTTTGTAACAACCAACAATCCTCCATATCACCACACTTGGTTTCTGTCTTTGCCAACAGATGTTCTATAGCCAGTTTTACAACCCGTTAAACATTTCCACCCCCACATCTAGTTTCTGGCGTTGGGAGGCTTCCATCCTAAAGTTTCTACTGTAAGCTTCCTTCATCTGCACTGTGGTGAGACAGGCTGTGGAACTACTGAGGTTGATAGGTTCTAGATTCTATTAAAGTCCATCATTTCTTTTTCTCTCTCCAAATTCCCCTCCCTATCGCTCATTTCACTTAACCAGCCAAGGCAGCTGCACCTGAAGTGATCCACACAGCTTCTGGCACTTCCTGTCTCTCGAGGTTATCACCTGGACTTTGCACAGCCTGAGAGATAGGTACTTGGTGATTTTTAGGGTATACTCACTCACTAAAAGAGTAAAGTGGAAGCACCCAGAAGTTAGGTGGGGTGAGAGGGGAGCAGCTCTGGACAGAACTCCTGAGTTGTCTGCTCCCCCAGAAACTGGCAGAAATCTTTTCTTCCCAGAAGCCTAGATGGTCACAGTCCATCCCCCAATTAATCACTGTTAGGGAGATGAGATGTTTCTTTGACCAGAAGGTCTGTTTCCGGGATCACAAGCTTGGGCCAAAAGACAGCAAATGGGAAGCAGGTTCGGCAAAATCCCACATCCCTCTGGTCCCACATGCAAGTGGCCACACATGTAGGCTTCCGGGAAGGAAAGATTTCTGCCAGATTCTGGGGGAGCTGACAACCCAGGAGTTCTGCCCAGAGCTGTCCGCTCTCTCTCCACCACACACACACTCAGAACTGACTCAGCTTCCTACCTGTGACTAAGAATGACAAACTCCTACTTGCACTGAGAACTTGGGGGGACGCTTACTCTGGAGGTGTCGTGTTGGTGCCATCATGACAAAGGCATAGTGTGTGGTTCCTTTGCCCCTCCCCCCCCCCCCCCGTTCCTGTTATAGGGCACACAGCACAGATTAAGGAAAAAGAATTTAAAAAATAAACAAACTGCAGGGGTGAGGGGGAGGCAGTTGGTTATGTATTTGTTTAAAAAGAGGGAAAACTGGGGTGGCTTTAGGGGTAAAAATAGGAAAAGAGTTAAAAAAAACACAAGTCATTAACAATATACATAAAAAGGGGATAGAAGGTAAACAGTTTGAAGAAGTTTGTACATGATGAATTACTTAAAATGACGCTAACCTTTTGTATGTTTTTACTCTAGGAGTCTCTCATTTAAAACAGGAGTGTTCAAATATGATTTACCAGTACGATGACTGCTGAAACAACCCATTAGAAACTGAGATAAAATCCTGCCATGTTTTATTTATTTATTGCCTTAAGTTGCCATGAAGAATAATCAAGACACTTCCAGTGTTACAAACTTATCAATCTAAACCTGTCACTGGAGAACTAAAAATAAAATGAGAACATTGGTCAAGGAGTCAGTATCAAGAGCTAAAGGAAAACATCTGAGCCAGTCAGAAAGTTAACAGTGGCAGAGCTTAAATATTTGGGAATGCTGATGACTTAAAATCTTAGGACAAGCAATCAACTCAATACACATCCTTAGAAAATTTTTTTCTAAATCCCTATGCCTCCGTGTCTTTGTTTCATGCTTCTGATGTGGGAGAATGAACAATGTAAATGACCATAACTTTAAAATTTAAGCATGAACATAGTGAGTGGAAACTTCACGTGTTTAAGAACCAACAGAATGGAGTATTTTTTAGGAAAAAAAAAAAGAAAGAAAGACTTTCCTGGCCCTCCCTGGTGGCGCACAGGTTAAAGCACAGCACTAGGCAACTAGCCACAGCCACCCCCAAATGCATTCAATCTCTGGCCAGGGAGGTGACCCACTTGGCACCGCAGACCTCTTCTGACCCGCCCACTGCTCCCCTCAGCAGTGGATTTTGTCAGTCTGTCCTGTCCCCCACTGTCTCTGGTGAATCCTATCACTTCCTCTGCACCTCTGGCCTATACCCCAGTTCTGTATGCATAAACAGATAAAACTTTAAAAAGAAAGACTCCCCCCTCCAAAAAAAAAAAAGCTCCCAAAAGTTAGCTAAAGCAGGAGACAGAAGCAAAATGGCTGCCCGGCTTTTGCTTCTACATGCTCCTTTGAGCAGAGATTAGACAATCATGTTTTATAGCATTCACCAAGAATTCGCTTGGGATGGTTTCTCTATACATTATAAGTAAAGATCAAAGCTCAGTGAATTATAGAAACCACATTTCCTTTACAGGATATGTTACTCATAGAAATATTTCCTTTTACCTGTCAAAGGAATGTTTGGCCTGTTTCAAGGTGGCAGGTGTGTGGGAACAGATGGAACTGAGGACGGAGACACAGTCAGGCTGCAGAAAGACTGCCAGAATGAGGTTTGAGGCTAATGCTCTAAGAATAATGATATTTTTCCTTTCTTTTACTCAACTGTACACAGGGAGCAGGGACTATGTCAGAGGCTATGTTATAGTCCCTATGTTATAGGAATTCTTCCTAAAGATTTAATTCATATATTTTCCCCTTTTCTATTCTTTAGAGATGTGCCAGAGACTGTAAAATATTGGCTGGCTAAGGAAACAAGCTTGGCAGCGGTGCAGCAGGTAGGTGTGGAACCAGCTGTCCCCATGAGGAGGGTATAAAGGAGAAAGGAAGGAGAGAGAGGGAGAGAATGATAAGAAAAGGAGGGCAGAATCTCCCCCTGGTGAGGCGGGGGGAGCAGGAGGGTGGTGTGAGTGGCGGGAGGTTGACGGGTGCCAGCCCCTTCCCTTTCCTGAGTCACTCCACCTAGCTGTGTTTGCGCACAGAGCCAAACGCACAGTCAGTGCGACCGTCCACAGCTGGGTGCTGGGCCTGAGAAGGTGTGTTGGTTATAGGAGCGCAAGTGTCCCCGGAGGCTCATCCTCCCTCAGGAAACAGTCAAGCCCAGCTGGATGGCCCACACAGCCACATCCCAGCACAGTGCCAGTCCCAGCTATACCCTCACAGCCCCTATGGGGTTCGCTACTAGGGAGATTCAACTGCCTCTGGTCCCGAGACACCCTGTGCCATGAAAGTAGCACTTTGTTCCCAAAGGGTTTGATCACGGAGGCTGGCACTCCCCCAACTCATCTGTGAGTCAGAGACTAGAAAAAAAGAGCTTTTACCCAGGTTCTGGGGCCAGGGTGCAGGGAGCCTTTTATGCCTAGGCAGCCTCTCCACACCATGACCAGGGATCGTCATCCCCAGAACAGGGATGGTGTCATCTGATATGCTAGGGAGCTGCTGTTCAGTGCTAGTGTCCTGGTCCAGCTTCCCCCTGAGCCCCTCTGACCACTGCAGCTCCAGACAAAGAACTGTGTGGAACGGCTACAAGAGGAACAGCACCCTACCCCAGGTGGACAGCTCGTAGGTTGAAAGCTTCCATGCTTCCCCTTTGCTCACCTGTGCAGGAGATGACGACTGGATAGTCGGGCTGCCTCACCAGGATCCCCCAGGGATACCCATGGGCACAGCAACCGAAGCTGAAGGGGAAGCAGGATGGGATGTTGGAGAGAGATCTTGCTGAGCATATCTCCCTTTTCAGGGAATGATGTGGCCCCTCCGTCTCTACCTTACTGTCCAGTAGCCAGAGGTCCCTAAAAGGAAAGTAGAGAAAGAGCCTGGCTAAGAATTCAGAATCAGTTATGAAAAGAAGACAGTGACAAGAGAGTAATGGAACCTGACCAAGATGTGCTAAAGGAAGTCCTTTTCCTTTTCTATTTGTCGGTTTGTTTTGTTCTGTTTGGAGCAAATCAAATTTGGAAGTAGTCACTGGAGAAGTGAAAACCACTTCATGTTCACACCCCACTGAGTTGGGACTGCTCAGAAAACAATTCTGCCTCATAACCAGCAAGGGGCCTATGAAAGCTTCCAGATCACTTCCCACCCTGAGCTGCCAGCTTGGATTGTACCAGGGGATCCTTCTGGAGGGCTGTGCCCCAGACAGGGCTAGGCTGTCAGTGGGATTAGTCAGTCCTGAGCTCCTTGGCTGATGTCTGAGTCCTGAGGGGAAGGTGGGAGGAAGCGTTGAAGGGAAAACCCCAATGAGACACTGGCATTAAACTTGGGGAAGATGCTGACCTTAAGGCTTTTTACTGCCAACATTTACCTCTAGGCAAACTCCACTTGGGGAGAAAACATTGAGGCTAGCCCACCCCTGCCAGGGCTGTGCGTTCCACTCCATCCACATCATAGGTGACAATTCCAATATAACTGGAAATGTAATTCTTATATCACACCAGCCACGTGTCCAGCGTGACAAACTCAGTAATCCCCCGTGCTAGGGGCCACTATCCTGAATACTGAACACAGCACATTTCCATCTTCGCAAACAATGGTGTTAGGCAGCTCTGTTTCAAAGAAAAAGCTATTTGTTCCAATGATGGAAGAGAAACTAGCCAAGCTGAACTTCTGACATATTATGTGGTATGTACAACATTATACGTTCTAGTATTATGGACAAGGATAAGTTTAAAATGACAACAGAAAGGAGACAAGAAGTTGCTCATGACAACAGGGGACATCATGATCCCAGAGCTCAAAAAATATCATGCGATCTTATTTGGGAACTTGAGGGCTTCTCTGGAAGAGGCTTTGGGGTCAAGGGGCAGCCCAGTCTCATGGCAGAGGCCCTGAGCCTCAGGAAATGATAGAGGGCCTTGCAGAGGTGACAGTGGTCCCCAGGGAAGGTGATGGTGCATGACTGGGTGGGGCTTCCACTCTGCCATCACTCCCTTCTGAGAACTCTCAGAAACTGAGAAACTTAAAGGGATAAGAACCTGCAACGTGGACCTCCAAATGGTGCAGGGATTAAAGACAGTACTATCAAGCCATCGCCAGCCACTGCACTGGCCAGCCAGGAAGCAGACCCACATGACAAGGCAGACTTCTCCTGCCTCACCTGCTGCTCCCCTCAGAACTGCCTGTTCTGCTCCCCACTCTCTCTGATGAGTCCTTTCACCTCCTACTCCACTACCTCTGGCTTGTACCCCAGTTCTTATATGCATAAATAAATTAACCGTAAAAAGAAAAAAAAAAAAAAGAGCCTTCAATGTAAGAATGACAGTGTCCTGCTCTTCACTCCAGGATCAGGAGTTGAAGCAGGAGACATCGGTTACATACCCAGCACTGTGTGACTACTCCAGAGCTCCTCGGCCTAGCACAAGTACATATTATCTCTCACAGTTTCTCAGAGCATTTGAGATCAAATTGGTTTCTGGCTCAGCCTCATGAAGCTGCACTCAGGATGGGTATCAGCTGCATTTCAGGCACCAGAAGGTTTGCGGGGCTGGAGGATCTACTGCAAGGTGGCTAATTGGTGCTGGCTGTTTGCAGGAGGCCTCTGTGACCTCCACATCTGGGCTTCCTCAGTGCTCTCATATCTCTGGCTGGCTTAAGAGCATAAGAGAATTCAGCGGCCAGGGCAGAAGTTCAAAGGAATTTTGACCCAGCCTTGGAAATCATACACCCCTATTCCTGTGGGGTTATAGAATCACACAGACCAGCCCAGGCTCAGTTTGGCGGGCACTATTCAAGGGCATGAGTACTAAAGGCAAAACTCACTGGCGTCCTGGGGTAAGGCTCGCTCCCAGGAGAGCACACGGAGCCAGGAAGTGTATTTTGGCATAAGTAGGATCAGATATCTACCCACTATCAGTGAATAAAGCCCAACTGTAACTGTCTCAAAAAATAAATAAAAGAGAGTGAGTCTACTAGCGCACAGAACCAACATGTCTTCTGCGGCTCTATAGGCTGCTTAAGTGCTATCCCAGGGTCTGCCATTCCCAGATCACCATTCTTCGTACGTAGGCCAGACAGACCTCTATGGCTCCCGGCACAACCTCGCTTCCGTGGTTAACAAGAACTAAAACCCCAGCGAGGTGTTCATTGGCCGCAATGTTGACCTCTGAACCAATCCCTGTGAGCCCTTTTCTGATATGGTGCTCTGATTGGTCAGACATAAGTCACATGCCCGTCCCTGGAGCACTGTCACTAAAAGTGAGTGGTGCTGATCAAACCCCACCCCCACTCCTGTCCAGTGCAAAAGCACTTCCTTGTCTTTGTGGTTCCATCATTATTACCCATAAACTCACCCCTTTATGTTGAATAGTCTTGCCAAAATATCAGCCCAGAAACACATCCTTATTTTCCATGACCCCATTTTGCAAAGCCGGAGCTGACTTACTCTGTGAGATAAGCTTTGCACAGTCCAAGCCAGAGACTTCCCGTGGGGTGACAGCATCTGATAGCTCCACATCCGCGTGGCCTCCAAGGAGTGAAGGCTCTGGTTTATGTTGATCACAGCGCAACACTTCCAGAGGCCGCTGCTGTGTCTCTTTGCCAGGAGGCAAAGACCTTAAAGAAGTGTGATTAAAATAACTTCATTAAAGAAAAAAATATAACCTTGTGTATGTAGGGAATAATAAATACAGTAACAGCCCACTCATCTAGACCTGGAGGGGGTGATTTATGATATAATCAACCCTTCGAAACACTCTATTCCTGGGCGGAGAAAGGTTTCTGTAAATCAGATAAAGCACTCACATAGTTATACTTCCAACTGCTCATTTGAAGATTTATTGATTCTAATTGAACATATCAACATATAGTTATGGACATGTTTGATTTTTCTAGTTCCCAGTCCACAGTAGATAAGAAACAAACAGAACAGGGGTGTGGCAGGAAGGGTTGGAGTCAGCCCCTGTGCCGCTGGCAAAGAAAATGTCTGGTGGTTTGTGTCTAAGGTGGAGGTGGTGTCCTGGTTTTGCTGCTGTTTACTCACACTGGCAGGCCGCAAAGGCCCTGTGCTGAGCACTTTATGCGTCTCCTCTGATCCTGCCAACAAGTAACCCTCCAAGGTCAGGGCTATTATTTTCTCCATTTTATACATGGGAAAACTGATGCTTAAGGGGGAAGTCAGAAGTTGTATGTTTGCTTACAAAACAGGCCCAGCAGATAATATTCAGAAACTCCTTCACAGGTGGGCATCAGAGTTCAAAGGAATAGATGAGAAGTTCACTTACAAGAGTGATCTCGTGATCAGGCACACTACGTGCCCAGAGGGGTGCCTTCTGGGTCTGAGATTCTGTATTCTCTGAGGCCTGGACCGCTCAGTAAAAGTTCTCATGGAACTTTCACCAGCTGGATGGGCATACATTGGAACTGCCAACATCCTTATTTTGTCAGAGCCATGGCCCCAGAGAGGAGTCTGGGCCAACATTCGACCGTGCAGTCCATAAGATGATTGTCACTCACGGTCCCTGACGGTGCGGTGGTAAGTCTGATTCCTACATCTGGGGATCTCCAGTAACCTGGATCCTGGCTGAAAAGGACACAAGATCTACTCCTACTTGGGGCATCCACTTCTCAGCTTCCTCTGCTGATTCAAGATTATATGGGCACATTCAAAGAATTCTTTCTTTGAAGAAGCTTCTGGCCTTTGGACTTGAGGTCAGACACAGGAATTACTGAGGCTCCTGCTCTCACTAGCACCGATGGTCTTGGTTCGGCTGGTTGACAGAAGAAGCCATAGTCTTGCATGTTTTCTTAGCCCTGCCAAGCAAACCAATGGGTGTGTGGGGTCGTGAGGGAAGCCAGCGTGTATTTGCTTCTGTCATATGAGAAGCTCTTCTGGATCCTTCTCAGCAGGGATGGATATGCTAACCCTAACCGGAAGGATAAACATTTGTCAGGACTATCAGGAGTCACTCAGATTATGTGGTTTTCATTGGTAGGGTGTGTGGGTGTGTGTGTGTTAAGTCCTTCAGGTTTTTACAGCCTAATGTGCCCTTACCTTCACCTCCAAGGCTGAAATGAAGCCGAAATCATCCAGGTCTTTGACACCAGTATCTCCAAAGAGCTCAGAAATTTTCTGATTCCCTGGAAGTTGAACCTGTGATGTGAAATGCTGCAGTGTCTGACCCTTGGCGATTCTAATGTGCCCGTTGTTCTCTCTGGCCTGGAACTGACCCTTGCATCCGTCCAACAAACACTTACTGTGCTGAGCAAGGAAGAGGCCTTGAGGAAGAAAATCCAGATATCAACAGTGACCTTTGAAAAATCAAATTGATTCCTGGATTCAAATCCTTTGCAGGAACTGAAGCACAATGTACTCTTTCAAAGATACTTCTTTTATTTTTAGACTTTATAATGTATAAAGATCAAATATACACCCATGAGGGTGTGGTGGTGACTTATACTAGACAAAACCTGTCTAGTATAAGAAAAGAAGGAGAGAACATCAACCTTGTCTCTCTGCCAGAGGTTCCCCTGCCCAGACATCCCTGTTCTTAGGACCTCCTTTCCCCACAGGGAAAAACAAAGCTGTGTAAGAAATTAATTCAAAGGGGAAGAATCAGGATGTGTTATAATATTTTATGCTGCCCAGACGCTACCTTTTAAAGGACAACCTCTAGAGAGGGGGCATGTTCAAGAAATATTTCTCAGAAGGAGAGCACCAAACCTAAGGATTGGAGAATTCCATATTTTCACTCATAAGAATCACCTGGCAGCAGCACCTGCTTTTTTTGCAGCTTGACTCCCACCAGGCAAGACACTGGCTGGTACTGTACCCATTGAGCTCATGGGTCCCTAGAGTTCAGAAATTAACCCTCTGCATAAAAAGTTTCAGGGGCATGGAGTTGTGGACAGCTGTGCTTAGGGGAAGACAGGCTCATGTTTGATCGGGTGCAGTGCTTTGACAAGTATGGTGAGCTATCGTGTCATCTCTGGAGTCACACCTGTAAATTGGATCAATCATTCTGCATTTGCAGGGCCACTTGGGGCATGGAAATCATGCAAGGTCAGGCCATGCAAGGCTCCCCTGCACATAGAAGACACTAAGATTCAAGGTGAAGCCCTCAGCTCCTTGTAGAAGTTTAGTATCATTTTGTAAAAGTCATTTGCCTTTGTCTCATACCAAGTGGGTATTTGAATGCTTTCAAATGCACATAAAATATAGAAAATAATACAAGCTGCTACAAGTGTCAGCTTATGCACCTACCTTCTTGTGATTCTGTTCATTTTGTTAAGTGTTAAGAAATGCAACAATCTCCCCCCCTTTTTTTTTTCAGTATCTTTTGGGAGTTGATACTATCTTTTGGGGTGGTGGGGAGAAATGTACACTAGAAAAACGCCATATAAGTCAGCACGCTGAGGACAGATGAACGAGAGTGATTCTCCCTGACATCACTTGGGCCCTAAGTTCCATCGTGGTGACTTGGCCCCTGAGTCCACAAGATCTTCCTACCAACAAAACCACTCTCTGGACCCCAGTTATGCTGGTGCAGTGGGGAGTTAACCTCAAGGAAGACAGAAGTGAGGCCATAAGGCGCAGGGCCTGCCGCAGAAGCACAGGAAGCGGGCAGCGAGTGGAAATACACGGAGTGGATTCGCGTGCAGCCAGCCCTCCGGCCGCTGTGTGTACCACAAGCCGAGCAGCGAAACGCCCATGAGGCTGCCGCGCAGGCGTGGCTTGTGGGTGGAAGGTCTGCTTTTGACTGTGCAAAGGACACGCACGGCTCCTAGCTCCCAACAGGCCAGAGATGACAGCGTTCTGACAAGGTGACATGTGGTTTCCAAGGTTCCTAGTTCTTGAATCATCAGCTGATGTAACTAACACCCTAGTGAGAACTCCCAGCTCCCATGTTTATTTATTCCTAAGTTAACCATTGAGTGAGAAGCAGAGCAACCTGATAAAGCATGACCCAAACGAACACAACAGAAAAAGAAGCCCCGTGTAGGTCAGAGGTCATCTCTGCTGGCTGCTCAGACCAGAGACCAGAGTTCATATGGCCAGGTTATGACTCCACGAATCCAGAGCTGCCCCAGGGGTGTTCAGGAGGGTGCTGGATCCCAGTGACATCTTGGGGGCCATTAAGCAAAGGGGGTCCCGGTAGGGACTGTGGTATTTGGTTCTGTCTTTTGGCATCCCCGGGAACCTGGAAATGTCCCAAACAGGCCCTTGAGCGGGGGGAGGGGAAGTAGAGAGAGGGACTGAGGCCACAGGATCCCAGCCACACTCAAAGGCACAGCCCAGATGTCCACCAGGTCTCTGGCACCTCCTTCCCTGGAAGCTGATAATCCCCAAATAATGTACTGTGACCTCAAAGGGGTGAGACGTATCTGTTGTGGAAAAAGAGTAAGGTAGGAAATTCACTGTCCTCTCCTTCACCAATTTTGTCCAGTATAAGCCTGCACCACACTCTTCTGGGTGTATGTTTGATTTTTATACATTGTAAAGTCTGAAAATCAAATAGCTTTGAAAGAGACACATCTCTGGAACTAGACCTGGACTCTGTCTTATTATTTTTCAATCACACCAGGCAGGTGACACACCTGGAACACTTCAGAGGACAGAGAGGTCAAAAAGGTGTCACTTTGTACTGAAAGGACCATAACCTGTAACCACAGTTATGGGGGGTGGGGACAGGAAGGAGCATGGTGAAGGAGGGTCATACTGGCCAACATAGTCACAAGTTAGAGTCCCAGCTCTCAAGTTTTGTTAGTTTAACTCCCTCCCCCACAAATTCTCCTCCTTTCAGGATGACCTAACTTCCTTGGAATAATCTTTTTTTCACTCTGTGGTGAAGAGAGGCAAAAACTTGGCTGAAAAAGAGCTTCTCGTTACATTGTGGAAAACCAGAGGGCAGATCCCTTAGTCCTTGCCATGGCTTGCCCCGACCATCTTTGGAGCTCTTTATGTCTTGATTAGACTGTTCACCTTTGCACTTTTCTTGGTATAGTGACACATGGCTGTCTTTTACCCCTTCCAGTTGAAAGTTGCTTTGTTCATTATAAATCATCTCATCACGAGATCTTTTAGTTCCCCACGCGAAGAATAACTGGACAGAATAGGGGATGGAAATGTATCCACTGAATTCTATGCCCCACCCCCAACTCAGGCAGAAGCCCCAAGAACCAAACACAGGCCCTCTTGCAAGTCCTGCATATTGAAGGGGACATCCCCGGGTCAAGGAATTTGCTGGGAGTTAACTCAGGAAATGGCCATTTCCCTGGGTAGCTAGCAAGTGCCTGTAGACTCTGGCTGCCTGGGCTTCTGGGGTAAGGAGCCGGTCCACTTACATGCAGCCTTCCAGGACCAGCTTCCAGGGTCTGTGGGCAGAGGTGAGTGGCCAGGTGAAGTCTCATAACTTGGAAGGTAGCTGGGCTAAAGAGGAGAGCTCGGCTCCTGCAGCCTGACTTGAGCCTGGGGTTCTGCTGGGAGGGACACTTGGAAGGAGACACAAGAAAGAGCGACAGGTAGAGACACTTGAAAGAGATGTGTGGGTGAGAGACCTTGGGAAGGCTGACAATGGCAGCTGTTATGTTATCTTGATGTGGTTTCTCCTTTTGTACCAGCTTTCTGGTCCCTGTGCCAGGAAGCCTCCCCACCTCCCACCATAGTTTGCTGCTGGAACGTGACTGAGACTTGAGGCAAGCTTTCAGGCCTCAGCTGTTCTGCTTTTGGTCAACTCCACTTGACTTTTGGTAAACTGCTACCATGAGAGGACCAGTAATTTGGTGTATTTTATTGGGAAACTATTATCCTTTCTTCTTTGTGCACACTAGTTCTATCAAATCTCTCTCACACTAAGAGTTTACTACCGTTGTCTTTATGCAACAAATTTCAGGACCCCCACTTTAGAACAAATGTTCTAAATAAATTTGTTCTGTAGTGTACCACATTTGTCTGGGTCCCTGGCTCGGTTGTGTTGTAACATTATGACGCCCTAAACTATGTCAGTGTCCCACCCTGGCTCTGCTAATGTCCCATGGTCTCAGGGTGAGGGTGGAGTCATAGTCCCATGATTGTTCTTCCACAGGGCTGGTGTCCAAAGACTCAAAGCCTCACCATTGTGCCCTCAGCTGAGCGAAAGCACGGATGCTTGTTAGACACTCATTTAAACAAGTGGCATGAAGACTCTAGGTCAGGCTTGGCAAAAAGAGTCTAGCAAGGAGCAGCTCTCTTAATAAGATGGCTTTTTGTTTCAGAAACAATCTCAGTGGTTCATATGAATGAGAATCGTAATAGCACCTTATTCCATGTGCTAGGATGGGCTTGTTTCTTCCTACCCTGCCCGTAAAGCACCTTAAGCCATTGTATGCAAATTATTATTTTCTAACCAGACAATCTAAGAGAGGCAGCTGAATGTTTAATAATCTGTAAGGAAATATATTGAAAAACCTTTAAGGACAGAATTCTAATAAACATTACCTCTTTTCAAATCTTGTACATTTCTTAAACTCAAATATGTGTAGTTCATTTTTCTTTGCAGGATGTTTTATAAAAGGTCTGGAAAACACATGCCATGAACAGGAGGCGGCATCTTCAATCAGGTCACTTTGGTCCTGACATCTTAGAGATGAGATAATTCAAAAAACTTGGATGCCTGTAGTCACCCCCAATTGGACATTGCATTTTCTCCCCATCTTAGAGATTACCTGTTCAGACACCCTCTTCTAGAGACGGGATTTTGCACAGCCCTTTGCTAATTCGTGTTTGGAAGATTCTCCTTGTAGAGCCTGAGCTTCACAAATTACCCTTGGCCAATTCAGAGCATTTCCCCCAAAAGTGGTCCAGGGGTTCTGCCCCACTCAGCTAACCCAGCCCTGCCACATTCTCGGAAAGTCACAGGTTCACTAGGTTCCAGGGCCACTGAGATTAAGCAGCTCTCGGGAATGAGCTCCCTGGAGGTGGAATGTCAGAGAACTGGCAGTGAGGCCGCCCAGCTTCCTCCTTTGTCTCCAGACCTGGGGACATGCCTGGGATGACTGGCCCTGCTCTGTCAGGGTGCCCCTGACAACCCCCCAGCGGGGGCAGGGCCTGCTAGACTCGTTCTTAAAGTTACACTTTAAAACAGGAAACACTACCTGGCCAGTCACAGAATTGGCAAAGTGACTGTTTTGCCAGCAACCAGGCACGGAGTGGGGGTGAGGGGCTGAGAGGGCAGCCATGAGGCTGATGAGCCCCCCACTCCCAGTGAATGTGTATGCTTTCTCTTTGGGCTCTCTCTGGGGTTCTCTCGTGGTCTCTTCCTCTCTAGCCTTTGCTGGTCCTCTCACAGCCTCTCCACTGTAGCTCTTTCCTCTCCGAGTGATGCCACCTGTATAACCACAGCTTCCTGTCTCAGGAGTGTCCACTTATGCATGCCCACCCCACACTCCAGGTGTGCAACTCCCAAGCACCTTCGACACCCAAGGCTTCTAGTGGTATAGAAGCCTGACCATTTTCACTCAACCCTACAGTGACCAAGTGGGGCTTAAACCTCAGGAGGTAACTAGGTGTTAAGTCTCAGCACGTGCTATCACTGCTATGGCTGAAGTTCAATCCCTGGCCAGGGAGCTAACCCACATGGTGCAGCAGACTGCTCCTGTTTCACTCACTGCTCCTTGAAAGCAGTGTATTTCAGTCGATCTGCCTGTTCTGCTTCCCACTTTGTCTCTGGTGAATTCTTTCACGCCCCCTCCCCCCCACCTCTGGCCTACACCCTAGTTCTTCTACACAATTTAAAAAAAAAAAGCCCGGGTCCTCCCTGGTGGTGCAGTGGGGTAAAGAACAGCACTGAGAAGCTAAAACCACTTCAGCATGAGTTCGAATCCTGCCCCGGACGTGACCACATGGCACAGCAGACCTCTCCTGACCCGCCCGCTGCTCCCCTCAGGAGTGTACTTCATCTGTTGGCCTGTTCTGCTCCCAACTCTGTCTCTGGTGAATCCTCTCTCTGCCCTGCACCTCTGGCCTGTGCCCCAGTTCTATATGCACAAATAAGTAAACATCTCTAAAAAAAAAAAAAGCCCTCAAAAGCTACCCGTTTACATAGCACTTACCCAGCATAAAAGTTATAAAAGAGACTGAGTTAACAGACTGTTCTAACACTTGAAAAATGCAATTAGGAGGAACCTATGTTATATATTTAATCCATCAAGACTGAGAAATAGTTTCCAGTGGGAAAATTACATGCTGTCCCCTGGATCTCCTGGAATATATAATGTCTAGAAAGTTCAAATGACATGTTCATGTCTTCTTGGTGCCAAGCCAAGTGAATGGGCACCAAGAAGTGTTTCTACCCAGTCATTACTCAAGTTTCCCACATGGCTGAATCTAATTAATTAGGCCTAGCCAAACCTGCCAGCCAACGCCCAGGGCCCAATTGAATAACCCTGAGAGAATTTAGAAACACCCCTTCAACAAACACTCATTTATTACCACCTGCATCCAGTGTCTCACCTTTGTAATAGATAGTTCCACTACCTGGTGGAACTTCTGCAAAACACAGGCTTTAGAAACTAAAAGTCAAAAACCTTTGCTCAACTTTTCATTAAGCATTTTCTCTGGTTTCTTAAAAGTTGAGGCAATGGTCCTTGACACTCTCAAACCACTGACAACTATTAATTTAGGAATATTAATTTCTATTCCACTGTGACTCAGAGTTTGCCCAGAACCAAGAATCATGTGATTTCTTTTACTTCAAGCCAAATATCAAAGCACTGGGTAGCTTCTACCGGCCCATTTGTTGCCCTAGAAATTGGTTTCAGCCTTGTTTTCTCTTCAAAGTCTGTAAAATATTCCCAGAATGGGTTACAAACACCTCTGAGTTCCACCCCCCCACACACACACCCGCTTCTCCCCCCCATCTCCCGGCCACACACCACCTTTGTGCCTTTCTTGGAAGACTCTGGAAAGTTAGTCCAGAGCAAACCTCCATGCTTGAGAACCAAGGGTTCCTTTGGTTCCAGTGTCATTCACCACACGTGGCTGAGGGCTGTTTCTGTCTCAGGGACTGTCCAAAGTACCAGTGAAGAGCAGGCCACCATGCTTCCTGCTTTCCCAAGGCTTGCCTCGGAGAGAAGGTGGAGGGGAAGGAAAGACAATAAACAAATAAACAAAGTAAGTTCTGATAGTGACAAATGATAGGATAAAGATAACACAGAGGCTAATGGCAAGAGAATGACTGGGGTGAGGGCTGGGGAGTCCAGGAAAACTTTGCTAAGGTAACAGCATTTGAGCTGAGACCAGAATGATATTATGTTAAGTGTGTCATGTTCTGTTAGACATACTTCTCTATATATTTTTTGAGATTTATTTTATTTATTTATGCATGTAAGAACTGGGGTGTCGACCAGAGCTGTGGGGTGAAAGGATTCACCAGAGACAGAGTGGGGAGCAAAATAAGCAGATCTACTAAAATACACTGTAAGGGGCGCAGTGGACGACACCAGAGAGGTCTGTTGCACCATGTGGGTCACCTCCTTGGTGGGGGATTGAACTCAGGCCACAGTGGCTGGTGATAGCTTGATAGTGCTGAGACTGTAATTCGTGCATCACCAGGGAGGCCCGACTTCTCTATTTTTAAAGCAATATGACAAAGCATAAACTCTAGTAGAATATAGAGATTGATTGGGAAGGCATGGTCCTCTCAGATGTTCTTTTAGAGTAGGGGGAGGAATATAAATGGGCTTATTCCCATGGACAAAGGTCCATCCAAATGTCTCATCCAAATTAAAATGTACTTTCCTTTGACCTAACAACACCCCTTCCAGGGGTTTCATCTATATAAATAAAAGCCCATCAGCAGGCAGATAGATATAAAAGGATACTCTTTACACCACAGCTTGTGGTAGCAAAAGGCTGAGAACAACCCCAAATCACTAGAGGATTAGTTGAGTACATTAGGGAACATCTATCTGCGAGAACATCTTGCAGTCATCAAAAAGAATGAGATTGAGCTCCAAGATAAACTGTTAAGTGAAAAAAAGGAGGGGCAAGAACGATATGTTCAATATTCTATCATTTTGAAAATATGTGTATATATATTATCTTTGGAAGGATATAAAGAAAATGATAATATTTTTCTTCAGCAGGGGTTAGAGAAGAATTAGGAAAACTATATTCTGTTGTAACTTTCATTTTTTATCATGTGCATGCACTAGCTAATTCATAAACATGTTTTGAAAACTATAGCATTGCAGAATAAGTAATTGTGCATGTAATTTTCATATAAATTTCTTTTCATGCATACTTACCTATTACAGCTGCAGCTGGAGTGAATTTTAAATGTTAGTAGATTAGCTTCTAGAATCAGTTGTGCAGTCACCTTCTTGGCTGGCTCAACACATGGGCGTTTCTCAGCGAGGGCTTGGGTGTGGTCTCTGTAAAGGACCAGTTTGAGAAACCTTTCAGGAAAGGTATTTTCTTCTAGAATGGACATTCCTCTTGGAAGACAGTGCACTCCTAATTCATTCAGAGCTTTGAATAACTAACCCAACCGGTGTTCTGATAAGGAATCAAAAGATAGTTTCCACTGCATGATTAATACTGTAATTGTATTCTAAGTTAGAACAGACCTTGATTTCTAAGAATGAACTTGTTCCAACAGGAATATTTTTCTTAGCTCTCACTAAGCTATTTCATGTTCTGTTCCACTTATGATTATGAGCTGATAAGAGCCTTCAACTACCAGTCACATTTTAGAAATGCAATGGAAATCAAAGGCTTTTCAGATGCCTGTATGCCAAGCACAATGTCGTGCCAGGGCCGCACAGCCAATAACACTTATAACCCTGTCCCTCACAGGTAGAAAATCTGCCCCTTATTAAATAAATCATGTATGCATAGAAAAGTTTTATTGCAAAGAAAATTTGCCCCTGATAATTGGAAATAACCATGGAAATGACATTCCGTATCTATTTTTAAAATGCATTAAATATGTATCCAGTGGAATTGTGAGGCATTAACTCGCTTGTAGGCAAAATTTCCATGAGCTACAAGGGGGAGTGAGAATTCTTGTGAGGACAGAGCTTGGGGAATTGGCAGAGACGCCTGCATTTGGGTCCCAGTGGGGCCTGCAGAAAGAGAAACAGGTCATTAGAAACAAGCGTGGGAAGAGTCCCGAGAACAGCTGTGTCAGAGAGCACGACCCGAGCCCAGGGTGGCCGGCCACTTAGGACAGCACAGGATGGCAGCTCGATGAAGACGTGGGTGCCGCTGGTTGTGGCAGAGTCCACCCCCACGTGAAGCTGGGCACACACACGAGGTGTCTCCCCTGGTGGCTTTTGCTTTGATCCAAGCCCAGTCAGTGTCACAGGTGCCTTAGCAGGAAGCAGGCTGTTTGTTATCTGTGCCATGGTGTCTGACCCCAAAGGAGGAAGTGACTCAAAAGTGGGCTCACTCGGGATCGGGGTCCCTTGTGATCAGGTTTCAGGGAAGGTTGTCATGGCCTTGGCAACACACGCGGGCTAGAAGGGGGGTGAGGGAGAGGGGAGGGCTGGGGTATAAGCTTCAGGTAGTAGAGGTGTGGCAAGGGAAGCCTGAGAGAGCAGCTCAGCAAGGGTCTAGAAGTCCCTCCTGGAAGCGGCCCCACCCAGGAGGTTCTGCTCCTTGAGAGGCCACTGATGCCTGAGAGGCTGGTGGAGGACAATGAGAACCGACCTGCATTTCCACTTGTATTTCCCACCTTTTGTTTTTGAAATCCCTCTTGGGGTCACAGCCTAGAGTCAGAAGACTTTTTTCACTAAGTACAATATGTCTCTAAGGTCAAGACCTTTAGTATGTATGACTCAAGCTATTGAAGCATTATTTTCTTAACTTAGAATCAGCAGTTTGGAAGTGGCTGTAAAAATCCACCCTCTCAGTTTTTGTTTTTGTTTTGTTTTGTTTGTTTTTGCAGATGAGGAAACTGAGGTAAGTAACTTGGATAAATTTCTCAGGAAATCTGGAGCTAGAATTTAGATTTTCTTTCTCCAAGAAGAGTTCATTGCTACTTGAAAAGTAACATTAATTTCCTTTCACATTCTACTCACAGTTCTATTCACTCCATTTCAATCTGTGTGGTCCATTTCCCTGTCCCAAGAGAACTGAATATGTTGATTCAGCAGGAATTTTCACAGAGGGGAGAGGTAAGTGGAAAGAGGGGAGAAGGCGCAGAAGGGAGGGAGAGGGGGAGAAACATGTAAGCCTGTATAAAAAGTCCTACAAAGCAATGTGACCAAAGGAACCTTAATTGACAAATAATGTCCAGATTTAAAACACTTGGGACACCAGCTCAGACAAATGACATACAGAAGATAGGATTAAAATGCTTTCGGAGGACACCTCTCCACGTCATCCACTGCAGATGCCTTGGCTTGGTCTGGGAGTTTGCACTTAATCACTGCAGGTGATGTTCATACAGTGCCAAGTAAAAAGGGATTTGGCATTTTCCAGTTCAATAAGTCTAAACAAACCACATAATTTGACAGTAAGTAGATTGTGTTTTACTAACATTTTCCAGTCTGACGATCTGTATTGATCAAATCCACTAACTTACTGCCTCTCTGGCTAGCTGTGAGAAACTCAGTTAAGAATTGTGGCACTCACGGGGATTACAATTGAGACGAAAAAAAAAAATGTACAAAATGATGTAAAAATAAATAATCTATTGTTAGAAAGAAAAGAATGATGGCACCTTATCTTCTCTTTCTTCATGTAACAAGTCTCTCCATGGTGGTGAGATACCCATTCTGCTGAGTCACATCATATCCCCCTCCCTCACTTGGGGTGGGTCTGAGATGCAGGGCCACACTTCCTGGACTTACAGGGCCTTACACTCTTAGGCCTTGTTTTAGCTAGTCTTTGTTATTTGTTTAACTAATTCAGACAGTGCTGGGTTACCAGAGTGTAAATGATGTAGAGAGAGGCACAGGATCACACTCTCCAGCTGTTTGTTACATCACACCCTTCACCCAGATCCCCATCTTCCTCCACCACAGTGCCTTGTGCGCTGCCCCCCCACCCCTTTAATCTTACCCATCCTATTTTTTGTCTGTTTAAGCTAATCTTAACTTTATGGGGTTTTGTTTGCTTGTTTTGTTTTTTTAAGATTTATTTATTCAAGCATACAGAACTGAGGTACAGGCCAGGGGTGGTGATAGGAGCCACCAGAGACAGATTGAGGAGCCGGACAGGCAGATTCGCTGAAATACACTGCTGAGGGGAACATTGGGTGAGACAGGAGAGGTCTGCTACCCCCATATGGATCACCTCCGGGACTGGGGATCGGACTCACACTGAAGTGGCTGTGGCTAACTTGCAATGCTGCGTCCTAACCGATTGCACCATCAGGGAAGCCCCTAATCTAAACTTTGTGCTTTAAAAATGGGTCCCAAATCTTCTCTCTGCATTTACTCACTCAGCAAACATTACTTATTGAGAGTTCATGACTCCCAGCTTCAAAAAAGTTACCAAAGAAACAAAGATACCCAGCCTAGTGACAGAGACATATCTCCAAATAGACAATAAGGATGTTGTGTGGTAAAACAGATATTTCTTGTTTCTGTTTTTTTTTTTTTTAAAGATTTATTTATGTATGCATACAGAACTGGGGTATAGGTATAGGGGTTGTGAGAGGATTGACCGGAGACAGAGTGGGAGCAGAACAGGCCGACTGATGAAGTACACTGCTGAGGGGAGCAGCGGGTGGGTCAGGAGGGGTCTGCAGTGCCATGTGGTCACCTCCAAGTGGGGATCGAACTCATCGTGAAGTGGTCTTAGCTTCTTAGTGCTGTGCTTTAACCTGCTGTGCCACTAGGGAGGGCCCATTTCTGTTCTTTTTTTTTTAAGTTAGCTCAGGTCTGTCTGCCCCACCACTCATCCCTGGAGGTGGTGTATGATGCACAACCCCCTCAACACACCGTGTGGAAGCTGGCAGGTGTTAGAGACCGGAAAAATCCCATATCCCCTCTCCTTCATTTCACCTTCATTTTTGTAATAATGCCTGTTTTTGTTAATAAAGTTTTATTTACACAACCACACTCACTGATTGACATAGTGTCTAGGGTACTTTCAGAAAATGTGAAAGTTAGTTGTTAGAGAGAATGTATGGCCTGAAAACATGAAATATCAATATTTACTATCAAAACCTTTATAGAAAACCCTATGCTAGATAGTTTTGATAGTTTATAAAATTTTGTAAGATGTGGACAAGGAAGGATTGGGACTATAAAAATCTTTATATCACAACCAACCTCATACAAGTTTCTTAAAACAATGGTAGAATTAAAGAAGAGCTTAGATTTCTATTTTATGTAAAGACAAATATTTCAAGGTGGTTGAGCTTTTTTTTAACTGATGACAATTTGACTCGAGACATTTTTGAACAAAACAAAGTAAAAACACCCCCACAAATTTAAACTGTCCTTTCAATGAAAAGGTCCCTTCATTTTTAAATACTGCATGAGAAAGCTTACATATTTCACAAGAAATCTACTATGAAGAGAGGGTTTTGAAAAAGAATTTTTAGATGTGTTTTTATTGACATGATTCTGTAATGTGGGGGAGGTTCCCAGTTCCCTGCCCCAGGGAGGGGGGAGCTGAGCAGGAAGAAGCTGGAGAAGAGACTGAAAAAGGAAGGAATCAGGATGGAGAGCAGTGAGGAGACCTGGAGGAGACAAGTGGAACAGATGTGTGAAGAAGCTGCTTTTGGTTTTGGTCCTGAACTGGTTGAAACACATGTGGATGAGTCCCATGGGGAGGTTAACTATGGAATATTTTATCTTATATTTGATTTTGCTCTTTTCCCAAACCTATTTGGCTTTTTTTGACCCTTTTCTATGGATCCCACTGGGAGGACCCACAGACTTGTGGTGGCTTTCTAGCCTTGTGTGGGTTAATCCTGTTTAAAGGGGCACTTATCCATGAGGGGATGTAACTTCAGGGGCTTGATTAGGAAGTTATATCCTTTGTCTTTGCTGCATTACACACTAATTGTATTGAAGTTCCTTTCTATTAAAAGTCTACATGTCTTGTCATGATGCAGTAGATGTCAGAACCAATTTACAACAGACAGGTTTGGGAGTTCTGGGGTGCCCCTCTCCCTGTCCTGTAACGATTCTGTTTTTTAAAAATTGTATCACATAAATATGGTCACACCTGTATTCCAGAATACTCAGAAGCAGAATTTTCCTATTTAAGTCATCCAAATGAGGAGTTTCAATGGAACTTGAAGCTGTATTTAAAAAATATAAAAATATACACTTTTCTATTGGTTTGCAAGAGTGACTGGTTAACATCTGGAAATAGGAATATTTATTAGCTGGATTTTAATGGAAATTTTTGTCTAAGAAGGGTAAGAACACAAAATGAATATTATGGTGTAGTAATGATGGACCACTTCTCTTAGGATATAAGTATCTCTGATACAATTTTTCTAGCTACTATTATTCATATTTCTTAGTGAGAATAAAGATATTTGTGTATATTTAATATATACATTTAAAAAAATATTTTCTTTTACATTATGAATATTTCTTTTTGTTACTCTATTTCTATTTTCATATTTGATTTAAAATGTAGCAGAAAAGAAAATGTATGTAGTATATGAATTAACAAATATACATAACTTGGGATGCTACCCCCAAATCTTTAATGATAAAAATATATCATTGTAGGGCCCTCCCTGGTGGCGCAGCGGGTTAAAGCACAGCACTGAGAATCTAAAGCCGCTTCTGCATGAGTTCGATTCTCCGCCTGCCCGGAGGTGAACACATGGTGTGGCAGACCTCTCCTGGCCCACCCGCTGCAGCTCACTTTGTCGATCTGCCTGTTCTGCTCCCCACTCTGTCTCTGGTGAAGCCTCTCACCGCCCCTGAGCCTCTGGCCTGCACCCCAGTTCTGTATGCACAAATAAATAAATCTTTTAAAATATATATATATATATATGTCATTGTAATGTTGAGATAATACTGATACTTGTGGGTGAATTTGGGGGTTTAGCAGACTCTGGTTCAATAGGGCTCTGCCACTCACTTGCTATGTTCTCTTCATGAAAATAGTTTATTCTAGGACTTAAGTTTGTTTTTTTTTTAAGATTTATTTATTTATGCATACAGAACTGGAGTACAGGCCAGAGGTCTGGGGCGGTGAGAAAACTCACAAGAGACAGAATGGGGAGCAGAACAAGCAGCTCGACAAAGTACACTGCTGAGGGGAGCAGTGGGCAGGTCAGGAGAGATCTGCCAGGCCCTGTGGTTCAGCTCCCTGGCCAGGGATTGAACTTATGCTGCAGTGGCTGTGGAGAGCTTTATAGTGATGTGTTTTCACCTGTTGCACCAACAAGAGGGCCCAGGCCTTATTTTCTTAATTGTAAATTGAGATATGGCCTACAATCCACCGAGTACAGAGCCCACCTGGCACATAAAAATTGTTAATAAATATCAATAGAAATTTGACAAATAATAAATATTATTGTAACTAACTCAAAGTTCTTGAGACATCAGGGTTGCCATTTCCTTTAATATCCCAATAAAATCAGTTCTTCTCATTTCATTTGCTTATGAGAAGGCCACCTATGCTCCAGAACTTCTATAGAGGTGCTTAGATTCTTCTGGTACTTACATGTCCCTGATGTGTCTCTCTTGCTGAGGTGTCTATCACTTGCAGGCTTCCTTCTCTTCATGACCCTAAGTGTGGACATAACCTCCTTTCATACACTCCTAAGATTGAAGGCCATTGTAAGTCTTTCAGATAACACAGGGTAAATACAGTGCAGAACAGGAAACAACTTAAAATTTAGGTATCAGACAATGCCCTTCCTGAGTTCCTGGACTGTTGCCCAAAGCTGGGAATGTTTTACTGATTCTACTCAGCCTGTGGTGCTGGCCTGTCTCCTTGTTGGCACTATTCTTTCCCGTTCAGAGAACTTTCTGCCTTCTTAGGTCTTCACTGAACTCAGAATCTAGTCCTGGTTTTTCAGACCACTATAGGTACAAGGTACAGGCTACCATAGTTGGGGGTGGGCATTTAACCCCTCCAGGGGTACTGTACACACCAAAGAGTAAAACTCCCTGGAGTGTACAGTAAGGCAGCCCTGACGCTGGCCAGCAAAATAGAAGTGAAAAATCTTCATTTCAAAATTAAAAAACCTATTAACATATCTTCCAAAACAAAAGTCTACCTGCCATATGTCTCTTTCACTCACTAGAAAATCAAAGCGACACATGAACAATAGCTCCAGTTAGAATCTGGAAGTTTCACACATCAGGCCATGGAAATTCAGCTTAAAGCCCACTTTTGGGCTTTCTGAAACAAGGTTTTGCCTTTGGAACCATTGGTTTTTAATGGATACTTAGGACTTTGTGAGAGAAATTGCCCTTTAATGAAATCCTGATGTAACCTTGAAAGGTAATGTAATGATAAATACTTGTTAGTTTTTCTCAACAGCTTTTCCCTTTTTCTGTACTAACAACCCTCCAATCTTAGTTAAAGGTGACAACTTGCTTAATGTCTCATCCTCCTGCCCTAGGGAATGAATGATTAGTTCAAATTATTTATAGTGATTCTGTCCCCCTTGCCAGGAACTGGCTTAGGCATGGACTGTGCTGCACCCCAGCATACTAAGACCAAAATAGCAGTCCACTAAGGTGCCTTTGTAAAGTTTTTCTAACTTTGGGGAAGGCATCATCACCAGGGGATCCTTTCTTCCTGTTTTTGAATATTGCAAATAAGATGAAATGGAGTATTTGGAGCCAGAGTTGGCATCTTGCAATCAGGAGTGGTGAGTCATATAGAACCCTTAGAAATGCTGCACCTCTGGATTAATCCGTGTTGGAACTACATGTTCTGGATTTCTATTATAAGAGATAATTCATTATATTCATTATGAATGAGGACATCTTCATGTATTTTTATAATTTTTATATTTATTATTTTACATTTCATGTATTTTTACCCAAAATATCTAATTACTATTACCTCCCAGAAGAGTTTTTGGAGGTAAGTACAAGAGGGAAAAGCAACATGAAGTAGATGGCCTTTCTTTCAAAGCTAAACTCCAAATAATGTCCTCTGGTAGACAAGAAGTTAGGAGTGTAATGTCCTTACTTCTTTAAGAAACAAAGGTTTCTAATTCTTTAACAAGGAACTGAAGAAATTGTATACTTTGTCAAGTTAAAGGGAGTTACTCTAAATCCTGGAGCACTGTGCCTTCTAGGAGGAACTGCTTGGTTCTGAGAGCTAGTCATCGTGTTCTTGAACTAGCTGTTTATACTCTTTCTTATGCAAGAACAAAAGATCACCCAAAGGAGGGTTGAGTCTACTAAGCCCATTGCTAGACAATCTTAATGCTAAAATTTCCCATCTCTGCATCTTCTTTTTTTCTCCAACTAACCCTCTAGCACAATTTGCTTTTTCCCCCTTTCATGAGGACTGGACTATGTAACTGTCATGCTGTCTTTCTATCTAAGTGCCCCCTTAATTTAAGTGAGGTTTGTCCTTAGTATGCATACACACTACTCTTGGAATACCACTGGTAGTTTACCTTTTAAAATTTCCATTGGAATTTTTTATATTTGTAATACACTATTTTTAAAAATAGTATTTTTTTATTGAGGTAATGTTTGTTTACATCACTGTATGTTTGCAGTACAAATTCACACTTCTAGAGATGTTACCACACCCACCACAAAACACCCACAATCTTCTATCATAATCCATTGCCCTCCCCTCCAAATTTTGCTCCCCACCTGCCCCAATAGCCTCAATTCTATGCTCAACTTTTCTTTATATTCCAAATCATCCAGTATTTGTCATCTCCTGACTCATGTTACTCAGTATCTTGTCCAGTTCCATTCATGTTGATGTAATTGACAACTTCACCTTTTGGCAATCTTTTTTTTTTTTTTTTTAACTAACTGAGCAGTATTCCACTGTTTGTATGTACAGCTTCTTCACTCATTCATCACTGGGCACTTCAGCTGTTCCCATAACCTGATTATAAACAGTGCTTCACTGGACATAGAAGTGCAGATACCACTTTCAAATACATTTTTGTGTAATTTTCCTTTTAATTACTAAGTTATAATAGAACAGCTTCCTGATGAGTCAATGTAATTACCATTGTACTTGAATTAGTTTACTATTAGTTGTTACAAATTACCACACATTTAGAAACTTAAAAACAAACAAAAATACCTTGTATTCTGGAGGTGAGAAGTCCCAAAATGAAGGATTCATTCCTTCTGGAGGCTTTCATGGAAACTGTTTCCTCACTTTTTCTAGCTTCTAGAAGCAACTGCTTTCCTGGCTCGTGGCCTCATTTTCTATCTTGAAAGTTAGCAGCATAGCATCTTCCAAACTGACCCTTCTGCCTCCCTCTTAAAAGGATCTTGTGATGACATTAGGCCCCCTATAATCCAGAGTAATTTCCCTGTTTTAATCACAACTGCAGTGTCTTTTTGGCACATAAACTAACATCCACAAGTTGTTGAAATTAGACTTTGACATCTTAGAGACTATTATTAGCCTCCCACACTATTTCCATTGCTGCCACTGCTAAAATTTCATTGTATACCTGAGCCAGGTGCTGTGCTGTTTCACACTTCTTATCTTTTAGTCTGTAAACGACATGCTAAGATTGTGTAACTTTCTCAGAGGCTTGTGACAAAGCCATTGCTTCCTGATGACAGTAATTCATCTCAAAAGTAACAGTAATTCACAAATCTTCATTCCTACTTTTATCTAGTATTGATATATATGCCTGTAAGACTACAAACTTCTACTTTTAGAAAAATGTAGTCAGAAACATCATATGGATAGAAACTTGCTTTTAGAAAAAAATTGGGTATGAGTAGCTGGGATTTAAAGCTAATAGTTTCTGGGTTCAGTAAGCTCAACTCATTGAGACCAGCACTAATCACTTATGGTTGCTGATTCTAAATGTTCATTGTCCTAAGCTTAGAAATGATGATTTAAACCCTTGACCATATACTATAAAATGCATAACCATTAAATGGGGTCTTTGTCAGTAAAATGTGGGTTAATGTCCAAATGCATCACTTGTTCAAAAACTACTTTAAAAATGATGGTTGCCACTATGGAAAACTGTTTGGAGGTTTCTAAAACTGCTAAAAATGGAGCTTCCATATGATCCAGCAATCCCACTCCTAGGTATCTACCCAAAAGACACAAAGACACCGATTCAAAAAGACATCTGCACCCCCATGTTTACTGCTGCTTTATTTACAATCAGAAAGACAGGGAAACAGCCCAAAATGTAGATGACTGGATTAAAAAGATGTGGTGCATATACACAATGGAATATTACTCAGCAACCAAAAAATAAGCAAACACATGCCTTTTGCAGCAACATGGATGGAGCTGGAAAAGATCATGCTTAGTGAAATAAGCCAGTAAGAAAATGAAAAATACCGGATGGCTTCACTCATAGCAGGAGTATAAAGGACCAGGGGAGAAGATAATAAGGAATTATAGACCAGAGACATTTTATGGGGGTGAAATGGGGTCAAAAACAGTGGGGGGAGGGAAATGCACTGGACTACGGTGATGGCACACAGGTGATTTTGTGATGGGAAGCCCAAGGGGGTTACAACTGAGATGGAAGAAGGCACAAAATGAAGTCACAAAATGATGTAAAAATAAACTATTAAAAAAAAACCTGACGGTTGCATAAGAATTTCACATTAGCACTGAAGGAGTTCCACTTTATGTAGCTGAATAGCATGTTTAGTGTACTCTTGCCATTCAAATCTGTTAAATATGTTCCTTAAAGTATTGTGATGTGCCTAAACAGATGGTATCTGAACAGAACACTCACCAAATGACAACTTGACACCTAAGACTTGTTAAAGTATTAAAAGGGCTAGATGCTCTTGAACACAGGCTTGAGCCTTTTTGCCATCTGATTTGATCAAGGATACTTGAAGATTGGATATAATTGAGATTACAAAAACTTGCATGAAAATAGTCTGAGTGGTTTACAGCCTGTTGGCTAACTAATTTCAGCTGCACATGGGAGTTATTGTAATGATCCATTAATCCATTTGAACATGTGTTATAGATTAAGTATGTGCTACAATTCTTATGTAGATATGGTTGTGCTGAGTAACAAATTTGCTTACAAAGATCATTAAATTAATAGAAACTTTTGGCTATTTTCCACTTTATTAATCACTCTATACTTAAGTACAAATTAAGTGTAAGATTCTGATATCCTTAAAGTGGTTTTGGTACTATTTGAAGAATTTAACAAGTGTTCACAAAATACCTAACACACAAACTTTCATACATGTATATTAGAGCTGTAAAAGAGCTGCTATCTGACAGCTCTATTCAGGAGAGCTAGTCTCCTACAAGATGTGCTGAGTTGAACAATGAAATAACAATAGCTGGTAATACTGATGAAACCTTTCAATAATAGCTATTTCTATAGTAGCTTATGAATAAGGTTAACAAGCTCAAGGTCAAAAGTACTATTTCATATTTTAAAAACTGGCCTGCAATAAAATTACCTAAATTGATAAACTACACAGGTCTGTTTCTAAACCCCAATACTAACTTGAAAGAAAAGTGTACTTGGCGTTCAATTTGTACACAAATACTACCAGTTTGTTACAGCATTTTACAAAAATTGTTCACACTGCAACCTCAAAATTGGAACACCTTATCATTTGACTTTCAAAAGGGCCAACTGTATTTTCAAAGCTGAGAAAACTAACCACATGAAAGGCTAAGTGAGCTAAGATTATAGCATAGTTGTAGCAGAAAAGCTTAATTATTAAAACAAGTTACACAGTGGCAACAACGGGTTAGATTTTAGAAAAGCTTCATATAAGCACATTTTGAATGATGGATTCCAATTAAATAAAACTGGAATCTTGCAGTCTTACCTTCCTTTAAGTGAAAGAGAGAAAAACCCTGACTTGAACTGACAGTACAATACAATCCAGGTGCTGAATGTATATATATTTAATGCAGTCATTTTTAGACCCAATATAATATTTCTCTTTAAAGATTAGGCCCTAATAATTCACTTTTATGTCTAAATAACATTTACTAAAATGAACAGGTTTGTAATGAAAGGCAGGATTTGGTTTTAGAAAAGTATAAAGGATCCAATATTCCTAAGCTGTTCAAGCATTTTTTAAAAAAAGTCCTGTCTATAAGATTGTATGACACTGGAATATCTGTGCTTGCAGATTCTCACTGAAAATCTTAACCACAGGTTTAAATTAAGTTACATCTTTCGGAAATGTTGGAAATGATTTAAACCCATGGAATCATTTACAAATTTAGATCAATTCCATAGTTCTTGTTTAGCTTGACACATAATACCATACCGGAGCTAAAAATTTATTCTACTAGGGGTGGAGGGAGGAACTGTCAGAGACAGTCATGTTTGCCAAGCAGATGACTTTTAGTTAGCTGAAATCTAAGGAGGAGCTAGAGTTGAGATTTCTTCTGGCATCTGGTGAGGACTACCTGTGCAGTTTTTCACTGAAGTTGTTAGCTGATATAAAATGTATCTCTTTCCCCCAAGTACTCACCTATAAAATATTTATTCTCTTTTTATGACTTACAATTGACTACTAGAGGATATATTTTCTGCTGACTTCCAGAGCACAAAAGTTTAAACAGCAGTCCTGAACAGACTTAGGTCACTCAATTCTCCCATTCAACCAACCAACCAATCAACCAACCAGCCAGCATTTTCTGATCATTCATTGTGTATTGCACACTCAGTTATCTTAAATGGAACCAAAACAACAACAAAATATTTTAAAGAATTACCAGAACTTTTATTTTTGCTTAGTTTTATTAAAAAAATAAATATGTCATAAAGCTTTTTTTTCCTTTAGGGAGAAAAAAAAAGAACAAGTTTCATAAAATCAAATAAGCAATGGTAAGGTATCTTAACTTGAAAAAGATCGGGAATCACTGGTTTACAAGTTATAATTGAATCAAAGAACTGTAACAGCCATAGTTGGCTGTTTCATGCCAATGGCAGCAAACAACAAAGTCAACTAGGGCAAAATAAATAACTGTGTGGAAGCCCTGATAAGTGCTTGAGCAGACTTATTCACTGAGACACCGGTATAGATATATCTTGCTTTAAACAACACAGAAGTTCCTGAAAATTTTTTGTAAATGAAATAACCACAAACATACTAGGAGAGCTTGATATCTGAAGGAATTCTATGGTGAACTGTTTTGTGAACAACTACTTCCACCTCCATTAATCCAGGTATTTGCTTTGCTTAAAACAAATTATATCTAGCTCCACCACTCTGAAGTGAGGCATGAGCATAGTCACTTAACACAGCTCAAGCTGGGCCAGTGGCATAACTTCCAAGTTTGTGTTTCTTTTATTAAGTAGTGTAAAATACAGAGTCAGCCAGGAAATCCAGCTGCATCTGGCAAAGCAGGCATAGGGGTGGGATTACCACCTTCAACAGTTATTTCCAAATCAACAAATACTTTGAGTCTACTTTGTGCAAAGCATAATAACAAACCGTTATCAACTGGTTATATGTACTACTACTCTCTAAAATCTTCAGTCAGGGGCTAGGTCTGGAACTCTAATAAAGTAGTATTTCTAATCCTCAAGATTGACATTAACCAAATTAGCAGCCCAACTCCTTCAAGCTGGGATAAGATGATAATGGAATAGATTGAGTTTCTCAAGGTTGAAGTTTAGTAATACAAGAATCACATTTCATATAACTAAGTGAAAAATTTTGCTGGTGACAAAACTTTCTAAATAGTTCCTTTTTAAACTTCTCCACAGAACTTCAAATTCTCAGGTAAACTTGGCAAAAGTTAATGATGCTGTCTGGTTGGGTGGTAGATTTCAGTCCACCCATGAGAAATTCGTAGTCTTACCCTATACCTTAGTAGTGATGCTCTGAACAGGGAACAAGTATGGTAGTACTAGTTTCAGTCAGTTTTAGCATTGTAAATAAACAGAATTCTCACTATACTTAGAGCCTCCATATTATTTGGCCAAACTTCCATCAGGCTCAATTACATTTATTTAATTAGTAGGCTGTCCAGTTTCCTTTTTAAAAAAATACTTCTGCTAACACTGCTGCCTACATGTCCAAGTGTGAATGTGGAGTATGTAATCTGTAGTCTTTTTCATACTGAGTACACTAACAATTAGTAAATCATTAAAGAATAAGTGGTCATTTAAAACCTGTATTTCTTAAAAAATTTCACTTTCTAGCACTTAAAAAAATGGGTCTTAAAAGTGCCCTGTTAATGACCAATGCTGTTCCCCCACTCTATCCCACCCATCCAAAACCTGCTACAAATGCTGGATTGAAATCATATCAAATAATTTAGCAGTACCAAGATTTTTCAAATGGAAACAGTGTTACTGACTTCTTCATATTGGATAACAAAATAAGGGTAACTCTGGTCATCATTAAAAATGACAAAAATCTGAGGCTCAAAGAAATTATCCACACAAGAGTCATAGAGGTCACTGGTAACACAGCCAGGATTAACTGGAGGGGGCCTCCTCATGCCATGACTGCCCATTGTATATCTGCCAGTTAGCACTTTAGCCAGAAACATGAAATGGACTCCTTTGGAGGATTTCTTAGAAAAGTTATGAGAATAGCTTGCCTTCTTTGCAAAATAACTTCCTTGTCCAAACATTGTAGCATGTTTTCCACATACACGAGGGTCAAAGTTGTGCTTGCAGATTCCATCCACCACATCCTGGGATGTTCCATGAAATAAATGTCTCTCATTTATTATTCTGTCACGGCCAAGCATCTTCCTGTTCATATATTCCTTTTTCCTAATGTAAAGAGTAGACAGGGAATTCAGAAGAAAGTTATGGATCAATTTCATAGGAATAATGTAGTCATAAACCTCTCTTTATAGTGTCAAGGGGGAGGAAACATCAAAAGCAAAATGCCATCAAAGATCTTATTAAATTTAAACTTATATTTTCCATTGCAGACAAGAAAAATCCGTTTCACTTTCTCTACAAACCATTTGTTTTCTCTTCCATTTCAAACGAAGTCCTCACACCTTACCTACTAAGATGGCTTGTCTATTTACCAATCCAAACCTATGTATATTCTTTTTATATAACATTAGTTTGTTGACTGACAGACAGCACAGTAACATGAGTAAGAGCAAAGCCTCTGGTGATAGACTACCTGGGCTCAAATTTCAGCACCATATCTTATTAACCTGTGTGGTATGTTATCAAACTTTTCTGTCAGTTTCCTCTCTGTAAAATGTAGTTTATAATTATCCTATTCCTAGGTCTATAAGGATTATACATAAGTAAATATATGATAAAATATGTACACATTAAGTTCTATGCAAATCTTCACTGTTAGGTCCTGCATTTGTCATGAGCTATATTAAGCAAAATTGTGTCTATTATAAAGTTATGTATATAATTATAAAAAAGTTGTTAAATAAAATTACAAAATAAATACATCATGGAGGTGTAATATATAGCATTGTGATGATAGCTAACAATACTGTATATATCTGAAAGTTGCTATGAAAGTACATGTTAACTAGTTAATGTGATCACTTCACAATATACACAACTATCAAATTATGTTGATCAATTATGTGGAACTAATATGTCAATTACACCTCAGTTGAAAAAGAAAGCTCTGTTGAACTTTCTCACACTGCTGACTCACCTTTTATATTTCTCCCAAAGAAACTGGTTTTGGACTCTTAATATCTGCAAAATTCTATATTTAAATTCAGGCACAGTCTTATGAAAGAGATTATAAATGATTCGATAACTTTTGTCCTCTGCAGAAACAGGCACTTGGATAAAGTCCTGAGATGGATGCATATAAATCCAAGTTTCAGGGTAAAAGTTTGCTGAGGTAACCCCATCTGGGCAGATGATTTGTGATGATGAGGTTGCTTCAAGAGGTGGAGGAGCCTGTGTAGGAACACCACCAAGTGTTCTAGAAGGGAGAAAAAGGATGTCCATGTAAAACTCTCAGAAATAAGTACATCTTACATTCCCGTGCTCTACAGAAGTACTGAATATTGTAATTTGCATAGCTTAAAGTGCTTGTTTAAAAAACAATATTAAAAATATATTAGGAAAAAAAATCTTATGCGCAAAAATTGCCTGTACACAGATAACCAATTGGTTTCTTTATGGCTTCTTCTCTTTGGAGAAAACTCTGGAATGTGCTGCTACAAGGCAAGCAAGAACCAACTTGTACATATCTTTACTTTTTAAATCCCAGGCTCCCTCTTTTGCCTCTATAGCTAAAGAAACTTTGTTTGAAGGGAGCAATGATAATTTATATGTATTCTTCAAACTTTACTATACTAAGCAGAAAACATATTACTAAAGACTATGTAGGGAAGAGAAGCAGATTGAGGGGGAAAGTAAGCAAGGTTAGAAACAGGGAGCTTACAGGGAGAAGACCAAGTTTTACTTTTTATATAAAAGCAAAAATCATGGACTAGGCAGTGAAAACTGACACTTGGCAGTATTTCATTTTTCAGTATCACACAGCACAATACTATTTGGTTTATAGCTTTAAGTGTGCTCATGATGGAGCTAATAAGGTTAAGCACTAGACATCAGAATGCACATCACTGAATATTTAAATTCAGGTTGCTACTTTGAAGATTAGTTTTAAAAAGCAGCACCTTTGATCTGTTACTTATTTCTGCTGGATTAAATGCCTAAATTTACATTTCTTGGCTATTTTCAAAATAGAGCAAAAGGAAGGAAGCAGAGGCAAGGAAACTGGCCTTGAGTTTCAGATTTAAGATTGGGCTACTACAACACCCAATCAGTACATGGTAGTCACAATGGTAGCAGTGTATGCCAATGAATTAGTAAACAGATTTTCAAAAGTACTTTATGACACAAGTTACAGCTTACGCAAAGATGACTCTAATCTCCAAAGAATGTTTCTTACCATTCATCCTTACATTCACAGTTGCCTTATACCAAGCATATAATTTATGCACATTGTCAATAATCAGAGGTGGAGGGTAGAGGTAGTAAGGGTGCTGAGAGGATTCACCAGAGAGACCAGGGAACAGAACAGGCAGATCTACTGAAATACACTGCTAAGGGGAATAGCAGGTAAGACAGGAGAGGCCTTCTCTGCCATATGTGGGTTAACTCCCTGACTGGGGATCAAACTCAGGACATGGCAGTAACAGTGCTGAGACTTTACCCCTAAGCCACCAGGCAAGCCTCTATTCTATTTCTACTTTTCTAACAAAGAAACTGAGTATAGCTACCAAAGAGCAGATGTATGACCTACATCCAGGCCTCTCTAGTTTTTAAGCCCATATGCTTTCCATTTCCATATACTTCTCAATTTGTGTATACATTCATTTTTTACAAGGCTTGAAGGATGGATACCAGGATAACTACTCAGGTTTGCCTAGCTCTCTTCTACATACTGCCACCACCACTGCTTCACACAGTCTAATGACTTCAAGAGTTGGCTTGATAAAAGCCATAGAGGGACAACTGCTTTATCAAATTTCCACCTGCTTCAAGTAGCTGAGCCACAATCTATTTTGTCTCAAAGTTCCTTTGTGAGAAAAGAGGTGCGAGAGTGGGGAGGTGAAGGTGGAGGTTAAAGAGTCCAGGACTTACAAATTATTTTTTCACTGGTATATTTTTCTGAAGAGAAGCCCCAATCTGCTTTAATCAAATTCTTTAAAAAGTTTCCTTTTAAGGTACTTAAAAAAACAAAAACACAATTCTGGAGGAAGGACAGGAAACTGAATATAAACGACCGCCTTCCTTTTTGAACTGTTCTCTCTATCCCTCTTCTGCAAAGAGAAAGACGTTATAGCCCACCAGGTTTCCCAGTATTATTGAAGTCATTAGGTTGAATTTACCAATAGAGATTTCTGGGTGGAGGGGAGAAGGGTAAAACTCTCCCAAGTATTATGCCCCAAATAGGTTGTAGGTTATTTGCAGCCAAGCTAAAAACCTGGCACTGACAGCAAAAGAGACTGCTTTTTTCACCACTCCTCCCTAAAATCTAGTTCAATCAAACAAAAGCTTCAAATGTATCTATCCTTTCCTATTTCATGGGTTAGGGTCTACTATTTATTCACAATGCTTGAATATGAATCTGCGTAAATAAATCCTATCCATCCAAAGATAATAAATTACATATTCATAGCTCTATATGTATTACTGCTATGTAAATAGTATCTAATCTGACCTGTAGTTGCTTATTTTTCACAAGCCAACAAATGAATTGCCTTAGAACATAAAATGCCTATCTGACTTCCATACTAGTTAATATGGATTAAAAATATATACATATCCAAAGCAGTTACAAACATGCTTTTATTTTCAGAGAATGCTAAGAAGTCTGTATTCAGCTGATGATCATTCCAATTATATGCTGCATGCTTCCCAGTGCTGCACTAGCCTTTTTTAAAAAGCCAAAGTCGGGCCCTCCCTGGTGGCGCAGTGGGTTAAATTAGCACTGCACAAAGAAGCTTAAGCCACTTCCGCATGAGTTCGATTCCCGCCTGCCCCCGCCTGCCCCCGGAGGAGACCACATGGCGTGGCAGACCTCTCCTGACCCGCCCGCTGCTCCCCTCAGCAGTGTACTTCGTCGATCTGCCCGTTCTGCACCCTACTCTGTCTCTGGTGAATCCTCTCACCCTCCGCATCTCTGGCCTGTACCCCAGTTCTGTATGAATAAATAAATAAATCTTAAAAAAAAAAAAAAAACCAAAGTTGGCAGGCTTTGGAGCTTACACTCCAAGATCTCTGAAGAATGGATTTTCATCTATCATTCTCTTCCCTCTGCCATATTGAAAGACATTTCCTAGCTCAACCTCAGTTACAAGTACAAATTAATTCATTTTATCCTTTCTGGTAAGGAATCAAAGAAATTCTACCAGGCCTTCTTGTAACTAAAAGGTGACTTCAAGGGATAGATGTTCTTTTAGTTGCGATGCACCTATAGACCTCTCAACCTGGGACTTGTTTGCTTATGCAATTGTAATTCAAGTATTCCAATAATATTAAAGAAAAATTTTCAGTCTTACTAAAATACAGCAAGCTCAGGAAAAAAGTGCTTTGTAACTCTGAAGTAATGGATGTTAATGAGACTTATGGTAACTATTTTGCAATATTTATGTACATACACACACAGAGAGAAACCCATACTTCAACTGACAAGGTTGTATGGCAATTTTATCTAAATAAAACTGGAAAAAGAAAAGAAAGCAGCAGAGAAACCCTCACTGTAAGACATGAATTTGAAGAAAATTCACAAAGTCAGCATCCCACCAGCCCTGTTTCCACCTTAACACCCTCTATCTAGCATTCCCAATGCACAGGCATCTTGGATTCTCCCAAGGTGACCCTTTTGACATCTATGTTTATCTTTGACCCTAGGCATTTACCAACCCTTAAAAAACTAAGCTAGGCCCTCTGTGGTGGCGCAGCGGGTTGGAGCACAGCACTGAGAATCCAAAGCCACTTCCACATGGGTTCGATCCCCACCTACCCCCAAGGTGACCCACATGGCAGGCAGACTTCTCCTGGCCCACCCACTGCTCCCCTCAGAGGTGTGCTTCGTCAATCTGCCTGTTCTGCTCCCCACTTTGTCTCTGGTGAATGAATCTCTCACTGCCCCTGCGCCTCTGGCCTATACCCCAGTTCTGTATGCACAAATAAATAAATCTTAAAAAAAAAAAACAAAAAAAAAAAAAAAACTAAGCTAAACTTTCTTCCTGGCTAAGATCAAGGTTTCTCTGAAAGTCAAGCTACTTCTGCTTAGTGGAACTAATAATGCCCCTCCCCCTCCCTTTTGAGTACCCCCCAACACCAGACTGGAGGCAGATGGAAACTGAGGGCTGCATCTGCCCATCCCGTCCTGGTGAATTTGCTGCTTTTTTGCATAGTATCTTTAATGTCCTACTTGATAGCGGATTTTGGCTGTTTCAGACAAGAAGACTAAAATAGGAAATTCTAAAAAGAAAAAGGAAGAGGAAATAGTGACTTTGTTCTCTTATAAGCATATGTTATTAATAGTAAGGCTATATTTGAAGCATAGTTTTACTACTATTTTTATAGCTAAAAAAATATGTCTAGGTCTTTCTTAAGGGGAGAGGATAATTCATAATTACTTGTCTTAGGGTGAAAACAAATCAATTTTCATCATTTTATAAAACTGCCCCAATAACACAGCTCTCATGAGTAATCTTACTCTCACACAGAAGCTACATCTCCTTGATTGGCTCAGCATGACATACTGCTGGTTTCACTAATGAGTACTACCATCTCACAATGAGGACAATATGTTCCTAACTACTGGATGCTGATACTATCTCCAGCTGTGTAGTGAAATCACAGAAATGACTTTATTAACTTCTAATAATAAAAAAACCCTACAAAGTAAAAATTTTCACATTTGGGCTAGGAAGAAAAGCATACATGGCAGATTTCTACTTTTTTATGTATTTTCTTTTTAATGTTCCCTTTGAAATCTCAGAATTAGGAGCATTAAGGTTCTGTCACAATGATTTAGAAAAAAACATAGTTGAGACTTGAACTCCTAATAAAAAATAAAAAGAGCATCTTAACCTCAAAAATCAGAAGATCAACCAAGATCATGATAGCCCTCCAAGATCCGAAAGCTATCATAAAATTAGGTACAAGGTAAATAAAATAAAAATTAAAAGCCAGGATCTAAGCCCAGTATAAATGACTATAAGAAATACTTTCAAAGGTGGTCATGCTGATCAATAATATGCCCCACAGTTTGGCATCTAAGGAAACATGCCAATGATTTAGAGAGGGAAGAAACAGGACCTGGTAAAATGAAGAAGTACTCACAATTCAGAAGAGTAAGTTCAGATTCAACTTAAAAGTATTTTATTGAACAGTATGGGGAGAAGGGCCTTACTGAGCAAATGAGAATACCGATTATTTTAAAAGCTGAATTCTCCCTGTCTACTTGAGCAAGAATGAAGAACATACCACCATGTAAGTCAGGGCTCTCCATTTTTGCCCTGATAGTTCACCTGGGCTGAGAATAACAGTGCCCTAATATAAGAAATTATCAACAGAAAACTTAGTTTTCCTCGAAGGTGGCAAATGCAATCCCTCCAAATATTAGTTCTATATGGTGAAAAATGTTAACTCTATTTTTTTTGCTTTTTTCAGTTCAAAAAATCCAATAGAATACTCATTCATTTAGAGTTGTGTTATGTGGACTCTATTATTTTTCAAAGAATCAAACCTAAAAATACATAGAATTTACATTCTATAGAATATTCTTGAGGTAATACCAAGTTAGCCTGTTAATTTCAATTTTTTCTTTCAGGTGCTTAGTTGTACATTAACATAAAATCAGAGTAAAGATAAAATTTCCCATTAATCACTTACTGTAAATATGGAAGGAGTATAAAACAGGAGCGGAAGAGGGGTCTCCTTTTTATTTCTCTCCTGAAGAAAGAGTTGTGGAGGATGTAGTGGTTGTTCCACATCATGAATCGGACTTCTTTCAGACCCCGAGAGTTTGCTTCTTCAATCAATCGAACAACAGACTATGAAGTTGAAAAGAAGTAAAGAAAAAAAATCAACTTTTTACGCAATCGATATAAAATATAAAAAATGCAATGTAACTAAAAGCAAAAATAGCTAACCCTGATGTTAACATTCAAAGTTCCAGTAAAGCACAGTAAGTCAAATTATTCATAATTTTAAAAAAACTTACAAAGATGAAGAGTAGGAAGATGTTCACTGTTCTGAGGAACATGAATTACTACTACTTTATGAAACTTGTGAGGTTCAGGGACTATTCTACTCTATTTTGAGATCTTGACCCAGAGATTTTGTTTATATTTAAGGGTATTTTCAGAAGAGGAAATTGGTAGTGTATACAGGTGCTAGCTTATACAATTCAAATAAACCCATTAATTTTCAAGCCCAAGACACATAAGGAAAAACATAGGAGCAACTGAAGTATTCTGAGAATACATTTTTAAACAGCTTCTTAGATATTAGTAGCTACATTAAAGAAAAAGTCAGAAATTTTAACTCAGTATTGTATTGTATGGCAATTAAATACTGGGTCACTTTCATGTCCTACTGTCTGAAAAAAAACTTTCTGTAGAGTTAAAAATGAATTTATTAAATCAAACTGAAAAGGTCTGAGCTCTGGAATGTGAAATTAATCGCTAAAGTCCATTTCAGAATATTTATATCTGACTCAATTCTCATTCAAAGGCAAAGTAAACCATCATCATTTTAAAACCTAGCATTCTGATTGACAAAACTATTTCTACCATCTCAGACTAAGGATGCATATACACATATATGATAGGGTTTTAAATGACTGATCTGTCTGACCATAGTTCAATAAACATTTCCAAACACTTCTTTCAGTAACTGAAAAGTGAATGCTTCCCACTAGACTTCTGTTAAGTGCATACAAGATTCACTTACCAAGAACTTAGAAGCCAGATACAGCCAACAGTTATACCAGTAATTACCTCATCAAAATCACTCCAAAGTTTGGCACTGAGTCTGAATACTCACCACTGTAAATACCTGGTCTTTATTTATAGGATTCAGGAGACAGAAAGCATTTGATCTTTGTGATAACAGTGATATTTTATGTATGAATTCCAGGAGATTAATGAAAAGAAATACACTTACAGTAAAATCAAAAGAGAAGTGCTACTTTTACCAACAAGACTCAAGTTTACATTTATAATATTTTGAGTTGTTGGGACGGAAGACAGGAAGAACAGTGAAGGGCAAAAATTTAAATGTACTTTTAAGAAAAGAACCTGTAAATACCTCAGGATATTCTCTCCATCCAAAGTGGTCCCTACAGAAGAATTTCCAGGCTGTGTGGTAAATAGAGTTGACATTGCTAGAGGGTGGTGTGGACAGCCTTCGTAGTTGGTCAAATTCAGTTGTTTCATATACATTCATGGCATTCAAATCTGCCCAAAATTCTTGTCCTCTAAAAAGATCCAATAAAAAGTAAACTATTAATATGTCTGCAAAATAGAAGTATCTATAAACATCAGGCATTAAAAGTATCTATTTATAGGGTGCTGTATAATTTTCAAAACTTGTTTTATTTGGAGAAAAGTATGTTACTGATTTGTTTGCTCCCTGCACCTCTGGCCGACAGGGTTTATTCCATACCACAGCATCATGGCCTAAACCATTCAACATAATTTCAAAGTGGAATGACCCAAACCATGCTTTCAGTCAATCAGGAGGACAGTTTTAGGATGACACTAGCACAGGAAGACAAGGAGACAAAGAAACTTCTCTAAGTTTGCTCCTTTTTCCAGAGACATTAATTTAATTAACCCAACGTGGGAACAGACCATATTGCCTAATGAAAGAGGGGGAAAAAAAGAAGAGAAAAAGTAAATGATCCCCTAAGGTGAGAGAAGTACCCCTAATCCATCCAACTAACAATGTTATCTTTTATGCATGAGTTGGAGGGGAAAAGTTGGCAAAATATGAAGAAAAAATGGATTATTATGAAGCATAGCTATGTCTTTGTCATTTTTGTTTTCTGGTCTGCTGTTGCCGAATCCGCATATTATAAACATCTCTGAACTATTGAATGCAAAAGTTCTATTATAAGAAACAGAATCAGGACCCTCCCTGGTGGCACAGAGGGTTGGGGTGCAACACTGTAGGGTGGGCACAGCTGCTTCAGTGAGAGTTCAATCTCTGGCCCCGTAGGTGAGCCACATGGGATGGCAGATCTCTCCTGTCTCGCCCGCTGCTCCCCTCAGCAGTGTACTTCGTCAATCTGTCTGTTCTGCACCCCACTCTATCTCTGGTGAATCCTCTCATCACCCCTGTACCTCTGGCCTATACCCCAGCTCTGGATGTATAAATAAATAAATCTTAAAAAGAAAGAAAGAAAACAGAATCATGGGCCTCGCTGGTGGTACAAGGGATTAAGTCACAGCACTATGAAGCAATCTGCAGTCACTGCAGCAAAAATTCAATATCCGGCCAGGGAGGTGACCCACATGGCGCAGTAGACCTCTTCTGTCTCACCCACTGCTTCCTTCAGTGATGTATTTCAGTATCAGCCTGTACTGCTCTCCACTCTCTCTGGTGAATCCTCTCAGTCCTTGCACCTCTGGCCTACACCCCAGTTCTTGTGTGCATAAATAAATAAATCTTTTTTAAAAAGTCAGAATTCTTATAAAAAATGAGTTTTAAAGTGGTTCAATTAAAAGACACCTGTGTTTTCTTTTTAAATGGAACCTTGAAGCTTACTAGTGTTTGAAACAATGTGAACCACTACTTTAAGTAACTAGCAAAATATCCATTGTATTGTCCATGTATGTTTGAAAACCTCCCTAAGGAAAATAAAAATAAAATATATCATTAAGTATCACTGATATTAGAAGCATGGCTGTTTCCAAATACATTTCTTCATACTCCCTACAACAGACTTCTAAATGAATGTTTACAGCACAAAGCATTATCAGAATGTGGCATCATAACAACTGGTTCATGTGAAATGCAGGTGTTTAGACCGATATTCCCATTAGTAAATTTATTTCCCACCTATAAATCAGGTTTTGAAAAGGGTATCTTAATACTGACCCCTGAGTTTTGTTGGTTTATGTAAAATTTTCATAACTCTGCTGCTGTAACTTACTTTGAGAAATGTTAGTAGGTATTTTGTACAAAAAAAAAAAAAACACTGTTTTGTAAAAGTTTTAAAGCATTCACTTACATAAAGTTAAACAAATTACTTATTGCAGTCAGTCCCTTTAAAAGCTAAGGTAGAGATGAAGTATGGACTATAAAGTATTCTTCCAAACCTATGACACAGCTCATTCCTCCCATGAATATCTACCTTTAACAGTGCTCAATAAACACACTTGGGAAATGTCAAAATCTATTCCTCATCCATCCCAATGTTTATAATTTATTAATTAGGTTCTTTTAAATTCCTAAAGATCTTTCAAATACTCAAAGTTTTTGCTTTAGAAAGATTACTAACTTGTGATCTTAAAAAAAGAACATAATTTTAAACAAAGACAATAGAGCTTAAAATCACATGAGCATGACTTAAAATTATTTATTGTAGGCCCTCCCTGGTGGTGCAGCAGGTTAAAGCACAGCACCAAGAAGCTAAAGCCACTTTGCATGAGCTCGATCCCCGCCTGCCCCAGAGGTGATCCACATGGCACGGCAGACTTCTCCAACCTGCCCGCTGCTCCCCTCAGCAGTGTACTTGTCAGTCAGCCTATTCTGCGACCTACTGTCTGTGGTGAAGCCTCTCACCGTCCCTGCATCTCTGGCCTGTACCCCAGTTCTGTATGAACAAATAAACAAATCTTTAAAAAAATTTTATTGTAAAAAGTTCTATTTAATCAAAAAATAAAAATGTTTATGGCAAAGCTTTTAAAAAGAAAACACACACACACACACACACACACACCACACTGAAAACCTGATTTTTTTATACCTAGATTAAATCTTATTATCAAGTTGCTTTAAGCAACTCCCATCTTAGGAGAGTCTCCTATTATCAGAGTAAACAATCTCTTCCCCTTAAGTTAATTTCTAATTTCCAGAAAGATTTCTCTTTTAAGCTTTTTCTCAGTAACTGCTCCCCATTATGAGTTAACAATCCTAAGTATTTTTGCAGAAGAGCAGTTTATTCTGTTAACATGTATTAGAATATAAATAGCCAGTGTTTTTCTGCTGTTAAAGTGTGGATTTTATTCTGGACATCACTCTAGTAATTTCTGTTTAGGCCTGTATTCTTAAGACTTCATAGATAATGATTTGCATGAGAATGACATTCAAAACTGCAGCTTCTCTTACATTCTTGGTGTACTTCAGTCCTTTGGGCATTATGAAATGTCTATGACAATTCCTAATTTACTACAATCAACTCTTCTTTGGATAGATGTATCAAAGCACTATTTTAGCTCCATTTGATTTTCAATATGCTTTTCTAGACCTGACAGAGACAAAACAACATATCTGAAAACCATTATATTATCTTTATAAGATTAATTTTACCACTTGCTCTCCCTTAAACAGGGACTGTTCAAAAAATCCAAAGCCAAGACTTTTCCTCCTTAGTATGTACAAGTATAAACACATACAATATGGGTAACAAATGTTCAACATCCATTATATTTCCTTATCAAACCCTTGCTTCCTATTATCATAAAGCAGTTATGAATCATCTCTTTGTGTAATGGTGATGGTGGGCTGTATTAGGCAATACACAAAGAATAAAACAGATGTATCCCTCAGCTCCAAAGGCTTCAAGAGTAAAATTCAAGTGTAAAATCAAAGAAGCAGTACATCTGCCCATCTAAACTCATCAGTGGCAGACACGTTCTAGGAATGAAAGGACAAAGAATAGGCATGGATTATTATGGGAGAGGAGATAGTTATTGGCTTCCAGGAATGGATAAAGGTCAGGAAAATTAAAAGGCTTCACTATATCAATCCAAGATAGTTTTCTGTAAGGCTTTTTAGGAGCTGTTTAAATAAAAGTAAATAATCATAATGAAAGGATTATATGGAAGAACTAGAAAATAATTTTTCAAGCATTTCATTTCTTGGAAGAATAGAAGGCAAGGAGGGACAGGAACAGAGTGCAGAGTTAGTTAGAAACGGAAACTTTCTAGACAGGAGTACATAAGAATGAAGAAACGCAAATCTGGATATAATAGGCAATGTGAGAGATGTCAAACCACAAATTGAGGGTTTTAGAACCTTAAAATATTGATGAGATAATGTTTTAAGACTAAAGTGTTTTTTTAAAAATACAGGATATGTGAAAAATGAGTAATAGATACAGTGCGAGAGATTGGAAGGTATGATTTTATAAAAGAAGGGTACTATTATCCTGGCGAATAAGAACCCTATCTGACCTAAGGGCAACTCAAGTCAAGAGTGATTATGGAAGATAGTCACTGTGCAGTGGATTCAGACTTTATTAAATTAACCACTCAATCAAATCAATCTGGTCTGATTTACCCAACATGCAAATCCTATCATGATTAATCAGAAAAATAAATCGTATAGAGGATTGATTTTTCTATAAAAGGCAAGAGTAAACTGCAAAATTATTAACAATACTTTTCTACATGCTTTGCTTACTAACACACCACTCTACATACCAGTGTAAGACTCCAGATACAAAACTAATTTAAAATTCTGAAAAGGACACCCACCCTCATATTTTACATGCCTTATAATAATGGTTCTCCTACTACTCAACAAGTATCTTGACATATTAAGCTAACACTTTCCAACACATAGCATCCAATATATATAGAATACTAACACCCACATTAAATCAGAAACCGCACACCATCACTTCAGTATATTTCAGATACTAAAAATAAAGTACAAAAAGTTTATAATGTAAATGATAAACAGTTGGAATGAAAACCAAAAGTATTAAAGAAACAGTTGCTGAATGAAGCACAAATTAGTATAAAAACATGCCATCTTTGTCAGATAAATAATTCTTTGCATTTTTGGCAATTTCTTAGTAAGTTGTTGGAAACCAAGAAACAAACATGACCAAAGAATCATCATAAATAGATTCTTAGACAGACAGGACTATGCAATGGAGGGGGAAATGATGAAATAAGCAAAATGCTAATGTGGGGAGAGACAAATTCTGTAGCAAGTGAAGAATGTGGCACAAAGGTGGTCTGGGAATAATTCAGAGACAGTCTACCTACCTCTGCTGGAAAAGGGGTTAGGAAAGGAGATCAAAGGAGGTGTCCCAGAGTGGATGAAATGAGAACCCAAGTTTGGCCCACCACCAAGCATATAACGAGGGGCAGAATGCCTCATGGGTAGTGAATGACATATGTTGAAGTTAATGGAGCAAGGCATGAGAGATGCAAGAGTATTTAGCAAGAGTATTTAGTACATGCAGTTCATGTGGCAACGCAATGTGCACACGCATGTGTGTGTGTGTGTCTGGAGGTGGGAAGACTGGACTAGATAGTTGGCTGGGGCAATTTAATGCAGGGCTCTGTTTGCTGCAGTAAGAGAGTTAAAACTTGATTCTGCTGGCAACAGGAATCAGTGAAGTTCAACAAGGTTCATTCCAACAATAGTGCTATAGAGGACTTACTTGTGAAAAAGGGTGAGGAAAAGACATGCCTAACATTTATTAGCATTATTTATTGATTTTTTTAATTCTATACTTAGTCATCTATAGCTATTAGAACTGCATATAAGACACATAATAATAGAGAACTAAGGAGACAACAGATGATTTGAGACAGCATTTGAGAGTTGGATAATGGCCCTTCCTGGTGGCGCAGAGGGTTAAAGCACAGCATTGAGAATCTAAGGCCACTTCCGCATGAGTTCGATTCCCGCCTGCACCAGAGGTGACCACATGGCGTGGCAGACCTCTCCTGACCCGCCCGCTGCTCCCCTCAGCAGTGTACTTTCGATCTGCCTGTTCTGTTCCCCACTCTGTCTCTGGTGAAGCCTCTCACCGCCCCTGAGCCTCTGGCCTGCACCCCAGTTCTGTATGCACAAAAAAAAAAAAAAGAGTTGGATACTAATTGTCTGGAGGATAATTTACATGTGGTACCTTAAGAGAGTAGTACAAGTCCAGGATGTGCCCCATGTTTCTGATCTGGGTAAATGGATAATGGTGCTATTAAACGAAACAAAAGTTGCAGGAGGTGGGACACATTTAATTGGAAATATGATGCAAATAAAGTATAACTGAGACTGCATTAAAGGGCAATTAAATATAAAGATTTCTAGACCCTACATAGTATAACACAGACAGATTAGACTTCAGAATCTTGACTTCCTGCCTGTAAGAGTCAACTGGTTTCTACAAGGATAAACCTGTGACCTCAAACTAATTAACACCTGCTTCTGGCCTACTGGACTAACTTGACACAATTAATAAGATCTCTTATTTCACTACTGTGATATAAAGTGAAAATGTCTTTTAAACGGAGGGTCATAATGATAGAGGGAAAAAGACCAAATAAAGTATGGAGAATATTTAGAGTTGAGACAAGCATGACAGATGAAGTATGTTTGGTGCTGCTAAAGAAATTTCACAGGCACACAAAATATAGCTGGCTCTTGCTATGTGGCTTTGATGTTTCCAGGAACTCATTTAGCAATGCTGGGCTATCTGGCAGCTTATATATCCCTTCAAATATGTTACAAGGTGATGAAAATCAAAGCCATGGCATACACAATGCCAACTATTTTGTGAAAGCAAAATTACTAGCCATGTACTCTAACTTTCTGCTCTATAGCCTGTTAGGATTTTTGCATCACTAGTGCTATGATAACAGGAGAACTACAGGGACTACACCTGAGGGGAGAAATCAAATACTGTCCAAAAATTAACAGTGATGTAAGAAAATAAATTTTTAAAGCATACAAAAATTTAACATCCTGCTTCAAGTTTCACTATATTGATAAGTAAATAATGAGAGATCTCTAATATAACAAAATCTAGTTTTTCAGGAAGTACATACCAATAAAATGTCTGTTTCTATGTTTAAAAAATAACAATGAGGCAAGATTCTGTGTGTGCTGCTCCCTTGGGTCATTATAGGGATTTCTTCAAAGAAGTGAATGAGAAGGCAACAAGTTGGTAATGAATGCTACCTAGAATCACATTTATCTGTGTTCTAAATCCCATGTCTGATTTACAAGTTGGCAGACATCTAATCTGTGGTCTTAAAAGTCATTCTAAGACATGTGAACACTGTAAATAAAAAATGAAAGCGGAAAAAAAGGCAGACAGGTAGGACTTCTAAATGAAAGGATTGCCTAGTTTTAAGCTTTTGCGATTCTATAATCTCCAAAAGCATATGGGAAACTAAGCACCTAACACTAACAGTGTCCTATCAAAAATTTTAAGACATGACCATTTGTATACATATAAATGTATTTTAAATCCGTAAGTAATACAATATAAGTTGAAGTCCCCTCTACCCAGGTAACCACTAAAAGCAAAGTACAACATACACTTGAGAAAAATAACATTAAAATACTGTTAAGTTGTATTAAATTTTTATTATAAAACTATATCACAGCAAAGACTACAAAAAAACTATTAAGACATGTCTAAGTCTAAAATCATTTTCACAAATAGAAAGTATCCTTAAGATATGAGATCTCACTGCTATCTACTTATATGAAGGCATGAGTTTAAAATTTTGTACGCAACATACCAGAGATGTCACACAGCCTTAACTTTTATCTAAATTCACTCACATGTCCTGAGACTCCTAGAAGGTGACTTAAGTTAGAATTCTCAACCATGGCCGGAAGAGGAAGTGAATTTATTTTGTACAAAACAGCTGAGAAAGTACACACTGGATTTTAAAAATATGCATCCTGCTGTACACTATCTTAAATTACAGTTACTACACAACAAAAAATGCCATGTGTTCAATAAACAGATAATTCAATTTTGTGGATACAGAATTTGGGAACATTTAAAGAAGGCTGGAATACATTTGTTTATAAAATTCCTTTACATGAATATTGTAAAATAAGTACTTCAAATACTAAGTTACTTTTAAGAAAGTTCAAATCTACTGGGTTAATCTGTTTCAGGACTTATTAAAATTACAAACAACTGCTTTAAAAAATGTTTTAATTAATATTTTAATTTAATTAATTCAGGATTTTTTTTTTTCAGTTTAGCCTCCCCCCCCAAATTAAGAGATAGACGGAATGATAAATGGACAAATTAAAATTATATTCACAATGGCTTGTAAGAATCCAGAAATGAGTAAGAAGCTTTCAGCACTAGAGAGCTGTATATGTAACAAGCATAGAACTCACCACTCCCTGAGAACTCTAAGCAAATTTTTCGAAGAAAAAAGACTCCTACAGAAAACATGCTAAGATGTAAGATTTTTATTGGTTAAGTTTTGTAACTAGACTATAAAAACTTTCAATAGTTTTAAGTCAGTGGCTTTTCCTAGGGGATCAGGATTCTAAAAGGCCAAGTTCTTTGATAGATTCAATTAGTTAAGACAGCCCAAAATTGTAGAACATTTTACACAAAGCTTCAAATATCTGGCAGTATTTGGACAATCCAAGTGTTGGAAAGCAAGCAAAGTTCCTTCTGTTTCACATCTTATCTACTTTCATTCAAGGATGTCTTTCTTTTATTAGGGTGGGCAATTAAACCTTGGAAGGCAAACCTAATATTTTCTCCTGTGCTTATTTTTATTCTCTCAATGTCTGGCAATTAAAAAGCAAAGCCAGGTGGCAGTTAGAAACCAAAGACCAACCACAGCAGGAAATTATTTAGAGTATTTTGTGCCATTTGCCCTTTCTACGCTCTGATCAGCAGATGGGGCTGTGAAGATCACAGGGTGCAGGCAAGATTCTGAAAACACTTGTACTACTGCAAGCAAGGTTCACCCTGAGGCCCCTAGCCCCTGCCATTCTTCACTATACCTTGTAGTGGTAAAATTTAGAGCAAAGGAGGTCACCCAAACACTGGCTACCTGTCAAAGGAGCAGGGTCAGTTTAAGACTCTTAAAAATTTTTTAAATTCCTGTGTGGCCCACACTAATTTTTCAATCATTATAGGAAGTGCTTGTTTCAACACAAGACTCTTCACGAATCAGAAGCAACAGCATCAAAATAATGGGCATTATTTGTATAAAGAATACAAATTTTTGAGCTCTTTCTCAGCCAACTTTGTCATGAGGAGTTCTAGTACATGCCTTACACAACATTCTGTGACATGCATATTTCAAATCACTGGTTTATGTAGACCTTGGAAGGGAACAGTCACTTCAACATTCTCATTCTCCTATGAAAGAGTACCCTTTCATTGTGATGACCATGCAAAAGGTTCTTTACCGGTCAAGTGGTGTTACCAGTAAGTAAACAGCACAGGGTAGAGAAAGATCAAGGAGACAGTCACATTTTGTTGTGTGGACACAGCAAATAGGATTTTTTTTGTTAACTCCCTTCTATGCTTGTCCTACCTAGCAACAGAACTGGTTCTGTCAGCAAAGGAAGTTAGAAATTCCATAGCTTAAGTTTATTAATATTATCCACTTCAAAAATCTGAATTTCTGATCACAGAATTGGTTTTATTAAGCATAAGACTGCAATACTGTCTTTTTGCACAAATATAAATTTTCACAAGCTACCAAGTGAATAAGTGGCATTTAACCAAATCTTTCATTTTCAAAGATTTCAAAATGCTTTTCACAGAATCTACCTCTTGTAATTTAGAATTCCCCTATTAACAAAAAGGTATTATATATTAAATATTTAAGGTATTCAGTTAATGTGTCAAGGATTGAGCTGGATTAACACAGCAACAAATTTTAAAATTGAGGCTAGACTGCATATACTATAGAGAGGATAGGCAGTGTTAATTCTTGGTCCCTTGAAAGCAATGCCATAAATAATTTGTAAATATAAACATTATATCTGGTTTTATTAAAGAAGTTCTTTCACAACTAAATTGTGCTTGCTAGATAGAAATGGTGAGCTACAGCTACAGAAGTACTTATTCCTTTGTACACAGTCTGTATTTATGGTTTTGCAAAGTTTAGGTCAACCCAAGATCTTATTGCCTAAGAATTTCAAATCCAGAATGAAACAGAAAATGGCACAGCCTGCAACCCTGGGTACTGTGTCTTCCGAAGATATAAATTCATTAATATTCATTTCAGATTAGCTCTCAGTTTTATTTAAAAGAAAAACTACTTTCACAAAGTGAACTTCACACAGAAGTACCCAATTTGAGCCAGTCTTATAGAAAGATGGGCTAGGATAATCAAGAATCATCTTGTAGCTCAAAATATATGCTTGTTACACTTCCTCTACTACCTAAATGTAGAACATCCCTATTTGGTATGATTTAGTATATTCAAAATATTTTTCTATATAATCATGGTAATAGCATTCTCAGACCTCCAATGTAATCTACCAAATCATACCAAATTCTGCTTTCGGATAGCAGGGGGAAATCTGACTTAAAATTTCCTTCCACAAAAAGGCAAATTTAACAAACAGGACAGTGGTAATTAGTAAAGGTTCTTGACCTAGGGAAAGAGAACCTCAGATTCTAACTTAAATTTGATTAAATAAAAAATACTTTCAGACCAGGATACAGCATCTAATAGTCTCATATCAGGGGATAATAAATAGGAATGATAAGAAAACAGTTGAAATCTCAAATGACTGAATTTTAGTCGTATTCTAAGCAGGAAAGGTTTATATGGGACATATACAGTGTCACCCTTTAGAAAATAGCCTCCAAACCAACATAAATGGAAGGCTCACTAAATTCAGAGATGCACAGATAGCATTTATGAATTCACCTTTGCTTTATGACAAAATGCAAATCTAGTAAGTAGAAATCCTGAAACAGATCTAGAGGGACAGACCCAGTCAAAAGCAGTCTTCTGCATATCCACATAATTGAATTAAGTATTAAGTTGTTCTAAAGCTATTTTTTTTTTTATTTACAATGAAAAACAAAGCCTTAGAGTCAACTTAATAAGTAAATGCATAATGTATCATGCAATTACTTTTAAGGACTGCCAGGTAATCTTACAAGTGATTTCCTCCAACAGCCTGATTTAGAAGTTATATGCGCATCTTTGCCTTTTGCAAGGTTCATTTTCATTACCATAAATATATCAGGAACAGACAAACCTCAACCTGAAGCCAGATGACAGCTGCTTCTAAAAGTCTAATCTACTTATTTACAAAAGAACAGAAATGGAATAAATGAATGATTGCTATTGATTCCCACCATAAGTCTACACAGACCCAGTAACTTCTCTGGATTAGTATAGACAGAAGCCAATTAGTTTTATTTCATATGTAAATGCAGCATAAAGAGGTTCAAAAAATAATTCATCGGACTGCTTTATCCTAAAGCATAAGGCACATATTTTGAAAGTTACTTCAAACACAGTTCTTGCTTATAGAGCTCTCTTTTTCTCTTAGGCAAGAATTTTTAAAATAAATTCAAACTCATCCAGCTGTGTATATTCAAAAAATACCAAAAAGTCACCAAGCATAGTAAGTTTCAGATGTTCTCCTCTCTCTAGCGTTATCAGTAACACATAATGAGTTAGTTCATATATCATCACAGCTGTGCAGGCCATCTTTTAACTTAGCTAATTTAACTACTCTAAGACCTTGCTCTAGTTTAGATAATCTACTCTGTAAATCATATAGAAAATAACGCCACACTATTTTATCTTTAATATCCATCTTTCCTTGTCTTCTTCCACAGAGTTCTTGTTACTTCATTTAATATACTGTCCCTTAGACAGATGAAATAACAAAAAAAAAAAACGGGCATCTGGAGCAACTAGCAACCAAAATCACTTAACAAAGACTATAACAGTCTAGAGTTAAGACTATCAATAAGCTTTGATCCCAAGAGAAAAGAATGTCCTTTGAGAAAAATTAATGATTAGTCGGGGTTTGTGACTTTTTTCTTCACCCACACACTCTTAAGGAAATTCAGAATTAGAAATAATTACTGGTCATATTTTCACCAATAGGTTATTAGCAAGTTAAGTTTTGCAGAATGCCAGTTCTTTATGGGTGATAACTACAGGCCATTCTAGGGCATTTTAAAAAGAAAGTAATATGACAACCAATGATGATTTTACACATCTCCACAACTTCAATTATCTACAATAGTATTTCACAAAGTTGGTGAGGCTCTTTTAAAACTGCCATTTAATTTCACTTTATACTAAGGATAAGTCCCTTAAATATCAGTGATTGTTTTCTTTAACTGAAAACACATTCAATGTTTTCTTAAGTATAGCACTGAAATTTAGAAATTCTCCAAAGCCCATCCTGAGTGCAAAAGAAGCCATGGCATCTCCACACAGGGTGTTCAAACAAACAACTACCTCCTAGTCGATGATGTATAAACATCTGCAGACGTAAAAAAGCAGAATGAGAAAGGAAAGTGGGATTATATCATAATTTATGGTGAAAGTAAAGTTGGGGAAATAATTAAAATAATTTCATTATAATGAACTAAACAACTATTACTGAAATTCTTTAAAAAAATTTTTTTAGTATATGAACATCTTGACTAAAGAATTGGAACGGATCTATGAACTTATTTAGCTCAACTTTTCCAACTTCATCCTTAAGAATAAAATGGACCCTATGTACATCTAATTTACATGTTTGTCTGTAATTTGTAAAACGAAATATTTTCTCAGCAGTATCAAACCATGAACTTTTGTCTCTGCTTGAGACACAAAACAATAAAACTTCCCCAAGTGCTACATAATTATTATGGGTATAGTATATAATAATGATTTACAAAAGTGAGATAAACTACTGAAAACAAGTGGAATAAATGTCATTCATTATATTCCTGAATCCAAAGATTGCTAGGTCTGACTGAAACATCTACAAAGCTGAACATACACTTCCTGGTTATGTGCAATCTGTACAGATAGACCAGCTTTACAGGCCTGACCACAGAGATTAATAGCTTTAGCCAAATAATGTGGTAACCATGTGAACCTGGTCTGCTCCAGCTTGTTTGTGAGTCTCTCTGCAAGGCTCAACATGCCGTTATCTGCATCTTGTTGCCAGGAAACACAACATCGCTTTGGAATACAAGGAAAACCAGGTTGCACTGACCACAGGTCAACTTCCCAAAAGCTAATTTTCAACAGTTAACCATCTACAATCTTGTAACATTTCTTCCTGCAGTCTATGGAGAACTTCATTTTAATTGTCAATACTTTTTGCTGTTTTTATCAGGGCAGGACCACTTATTACCTACCATTAACAATGCAGCAGCAATAGTAATTAACTCATTTTTTTAATCAAGTATTAATAAAATAGCTTATTTCATTCAAGCACCCAACTACTTTATAAATGATTAATGCGTATGGGTCCATATATATCTATTCTTCAGAAAAGCTATTGATCTAGAGTTCCTGGATTTTCTGGGCTCAAAATACTGTCTTTTTTGTAACAGAATGTAATGTGTTGAACAATAATTCCACTAGTTCCTTCCTAACCAAACCAAACAGATAGAAACTTAATGTACTAAGATGCTGATATACTCAGCGAACTGGAAATTTGCTTCACAAGAGTGAAGTGTGAGGCCAGAGTTCCACAGTTTTGCAATCTGGAGATGGAAGACTTAAGTTGTTCCAATAGCATATAAATTTAATTACCTTAAACGTACCAATTAGAATTGCTAACTCATGGGCAACAGAAATTCTGGACACTAACTTCATATTTAAAAAAAAAAAAAAACTTTAAGGGCCTCACTGGTGGCGTATTCTGCAGCACGGGAGTTTGATCCTCAAAGGAGCTAATCCACAAAGTGTAGCAGACCTCTCCAATCTTACTGGCTCCTTCCCTCAGCAGTGTCTTTCAGTAGATCTGCCTGTTCTGCTCCACACTTTTCTCCTTTCACACCCCCACCCACAGCCTACACCCCAGCTGTTGCATGCAAAGTAAATCAAAATCTTTTTTAAAAAAAAATTTAAGATAAAACAGAAATGTTTTATCCAAGGTTGTGCTGGCTTTTGAAAAGTAAGTTAAAAGTATTGGGCGTTATTATAGAATCTAAGATTTTTGCTAATCAAGCAAGATAATTGTAGCTGTGTTATTATAGTCAACAAAGCAATCTTACAAAACAACCTCCTTAAAATAATACTTTTATATTCAAGAAAGCCCAAGGAGTTTTCTACATAACAGTATCTTTAAATCTGTACCTTACATTGTTTCCTTGTTCCATTTAAAACACAAGGTACAAAGTTCTAATTTCATAATTAAGTTGATGAAAAGATACACAGATCTGCTTACTTACATAACAAAAACTGTAAAAGAAGGCCACTTAATACTAAACGGACAAGTGAAAAAAATACTAGATTCCTGTAGTATCAACAATGCTCTTGTATTAGACCACAGAAGGCTGACATCAAGTCTAACAGAACTAGACAACTTATAAATGATTTACTACTACCATTTGCGTGCTGATTATCCAGATATTAGTGTAACCCAATTTATCTGTGAACAAAGATAACAGGAAGGGTTTTCTCCTGCCCTTTTTTAGGGTACTCAGTATATTTTTCCTCCCTATGGGTCAAGCCTCTCTGCACTACATCAGGCCACCCATTACATGTAAACCTGTCAGGCTGCCCTCCTGTTCTCCAAGAAACAACTTGGAAATACTAATGCTTAAAATTTTAGAAAGATTAACACTAAAAACAGCCATTTTTGCACTAGCAGATTCTTAGGTAGCAACTACCATTTTCTTCATTTTAAAGTTTAGTTATAGAATCAAAATGTGAAACTATCAGTTCCATCAATGATTGCTTAAACATCCATACTAAAATAAATCATACATATCAGTATACAAAAATATAAGGGTAACTAATTTTTACCCTTAAAAACGATAATATACCAACTAATACAAATCTTTCCTTTACTCACTGTTTAAAGATTTGGGTTAAAATAATACAATTTACTTCCTCTGAGATAAACAGATTAATAAACTTAATGGCAAAAAGCTGTTAAGGAAACAAATTTAACATGTTTAGGCATGATTCAGATGTTTGGAAGGAACTTCAGAAAATTTAAACCATGCAAAACAGGAATACAAAAATAAACCAATACTACTGCTTTCCTTTAAAAAAAAAAAAGAGTAATGCAATATGCAAAATTTTAGATAAATTAAGTTTTTACTATCTTATAAGATTCACCACAGATTTTCTTTCAAAAACAAGCTATCCTGTGTGGTTAAAATAGTATTTAATTCACAGCGCTCAATGTATATGCAACTTCTCAGTTACACACATATTGCAGAGTGGCATTTTAATTGTTCAAATCATAAAACCTTCATTGTCTGTTTAGGTACATGGTCTGCATTCAACCACCATGAAAAATCAGGATAACATACAGTCAAAAGAATAACAATGAAAAAAAGAAGAAAACCTGTTGGGTTACTACTGAAAGAAGCCTCCCTACTAAGCTTTTAGACTCTTTCTCTTTAATATTAATAACAGCTTGAAAGTAAATACAAATACATACCCATACTTCATTCTCATTCTATCATTCTCTGGGTTACAGTAAAATCTTTCCAAGTGCTCCTGGGAATCATTGGATACACTCTGCCACTTTTGAGAAGTTGTTCTCTTGACTTGCCAATGATATGGCAAGATTGTGTGGTGCTTTAAACAATCCCTGCCATAAATACAAGTGCCTTGCAAAAAGTCCATGCAAATTTCAATTCCATTCTCTTGGTGCGTGTGGTACTGTAACTGATTCACCAATTCAAACACAAGGTCAAGGGAAGCTTCCTCACTTTTGTCCTGAAAGAGCTTGGTATTCAATGTATCACTGGTGTCCAAAATGTACTGCATTGTAAAACTATTGTCTTGGAAAACCCCTGGAACATAATCCATGACTTTGTCTATGCATTCAGGACTAGCAGGAACATCACTTGAAACTGTGTGCAAAAGGTCAGTCTGAAAATGTCCTGCTGTAGAATCTGCAACTGTCCCACTGATGGTTTCTGGTGGAAAGCTGTGATCCTGGATTGGAACCACTTGTTCTGGAGCATCAGTAGAAGGATGGTCTTCCGCTATTTGGCCCCTGACATTCGTACTCTCAGGAATCAGGACAGGCATATTGTCTTCTGTTGGTGAACACGATGGATTAATTTCCAGGGTTTTTTTCACCATAGGTTCATGTAAGCTGCTATCATCTGCACTCTGGTTTCTAGACCCAAAAACCCCATCAAGTGAGCCAGATTCTAGCAAAGTGTTCAATATTGGCCTCAAAGACCTCAGGGTTCCAGTTCCCAATCTCTTCTGGTCCTTTTTCTTAAAACAAGTCTTCAATGGAGTGATCTTCTCAGAAAGTCTCATTTGGCATGAAAAGTCTTCAGGAGGAGAGGGAGGCTGCACTACACAGTCTGGCTCAGGTTCAGTGGTTTCCATTTCCATAATGTGGATTAATTCCAATTGTTCTTCAGAGTCTAAAAATCCTACCAGGAGAAAGGAGAGAAAATGATCATTTACAAGCAAGCAACAACTGAAGCCCTTTCACTCATCAAAATGTTTTGTTTTAGTCTATGACTAAGTCCCAGAATCACTCCTCTTGTATATTTCATGTTTAAATTTTAAATTTGATTGAGAAACCAATGCTTCAATGCAACCATGACTTCAAAAAAAAAAAAAGGGGGGGTTATTTTCTAATAGGTCCCTCTCATTTATTTGTGGACCTGATATAAAATGATTTGTAATTCTGAGGGTGTACAAAATTTTACTGTGAGTCTGAGACAGGATGGAGGTTGAGGGTTAGAAGCGAGCTTAAACAATGATGGGAAACCACATCTTCACTACTCTCATGTGGCAACAAAATCTCATGTGGCAACAAAAACTCTCTATACAGAAAAGTTCATCAAGTAAAAGATAAACTTCAAAGTTAGTGAGTGAATGAATCTGGAGTGTGAAGCTGTACTCAGTAAACAGAGGATCTTATAAGAAATGTGACATGGGAGAAAGCCAAGAGTCTGTAGAAGCTTTTCTATACTGAGAAAATTCTAATACATTTCCCAAGGATGTTAAAGGTCTCCTTTTGCAATCCCCAAAACACTGCCACTACTGGAGATGGAATACTAGGATCTGTTTGGCAACAGATGGTACAGCAGCAACTGCTGTACACCATTTAAGAAACCAAGCAATCCTCATAATGCAGAAAGGGACTCCTAGATTTCAGAAATATTACATGTGCATTTTTTTAAAAAGGCAAATGAAGGCACATTATAGAAAAGTAATAAAAATAAACACCAAATTTCAAATTCCTAACTAGTTACTGAAACAGACTTAAAAAACCCCTTCCAGTAAAATGCAAAGCCAGCTTTGTAAACTGAAAGACCGCGTTTCCTCCACAATCTATAGATTCATTGACTAATTACTGCCAGGTGGAAAAGGGTTGGCAATGAGCAATTAATCCTCTTCTCTTGTCCAAAAGACTGAAAGAGAACTTTGAGGCCAAGATTCATGACTTCATCAAGTCTGTCTTCCAGGTGCCCAATACAGTGCAGTGCGCCTAGCACCAAGCACACGGTCGATGGCTCATAATATTTTTTGCTTGAATTATGTAAGAAAAAGCACCTTTTAGATGCCCCGTGTCATCAGGCTTCATGGGTCACCAGTAACAAAATAATAAAACCGAGTTCCCAGAAAAAGGAATACTGAAGTTATAATTACAGAGACCCACGAACCTACGTATGGAGAAAGTACAGAACGATCGGACTCAGAAAAACAAAAAACAGCAGATAACGTCAGGTGTCAGCGCACACGGCAGTACAAAAGGAAAAGGTGGGAAAAGGAGAGTTCGGCGCGAGCTGGCATTGTTAGGGAAAGCTTCGCGAAGAAAGAGGGACTTGACAGAAGACATAAATCACTGGAAAGCAGCCAAGCCAGGCGTTATTATTCATCATTCGGTGCTCTTGCCTCAAGGCACAATTGGCACGGCCTGTGGTATTCCCTCCCCGCCACCCGAGCCCGCCCGCGTCTCCCCCGCACGCACACGAACCACGCCGCTCCGCCCCGGCCGGCAAAACAGACTCCGAACTAATTTTGTTTCTACGTGCGTGTGGACACACTGCAACTTTTCCTGCGACTGCCCTCTGTCACACTCGGAAATAAAGCCGAGCAGAGGGAGCAGCGCTGGAGGGGAGCCAGGCGTGGGGAAGTCACCAGGACCTGGTTCCTCAATTAGTTTGCACAACAGAAAAATAAAGATTGGAAAAGCACTTCCTCCGCTGGCGACCCGCTGCCCCACCTCTCACCTCCCGGCGCCCCGGTGCTCGCCGTCCCCGCACCCCGGCCCACAGCTCAGTCCACCGCGCCCGGTCCCGGGCCGAGCGGCGCCTCCTGCCGGCGCCCCCAGACCGCCGCCCGACTCGGTCCCTCCGTGGGTTCCCGAACACCCCTCCCCGCCCCAAGGAGGGCGCCCCCAAACTCTCCGCCGGGCCCCTCGCGACGAGCGCCCCCCGTCCTGCTTCCCCGCGCCCCAAAAGCCCTCCCGGTGCCGTTCAGTTGATTCGTCCTGCACCCCCTCAGGTGGCTCCCCGAAAGCCACGGCTGGAGACTCGGAGCGCGCAGAACCCACCCGGGAGGCGCCGGGAACCGCGGTGGGCTCCGCGGCGAAGGGGAGGCAGACTTCTGAGAAGAGACCGCAAACTTCTGGCTGCAGCCGAGGCTACCTCAGCGCCGCCTCCCCGATCCGCCGCGCACCACCTCAGAGCGGGGTCTGCGCCCGCGGCGGGGGGGAGGGGGCAGGGGGCGAGGCGAAGCCGCCCTGCCCAGCGGGAACCGGAGCGGGCGACCCCGATCCGTCCTCGGTCCGAGTCTGAGGTACACCTGCCAGGCCCAGAGACCGACGTGGAGCCGATCCCATCCGACCCCGAGGGAGCCCAGCAAATCGGCACACCGCGCAGTCTACACAGCCACAGATCCGCGAGGCCGGCTCCTCCAACCCGCCGTCCCGGCTCGGTCCCTCGCGGCCCCAAAGACTACTCCGAGCCCCCGAACCCCCAGCCCCTACCTGAGGAGCAGCCTTAAGAGAACGGACGATCGAGCTTCGTCGCGCTCGCAGGCAGGACCGCGGAGGGTCTGCGCACTGCGAGTAAGGGAGTCTACGGGTCGTAGGCCGGCGCCGCGGCAAGCCGCGCACGGGCCATTCGGCCGCCGCCAGAGCAAGAGCAGCCGCCACCGTCGCCGCGCTCTGTTCTGGCTCGTCTGCCTGTCACCGCGAGCTCTGCTCTACCGCGGCTTCCGGTCGCCTTCCCTCAGCAGCCCGGCGAGGGGCGGAGCCTCACCGCGGGGGCGGAGCGAGTGAGGGGCCGGCACTCACTGGGTACCAGGAAAGAGGCCCCGCCCCGTGCTTTTGCGCCTGCGCGCTGGTGGGGAGGTGCGGGGCCGCGTGCACCCGCGAGGGGGCGTGTCTTTTCGCGGGCCGTTCGGGAAAGTGCGCGCGGCTGGGAGGAAGGGCGAGCGCTCACGGCTGGGAGGGAGGAGCGGAGGGGGCTAAGTGGGGAGCGTTCACTCAGGCCCGGCTCCACCTGCGTGAGCACAGATGGAGGATCACTTTGTTCCAAGGGAGGATGTGAAACGGAACGGTCTGTTTCGGTGTGGCTGACTTTGTTTCTTTGCCTCCTCACAAGAGGCTTCCCGCCCCTGCCGCCGCCAACCCCGAACGACGGACGGCTGCTATGCCGCTGCGGCCAGACGGGGTCGCCCGCCCCGCGCCCAAAGGGCACAGTCGGGCTGCGCTTTGGCGCTGGAAGGGTGGTGCTGGGGGGCAGAGGGGCTGCGCGCCGGGGGACCGGGTCCCCAGCGCGGGAGGGGTGAGGTGGGGGTAACGGGGGCTGCAGGCGAAGTGGGTCCTCTGCTCCCGGTAGACTAAAGCTTTCCTGCTGCAGAGGGGAGATGCGCGTAGACTGGCAGAAGGGAAACGTGGCCTTGGGGTTTGGACGGTGAACGCCAGTATACTTGTGTTTTAAAGTCCAGAAACACCATACTGACTTACCCAACAAATATTTGTCCTTAGCTGGTGCGTGCAGCCTCGTGCAGGACTTAAGTTACAATTCCCATCAGCTCAGACACCACACCTGTCTGCATGGAGCTTGTGGAGCACCACGTACTCAACATTTTTTTATTGCGATAACGTTGGTTTACATTGTTTGTATTTTGGGTTCCTCCCCCTCATCATTCCAGTGCTGTTACCTTAGTGCTCCCACCACCAAAGTACGCGTAGTCCCCCACCAGAGTTCATGGTGCTCCTGCACGTTCACACTGGCCCCTTCCTTTCCCCCTCCCCTCTACATATCTCAGTTCTATAAAGGGGTATCTTTTGAGTTTGACCTCTGACCCTTTGGTTTTTCTGTATACCATATATAAGTGATACTATCTGGTATTGTCTTTCTCCTGATTTATTTCTACTTAGTATAATCCCAACTAGCACTCTCCATGTTCCTGCCATTGGCAACAAAGAGTTTCTCTCTTTTTATATTGGTAGCTGAGTAATATTCCATCATGTATATACCCCATCTTCTGGATTGACTCATTTAGGCTACATATTTAGGCTATTTTTATAGTTTGACTATTGTAAATACTGCTGCAATGAACATAGGAGTGCAAGTTTCACTTTAAATAAGTGTAGTTGTGTTCTTCGAGTGGATAAAAACGGGTGAGTTAGATAGTTCTCAAAAGAAGACACATAGCCAGCCAACAGACATAAAAAAAAATGTTTATCATCTTTTTATCATCAGGAAAATGCAAATCAAAACCGAAATGAGACACCACCTTACTTCTGTGAGAATGGCTCATATCAAAAAGACCGAAAACAAATACTCGAGAGGGTGTGGAGAAAAAGGGACACTTTTATACTTTTGGTAGGAATGTAAACTGGTCCAGCCCTATGAAAGATATTATGGCGTTTTCTGAAAAGGTTTTAAATGGATCTGCCACTCCACCCAGCAACTTTTCCATTAACTCATCTTTAAAGTACCACATGTTGGGCCCCCCTGGTGGCACAGGGATTTAGTCTCAGCGCTATCAAGGTATCACTGTTATAATCCCTATATGAAATGGATGGCCTTATTGTGGGTCCTCTCCCATGCACTTCAAGTGACTTCTAATAATACCCAACTGCAGGCCCTCACAAAAAAAGGTTAATAAAGGGCTTATTTACAAAAGGAGAGATGAAGAAATGAATATTTCAGGGGCAAAGAGGAGATAAATTGGTAAATGGATCCTAGCAGTCCCGCTGACCTGAAATCCTAGTGGCCACACTGAGAGGTGGCAAAAAGCCAAGAGTCAAGCCAAGAGCCAACAGGTTAAGAGACCCCAAAGCCAAGAAAGCCAAGTGAGCGAGAGACCCCACAGTCCCACATGTCTGTTTTTACACCAAACCTGGTACCTAACTCCATCCTCAGATCCCAGCAATCCTCCTTCGATGATGGTGGGATTTGTGTGCTGTGTTTTGATGGTTTTGTTCTGGGGTGGGGGTGGAGTCCCTAAAACCGGTGTGGAATTCCTTCAGGGAACCCTTTCCCTCTAACATCACCAGCTACTGCTTCACAAGTTTGAGTTTGATCCCTGGTCAGAGAGCTAACCCACCGGGCACAGCAGACTCCTTCTGCCTCAGCCCGGCTGCTCCCCTCAGCAGTGTATTTCAATGGATCCGCCTGTTCTGCTCCCTGCTCTGTCTCTGGTGAATCATCTCACCCCGCGCACCTCTAACCTAAACCCCAGTTTTGTATACATAAATAAATAAAATAGATATTTTAAAAAATAAAGTACCACCATTAGGTTATTGGATTATAAAATAGCTTGAATAATTTTTTCATGATAGTGAGGAAGAAACTGTTATTTTCATATAATCCCTATATATGGGGAAAATGACCCATTGTATCCCCAACAATTGGCAATGAGAGAAGGGAAAAGAGCTAGCAAAAAGAAATTCTCTGCCTGTGGTCAGAAATCTAAACAGATTGAATTCTGTAATTTGGTGTCTAGGTTGAAAAAATATAAAACCTCTTAGCTTACCAGCCATGGGAGCCTGTAAAAATATAAGCTAACAAGTGATATTCATACACAATGTGATTCCAGGTTTGTCTTAAACTAAACTTTATTGAGACAAGATTTTGGTCCACGCCTACTAATGACATGGAATTGTCTCATAACAAGTATATGAGTATAAACTGTTTATTATTTGCCTTTTTATATTTGTTTCATCTTTTGTGCCTTCTTTTGAGTGAAATTTTTAAATTATAACAATTCTTACACATTTATTCTTTTAGTAGTATTTCAGTTATTTTCTGAGGTGTACAAATAGCCCCCAAATTTATTACTTTATACAACTCTCATTTGCTCATGTTTCCAGGCTCTCTGTTTCAGGAATTCAGTTCAGGGCATAGTGTATGTGGTTTATCTCTGGTCTACGATGTTATGCCTTTATTGGAGTGGCTCAGATTAGGGATTCATGCCCTATCACAGTTAGGGCATGATGTCTTGGGTCTCTTAGAACTGTTGTCTGACTCCCTGGTTTTTCTCTGCATGGATTTTCTATGCAGTTGAAGTGGGCATCCTGATAGCATGGTAAACTTAGGGTTCCAAGAAGGAGCATTCTAGAGAGGAAAAGCCTCAGCCTTTGCTTGCCTCTTGCTTACTAATGTGTCAGTTGGCAGCAGGTCACATGAATAAGTGTAGAGTTATATATGAGGGTACTATGTCAGGCCATGAATATTGAAAAGTGTAGTTCTTTGGGGGGGGAGTCATTTAGATTAAGGGCAGATCATCTTAACCCAATCATAGTAAATAGTTAAAAGTTATTTTTGGAATTCCAGTTGAAAATCATTCCTCCTCCAGCCCTAAAAGCTAATTTTTCACCCTCCTCACCCCACCTACTCCCCTTGAGGCAGTTGAACAGTAGTTCTCAACCTCCCCACTAGTTCTTTTAGAATGTCAATAACCTCAAAGGAAAAAGTGATGGGCTCACCTCTCTTGTATCTAAGTGCATCAAAATGCCAGAAAAGTTATCTGCCACAATATCCACTTCAGATATGACCCATAGAAGATCATGAAATAGGAAGATCGTCCTACAAACAGAATCAGGAACTGAAAAATTAACTGACAAGGGAGATAGTGGAATAGGAAGTCCCTCCTAGGGAACACAACCGCACACCGGGAACTTACAGATTAACTGACAAGGACATGTATTCTTTGTCAAGACTTGAGATGTCCTTTGGAAAAATGACCACTGTGTGTTTCCCATTTTCTCCTCTTTTGAATGAGATTTTACTAATATCCTATGCCTTGCCCATCCACCATTTCTTATTAGAAGAAGTGAGACATAACATTTCTTTAGAACTTCATTGTCAGTGGGGCCACCCTAGTGGTGCGGGGTTTAAAGTGCAGCATTATGAAGCTATCTGCAGCCACTGCAACACGAGTTTGATCCTGGCCAGGAGGGTGACCCACATGGTGCAGCAAACCTTGCCTGTCTTGGTCACTGCTCCCCTCAGCTGTGTATTTCAATAGATCTGCATGTTCTGCTCCCCACTCTGGTGAATCCTCTCACCCCCCTGCACCTCTGACCTGTATCCAAGTTCTTGTATGCATAAATAAATAAATCTTAAAAAAACAAAAAGGAAAGAAATTTATTGTCGGAGAATGCAGATAGACTCTTGATGAGAAGGACTCCATATCTTTGGAACTTCTGGATCCTGACCTCTGAGCTTTATTGCAGTAACTGGAGGAGACTTTGGGATTGTTACTCTTAAGGGAGGGATGCTTGCATTCATTTTATGAGAGAGTAGAAAGGACAGAATGGGACAGACTATTGCTCTCCTTCTTCCTTATTAGAAAGAGTCTGATACAGTTTTTTTTCTTGAGAAGAGAGCCTGGTAATGGCCTAGCCAAAACACTTATTTTCTTACATCACATAGAATCATGGGTGGCCTTGGGAATAGTTCTAGATTTATGGTGAAGAATTTTCAAAAGTGTTTCTTATGCTATTTAAAAGCCTTTTTCTGTTTGCTTCTAACACTAACACAAAATGGAAATGGATTAATGATAAAATAAAGATGAACATAAAAAATGTGAAGACAGAACCCATAAGCTGAGGATGCTGGAGCAGAACGACAGGAAACTGGGTCTTTCATGATAAGAAACTGGGTCATTTTGAAGCAACTCACCACTCCTGTACTAACTGTTATGGCTGAAGAAAACAAGTCCGAATTTGGATTAACTGTGTAGCTGAACATGTTTTTGGCTAATACATAAACTACCATAAAGTTATCTTCTAACTAGTCTTCCTGCTGTGGGCTCTGCCAGTTAGATAGTAACATGGCCTAGAAGGTTAGAAATATACAAGCTGTTACAAAGCAATACATCAACACCTAGAACATTTCCTGTCAAATCCACAAATATACCAAATTATAAGATTATGTTTATTAAAGAAAATTAAAAAGAGAAAGTACGAGATACTCATATGCCCCATTTTTATAGTCTTATTCAAAGGTTTTTTTTTCTATTGCTATTTCTATACATTCATATTTTATCTAATATATCATCTATGGTTTTCCATGTTAAGTTTTTTAAATAAATAGATGTTTAATAGTCGATGTGACTATAAAGTATTGTTACTTGTCATAATAATTTTTTAAATCATCTATTCACTGAGTACTACATTCAAGTCTCTGGATTGATTATTGTAAGTGCACATACATGTATAAGTGACTCCTTCCTGAACACTTCGAACTATAAAATACAAACACATGTACTGTATACATTTGTGTTCTATATGTGCTCCTAAACCATATAATTCTTGTAAAATGTGCTTATAGAATATAAGCACTCTAATTTCCTGTGCATATATTTCTTTTGTCAATAATTTCTGGTTATCACGGTCTGCTGGATTTGCCTTGGCATGACTGATTTGTTGCAAAGTTCCAGTTTTCATTTTCACCAACAGAGTATACTTTATATAGTGTAAATATCATTATCTGTTGCTTTCTGTTTTCACAATTATTAGTAACTGTTCAGTCCCACAACATCCTTCTGGTAGAAAGATCATCATTTCTGGCTAGCACAGCAAGAAGGAAACAGTGACTAATGTGACTCAGCACAGTGAAAGAACTGAGATTTTAAAAGAGGCGTTGACTCCAGGCAATGCTGTGCTCAGATTACAGAGAACACAGGCAACGTGTGAACGTGGCAGACTGACAGTTCTGAGAGGGTTTAAGCTATGGTGCTTTCTAGCTGTGTGCAAACAATTCATTCTGTACTCAACAGAAGCTCACATATGTGTATAACTAATGTATCTACAGTGAATGAGAAGTCAAATTTTTACATAGGAAACTGAATTACTGTTATTTTAAAATGCATAAAATGTAATCGTATTGAAATTTTGTCTTGATGTTGTTACTAATATGCTAACGTCTGGAAAGTATCTGATGGAAGATTACCTATTGCCTGAGAATAAGTTCTTTAAGGATTCTAGAGCAAGACATGATTTTAGTTGAAAATTTTTTTTAATCTCAAGTAGGTTATAAATATGGTAGATTATAAATATGTCAGAATAACTAAAGGTATGAATTGAATAAGCATGACTTACAAGTGAATTCATTCAATGCTCAGAGGTAAGTTGGTATAGAGCATGACATGAACCTACTTTGATAAATATAAATTTAGTATGTTCATAAAGTGATGGAATATTGACATGACCATTTCCAACTGTTAAAAATATTTATCAGTTAATCTTCCTCAAAACTGATTTTTCACCACCTCTGATGAGGCAACTAGGTGCCTCCATGTGGGAAAAGTGAACATGCAAGGCTTAGTGGAAGAGGAAACAAAATATGAATAGGGTAATTTCTAGAATGTTTGTGCCAGATCACACACTATTCTGTTGATCTATGATTTGCATTTGTAAACCGCCTAACTTTGAGTGGCCCCAATGGTCCTTATTTTTATAGGATTGTTGACAACCAAGACTGCTCTTTATCTCATTTGTACTCACAGAGTAATTTTTTTTTTTTTTAGATTTTTATTTATTCATGCAGAACTGGGGTACAGGCCAGAGCTGCAAGGGCAGTGAGAGGATTCACCAGAGACAGAGTGGGAAGCAGAACAGGCAGATCAAGGAAGTACACGGCTGAAGGGAGCAGCCAGTGAGACAGGAGAGGTCTGCTGCATCATGTGGGTCACCTCCCAGGCGGGGATGGAACTCACACTGAAATGGCTGTGGCCAGTTTGCAATGCTGCATCCTAACCCACTGCACCACTGGGAAGGGAGGTCCCCCCTATTGAGTCGTTCTTATAGCACATAATCAAATTGTTGTCAGATCTAACTAGTTGAAGATGTGAATGAAATGATGCCCTCAAAGAAATTCACTGCTGTTTTCTGGACCACTCATCCCATTGCTTCAATGCAATTTATTGGGTGGGTGTATGCTAATGCAATAGTGATACCAGGATGACTAAACACGATCAGTTTCTTTTGGAGAAACCTATAAACTGATGCCCCTGATCGCCTGGGGGAAACTGACTTCAGACTCCTCACCCCCACCCTAGACCCACTGAATCAAAATCACTGGCAGAGAGGATTCTGCCCTTTAAGGAAATTCAGCAGATACTGTCTTTAAGAGCTCTTTCAACTACCTGAGATGGGGGCAGGGGCAAGGGGTGATTATGATGCAGAAAGAAGGAGACTTTGAGGGTGTGGTCTAATAGACTGCAGTGTGGTAAGTATCATAACAAAACTGTTTCTGGCTGAAGCTAAGCATATAGAAAGCAGAATCAAGACTAACACTATGTTGCCAGAGGAGAAAATTACCAGCAACTTATTTCTAAAAGTACCTAAAATTATTGTTCTATGGACTGTTAAGAAACTCAGCTGTTTCCATTTGAAGTAAACTTAATTTAATAGGAGAAAAGACCTTTAAAAAAAAAAAACCCTGAATTCCCAAATAATTAAAGACCTTGATAATCATTTGCAGAAATCATCTGAGCTAACAGCCTTTCTTCCTGGGTGAACTTCTCCTAAGGATATAATTGGAACTTAAGTGTACAGGTTAGTTACAAAGTTGTTTCCTGCAGCAAATACATCATATTCAAATGCTCATTTTTCAGCAAGTTCCAGACCCATTTCTTTATGGAACAGCTACCTTGTCCTTACTTATACTTTCATAGGACATTCTGGACCATAAACAGTTCCTGTTTTTGCACAGTGTCCTGCAACGCCAATACTCTCTCAATAAAGATTTTTCTTCAGCAACAAAAGTAGAATTTAAGAACGAAGCACATAAATAATGCTGGCCACCCACCGTGGGTAGGCTCAAGTGCATACCATAGGCTTCTGTGTCATGCCCATGCTCAGCACGGTAATTTGGGCAGACTGGACATTTTTGTCATTCACTAAGGAGAGATTTTTCTGATGCCCACCTACTTTTCATCTCTGACTCCTCTACTAGACAGATAACTCTTAAACCGTAGGCTTTCAGCCTGATCTATATAGGAGGATCATTTGATCATGTGATCTATCAACATTATTCAACATTATTTGTTTCTAATTTCTACACAAGACCAATCCAATCAGAACCTCTGAGGTGGGACTTGCGCATTGAGGGAGGACTGTGTCTTATTTATCTTTTCTTCTCTGATTCCTGGAAAAGTACTTGTCACTTTCAGGTATTTATTGACCCTATTCATTCATTCATAAATAGGTATTTAGTGAGTATTTGCTTTTTCAGTACTCCTGAGAGCTAGGGATATAGGAGAGAATAAAACAGTCAACCATTATTAATACCGGGAATGAGAGATAGGTGGTACCAGATGTGAGGAAAGCTGTAAAAACAAAACATGATATAGGTAGGACAACCACATCATTTATCAAACAAGGATAACTTGACATAACTATTTGCAATTATGTCAAGATAGTACACATGAAACTGGGATTGTCCTACCTAAACTGATATGTATAATCATCTAAGTATAAAAGAGTATTGTGTGGACAAGAATGAGGTGCTTTTTTGAAAAGATGTGTTGTTCAGGAAAGATATTTCTAAAATGCCTGGGAGGATGAAGGAGCTGGTCATAGGCTATTAAGGGTAGGGCATGCCTAGGAGGTGGAACAGAGGATGCAAAAGCTCTGAGGTAGGAGGGAATTTGACAAGGAAGAGGAAAATCACAGAAGCTAGTCTCACTGGAATGGAATGAACAAATAAAAGCAATTCTGCTGAAGAAGTCAGAGGTGTGGCCAGGGGTCAGCTTTCATAGCATTAAGCCAGAGTGGTAAGGACTTTGGATTTTACCTTGAGACAGAAATCAGTATAATTTACATTTTAAAAAGATAACTCTTGTGGCTTCTGTGTGGAAAAGAGCCTGTTAAGAAGGCATAAGTGAAAGCAGAAGAATTAGGAAATAGTTTATATAAGAGATTGTGGTGACTTGGACTGTGTGATAATCATGGTAATGGGGAGATGTGATTAGATTCAGCGAGTATTGTGGAGAGGATTTGCTGTTGAATTGGATTAGGTGAACGGGAAGGCGAAAGAGTCATGCATAGATGACCCCTTAATTTTTAGCCTAAGCAGCCAGAATGGAGCTGTCGTTTATTTTGCTTAAAAAAAAAAAAAAGATTTATTTTACTTACTTAGGCATATAAGAGCTGGGGTGTAGGCCAGACATGGGGGTGTATATGAGAGAGGATTCACCAGAGACAGAGTGGGGAGCAGAACTGGCAAATGTACTGAGATACACTGCTAGGGGAGCAGCACGAGGGTCAGGAGAAGTCTGCCACGCCATGTGGGTCACCTAGTTTCATAGAGCTGAGACTTAACCCCTTCATTATCCATTTACAAAAATATATGCTTGGAAGTATACAATTTCATACCTCACCATGCTTCATTTGCCTTCTACCAAAGCTCCATTGCCAACCCACTCTCACCTTATCCCCTTTCTAGCCTCCCCTCTCACCCTCACACTGCTGGCGACTACTGTAGTTCTCATGAAGCCTAAGAGTTATTTTTTGTTGTGTTTTGCAGTGTGTTTTCTTTCATTATTTTTATTCCACAAATGAGAGAAACCTTCTGGTGATTGTCTTCCTCTTTCTGACTTACGTTACTTAGTATAATCAACCTGAGGTCCATTCCTATTGTCGCCAATGTCACCATTTCTTCTTCAATAACTGAGTGATGTTCCAACGAGAATATATTCCAGTTTTATTATCAAGTTATCTGATGATAGGCAATTATAGGCAAGCAGTCTTTTGGAAGGAAGGGAGGGTAAAGAATGTAGTTTTAGACATATTAAAATTGAGGTTTATTAGATGTTCAAATGGAATGGTTAGTAAGCTGCTGGATAAAGTGTTTAGAGAAGCTGGGATTGTTGCTACCATATCTAAGAATATCCCCATTTCTCAGTGCAAGAAAAAAAAAATGTTCCCTCCACTTGATGTGATGGTTAATTTGGAAAACTTAAATGTGTCTTTTAAAAAAGAATAGCAGGCTGGCCCTCCCTGGTGGCGCAGCGGGTTAAAGCACAGCACTGAGAATCTAAAGCCGCTTCCGCATGAGTTCGATTCCCGCCTGCCCCAGAGGAGACCACATGGCGTGGCAGACCTCTCCTGACCCGCCCGCTGCTCCCCTCAGCAGTGTACTTACTTCGTTGATCTGCCTGTTCTGTTCCCCACTCTGTCTCTGATGAAGCCTCTCACCGCCCCTGAGCCTCTGGCCTGTACCCCAGTTCCGTATGCACAAATAAATAAATCTTTTAAAAAAAAAAAAAATAGCAGGCTGTATTCTGCCTTTGCACAAGAGGGAGATTTTTGGCCTTTTTTTCCTCACAAAACCTGGAAGTGAGATATTGTCGGATGGCAAGGCCATTCATTTCATCTTTCTCCAGCAGAGTAAAACTGCAATCCCTACAAATTTCTATTAATTTTCAGCTCCTATTACCCAACTTTGCCCATGAAAACCGCAATCAAGAGACTCCCTGGTGGCCTAGTAGTAAGTCTTAGTGCTATCACCACTGTGGTCTGAGTTCAATCCCCAGCTCGGAAAATAACCCACATATAGCACATGGCACAGCAGACTCATGTCTCGCCCACTGCTCCCCTCAGCACTGTATTTCAGTCAATCTGCTTGTTCTGCTCCCCAGTCTGTCTCCAGTGAACCCTCTAACCTCCTCACACCCACACCTCTGGCCAGTTGTTTTACAAAATAAATGAAAGCAAACAAACAAAAACCCAATCAGGGAAGCTGACTGAGTAAGAAATGACTTGAAGGCTAAAGCAATATAACAGATGACAGTTGCATGAGCTATAGGTTGAGAGAAAGAAAAAAGTCAACCCCAAGTAAAATATATTAATATTCAAAAATAAAAAATAAGTATAGACCCTATAAGTTTCTAGATATATAATACTAATTCTGGTTTTAAAACAAAAACCTATCATATCAATTAAAGTTCCCTTTTTTTTTTTTTACTTTTTGACTATATAACTTAAAAAAAAACCCTCTATCTTCTATTTTCAAATGCAAATCATATGGAAATTTACTTTCCATGGGAAGCCTATATTCAGCAAAAGAAAATATTTGGAACATTACTTGCTGAATGTATTATTTTGAGTAGCCTGAGGCTCTGACTTTTATTTTTCACTTTCTGAAGAGTTCACTAAACTGGAAGTAAAGGACCTGAATGGCTTTTTTTACTCTATGGATCAGTGTATTTACATTGAAACCAAAGAAGCTTTTGGTTTCAAAGTTTTGCAGTCTTAAAAAAATCAAAACACCTAAACAAACCAATGACTCTTTGTTTAAAAAGAAAACTATGTAGACACAAATTCCATATGACCACAGGAGAAATGGAAACAGAAACTGTTTTTGCCAGACTTCAAAATTTAAAAGCCTTCCAATTCAGCTATATCGACAAAACTCTAGGTACAGACCTGTTGGTGAAAATCATGAACTTATTGCACAAGTAAGCAACCTGGGACAGGACTTATTGATTGACTCTCATTTTATTGATTCCTCTTTTTTTATTAAATGCCTAGTAAAAGTCACAGGGTATGCAATGGTGAGCAAAACAGACAGATCATTGCTTCACACAGCATATGCAAAACTGCAGATGTTATCAAGTTATCATTCAAATTAACATTTAATTACAAACTCTAATAAGTATTTTAAAGAAGAGCGGAGTGCCATGACTGAGATCTGACCTAGATCAGGGAGCCAAGAAAACTTCCCTGGAGAAGAAACATTAAACTGAAACCTGATGACTAAATGACTTTAACTAGGTAGGAAATGGGTGGAGGCAGGCAGTAAGTGATCAGGAGCTGTGCACTACAAGAGAAGAGCCAGAACTGTGCTAGTGTGGCATGCAAGTCTGGAGAAGAGAAAGCAAGAGAGAATGGGTTGGAGATGTTATGGGGGATGCAGACCTAATTCAGAATTCTGGAGAAAAACAGGCAATCATTAAAGCTTTGTAATGATAAAACTGACCTGATCATATTTTTTTATTTTTAAGAATTCATCTCTGGAGTGAAAGGAACTTTCACTTCCAGTAATGGATTAGGTAATCCAGGCTAAAATGCTAACCAAGAAAAGCCACAGTATTTTTAAATCCGCTATGAGAGCTGACATGACAATAAAGAAGTAAAGGAACAAGATCTGAGAGAAGGAAGCCCAAAGAAGTGAGCAGAATACTTAGAACATCTTTTTCCAAAGAAGTGACTAAAAAGCTAAGCAGAACAGACTAACAGGGACCAGGACATAAAACCTGAAATTTGAAGGTCAAGGGGAATGACACCAGGCTTTGGGCTGGAGCCCAAAGAAATACATTAGCAGTTAAGAGTAAACCAGAACTACCCAGTCCTCCAATTGCAAATCCTTGCAAATCCTCCAACTGGATCAAGGTGATTTAGGATAGCTAGTAGCCTTAACTTGTTGGCAAAAGCAAGTATAAATCCTCTTTGGAGAAAGATAATTTTATTCTAAACCTCAAATTATTTTTACCTTTTTTCCCCAAATACATTATCTGTAATGCAATTAAAAATAACCAGCTAAGTGGCCCTCCCTGGTGGCACAGCGGGTTAAAGCACAGCACTAAGAAGCTAAAGCCACTTCCCCATGAGTTCGAT
>NW_004567115.1:31150314-31169835 GCF_000260355.1 Condylura cristata
TAAAGGGCAGCACTAAGAAGCTAAAGACTTCAGCATGAGTTCCATTGCCTGCTCCGGAGGTGACCACATGGCATGGCAGACATCCCCTGACCCGCCCTGCTCCCCTCAGCAGTGTACTTCCTCAGTCAGCCTGCTCTGCTCCTCACTCTGGCCCTGGTGAATCCTCTCACCGCCTGTACCTCCGGCTTGTACTCGACTTCTGTATGAACAAATAAATTTTTAAAGAAAAAATAAAAGAAAGAAACTCCATCACACCAGGGCTACCAGGGTGTGGGCATGGCAGGTGAAGGAAACTGTTCTAGAGCAAAAAAAAATTTAACATAAATCTATATTTTCTATAAAGAAAAATACAGGACAAGTTCGAGTAATGGGACTTGTAAGGTAGCCATGTCATATGAGAAGAAAATAGAGGAACTACTTCAGATGAAAGAAAACTAATGACTGTGTCTGATCTTCATGCAGATACTAGATTTTCTTTTAAATGCTATAAAGGTCATTATTAAGACAATTGGGGAATTTAATATGTTAAATATATTATGTTCTATGTGTTAAAAATCTTGAGATCAACAAGATGCATTATGACCATGTAGGAGAATGTTCCTGTCCTGAAGAGATAGAAAAAAAATGTCAAAATATTTAGAGGGTAAAGCGGTCTCACTGTAGTTCTTTCAAATGGTTTAAAAAAAAGTATACACCTCATACATATGTATGCAGTTCTCATTTCATAGGGTAATGCAAGACTTGAAACCGATCATGTAAGGTAAAACTGTGCAAGAAAACTTTAACCATTAGTGGAGAAAATTCCTATTTCTCTATACCCTAAAAAAAAATTTTTATCAAAACTTTAAGAATGTTCTTTGTTCAGTTTCAGATATAGAAAATGAAAATACCAGTAAAATTAATTTCGATTCAGTACACTGTAATTTAGAAACATTGAGGATTTTTAAAATAGTTTGTTCTTTGTAAAAAACTTAAAGTAGTTTGAACAATTTTTCTGATCATGTATCTAAAGATGTGGATCAAACATCTTTTCTACACTTTTGCTGTCATACTCTTTTCTAAGTTTGAATCAGCTTGAATATTATCATCTGTATTTTCAATGGTGTGAAATATCTTCAGTTTCCTTTCATGTGAAGCCTTGGCCAATTTCACTTCCTCTAGGACATTTTCACTGCAAACATTTTACCACAGTCTGGGTAAGTTGATCTTTGATAAGATTCTCTGACTGCATATCTGAAGAGTTTCTAATTGTCACAGTGTCACTATTTCCAGCTGTCTCTTCTCTAACTCCATTTATGTTTGATTTAAATCTCACTTTTGGTTTTATCACATACACTTTCTTTCTGCATTTGCATCTTTTTTTCTTTCTTTTTTTTTTCTTCCAATTGCTTCTTTCAAATATCCAAATGTAGGAGACGAGGAAGCAATACCATAACAGGTTTTGCTGTCTGTGCAGTAAACAATCTAGCATAACTGGAAGGGTCTTGATTGGCTACAGTCACTGATTGTGGTGGAAATTGGTTCATTATATAGTGATTTTCAGGCTGAAACTCTGGCTGTGAAGATTGTACTTTGTGCAATTAGCATGAAGGTACCATGGCAACTGAAATTTGAATTGTATCATTGTATAATTGCCTGTGTGTATGTATACATAGACATATGTGTGAATTTGGCCTCTACTACCATTCTTACAGTTTTTCTTTAAATTTCAAATTTATAATAGAAGTTGGGGGTGAGGGTAGGGACCAAGTCATGAAAAGACAAGACATGTAAGAAAAACCTAGGAAAATATAGATAATAAAAAAAGATAGGCCCTCCCTGGTGGCGCAGCGGGTTAAAGCACTGCACTGAGAAGCTAAAGCCACTTCCGCATGAGTTCGATTCCCGCCTGCTCCGGAGGTGACCACATGGCGTGGCAGACCTCTCCTGACCCGCCCGCTGCTCCCCTCAGCAGTGTACTTCGTTGATCTGCCTGTTCTGCTCCCCACTCTGTCTCTGGTGAAGCCTCTGACCGCCCCTGAACCTCTGGCCTGTACCCCAGTTCTGTATGCACAAATAAATAAATCTTAAAAAAAAAAAAAAGATAAACAGGGAATCCAGAGAATAGAAAAAGTTTGGGAACCTAGTCACCTGATTTTGAATCCCAATTTTCTTATCAACTGTGTGATGTAGAGTAAGTTATTGGAGTCTGTTCCTCTTTAAAGATGGAGATAAAAATACAACTTTCTTCAAAGGATTATGTGATGATTAAATTAAGTTGCACATAATGAAGAACTTAGGTGAACAGTGGTACATAGCAGTTACTTTACAAGCAGAAACTATTACAGTTTGTTCCATAAGAACTTAGTATGTTTAGATGTGGACAAAAATCCAGAAAAGAAAGGTTGAAGTTAGAAGAAGAGATAATTAACGGTGTATGATTTTAAGACAGTGGGAAGGATGGGATTCAAAGAAGAAACGAGGCGTTGATCTTGAATGAAAGGAGGAAAATTTCTGTTTTGACAGGAAGGAAAAGAATAAGATGGGTGCAGGTGTAAGGGGTGTGGCTAATTTTGTAGAGAGAAGATATTACAGGATGACTTTGTGTTTACTAAGAAATTAAGGTGAGATATCCTCTGAGGGTGAAAAGAAAGATGCGGATTAGAAGTTGAGAAGAGCAGGTAATATTTGAAGTGGCCTTCACAGAGAAGAAGTAACAGCTGACCAAGAAAATGTAACAGGACTGTTGGTAGTGTCAACCGTCCAGAGTGGGTGACCTTGCCATTGCAGTTTTATTAGCATGCCCTTCTGTGCTTCCTAGTCGTGTTGCATGGCCATCTGGATGTAGGCGTGGAGCGTGTGGGTTGTTGAGTTCATGCTGTATGTAGGTTTCTCAGACCGATGTGAAGAAAAGATAGAGAGAAAAGGGAATTTATGGTACTGGTGAGGGATTACGGAAAATATGGACAATGAAATCTGACCTGGAGAAAGGAGGCAAGAAGAATAGGCTAATAATAAAGAATGTAAAGGAGACCAGAAGGGGGAAGTATCCCCGTGCGTTCATTTAGTGATTCTAGCAAGAGCTGTTTAACTAGCAGCAACTGCTATTTCCTAAATTAGGGGGCAGTGTGCTGTATCAACAGGTGTTCAAGTGGGGCTCTTTCTAGTTTTTAGTTTGAGCTGAGCTGAGGCCAGAAATTGAAAAGAAAAACAACAGATGTTCTAATGAGGTGCGATACCACCTATGTAGAACTTGCAACGAGAGGATCAAATTGGTTTTATGACTCTTAATCTAGCACCCGCCTAGAGTATGTGCACAGCATTGGAGTTGGAAATTTGAGAGACAAATATTATTTGGAGAATTGCTGATGTGCCTTGGCTTTTCCTTCCCTCTCTTCTTGGTGAAGTCTCCTTCTCCCTTTCAACCAAGGAAATTATGTGAAGAGCACCAGATAGGCCTCCTTGAGCTTGAAGAGTGCAAGGACAGTAAAAGGAACTGGCTAAGGGAAGGGGAGGGAGGACAAGGTTGCATGGGGAACAAGGTGCACACCCACCAGCCCTGGGCAAAGGTGGTGAGTATTTCTCCTGGGGCAGTGTAGCTTGTGGAAGTAGCTTGCTTTGAGCTATCTCAGTTTCCACGTCTGTCTGGGGGGAGGAGTCCCTAAATGGGTAAGGGTTGCAGAAGGAATTCTAGGAAGCTCTATCAAGGGTGCCCACTTGAATGTTCCAAGGCAACAGTATCTCCTCAAAATTCACAAAAAAAGAACTCTGAAAGAGTGAGCAACGAGACTCATATCTGAGAGACTGCTCTCTTCCTGATCAATCTTGGAGGATATAGAGATAGCCAAACTCGGGTAGGATGGGGAGCAGAAAAAGGAAGAGAGAAACCATCTGCACTTCTTTTCCTGCCACAACTTTCCAGCCAGCAGCACTGGCAAGGGCAGGAAAGAGTTTCAGCATCGGGTGTGGTTCAAATTCTATTGAATACTTCAACTATGAATTGAGACTATTCTTATGACTGAGAATTCCCAGGAAAATGTTTGATGACCAAAAATAGCCAGAGAAGCTAGTAGTTTGCACTAAGAAAAAGGAAAAGGAAACAAAAACCAATAACACACAGAGGTGAAAAGGGCATTCTGCCTATGGAGTACAGCTCATTCGCTGTCATCCCAGTGACCTAGATTAGTAATGTGGGAGTGACTGACTCTGATCGTGGAGTAGAAGATCATTGAGGATGAACTGGTCAAGATAAGAGAAGTCCAGTGTTGGCTGAGTCATCTCCAGGGATAATGGAGTCTTCCACAGTGCTGGCAAAGGTTGGCATAGAAAGACTGCATGTCATGGGTCAAAGGTCAATGATTCTGAAACTTTGGAGTAGATTAGAGTCACCTAGGGATCCAGCAGGAGAGACGGAAACAAACTTTTTGAAGTAGCATAGGGCCTAGACTTCTCCATATTTTTACCAAGTTCTAGGGTGATCTGGAACCACCAGGTCAAAGTTCAGTGTAGAGAAATGACTCACTGGTCAACATGAAATGAGACCTACCAGAAGAAAGAAAGAATAAGTAGTTCAGGCAAATAGCACAGATAAGAAGAATTGTTGTTGTTGTTTTTATAAGAGGGCAGGAAAATAATGGTTTAAAAAATAGTAATGTACCCTGGCGTCACAATTCATTGTCCATAAGTATTTTTACTCCTTCTCACTACCCACCACCACTCCTTCCTTATCAGGAAAATGACTGTGATGGGTGAAATTTATCCCTGGAAAAAAAAAAATGTTAAAGTCTTAATTTTTAGTACCTTAGACTAGGAATTGATTTGAAAATAGGTTTATAATAATTTGTAAATATATGTAATTAGTTAGGGTGAGTTCATACTGGATCAAGGTACACCCTTAATCCAATGTGACTTGTATCCCAATAAGAAGATGGTCACGTGTAGATATAGAAAATGCTGTATGATGAAAGCAGAGATGGGAATTATGCAGCCATAAGCCAATGAACACTGAAGGCTGCTGACCAGCCATCAGAAACTAGAGCAAGATGACTTTCAGGTTTTAGAAAAACCATGATTCTGCTAACATCTTGATTTTGAGCACCTAGCTTCCAGAAATGGGAGCAACATTTCTGTTGCTTCATTTTCTTTTTAAGATTTATTCTTCATTTATTTATGCATACAAAAACTGGGGTGTTGGCCAGAGGTATGTGGGGTGAGAGGATTCCCCAGAGTGGGGAGCAGAACAAGCAGATGTACTGAAATATACTGCTAGGGGAGCAGAGGGTGAGACAGGAGAGGTCTGCTGTGTCCTATGGATCAGCTCCCTGACTGGGGATAGAACTCATGTTGCAGTGGCTGGTGACAGCTTAATAGTGCTGAGACTTTAACCCCTGCATGACTAGGAAGGCCCATTTCTGTTATTTTAAACCACCCATTTTGTTGTACTTTGTTAAATCCATCTTGGAAATCCATACAATATGATATTCCCTTCCCTGGCATACTCCACAGTCATCTCTCGTATATTCACACCTATATTGTGTTCCTGTTCCCTCTGTACAGAACTTGCAGTCTCAGATACAGAGAAACCACATATAAGTCAATGGATGCCATTAGAACGACAGGAGAGAGTTCATTGTTTCTTGAGACACTTAAATTGAAATACAGTACACTGTGTGTTCTTGAGGGAGTCATCAGCCCCCACACTGGCTTCTGCACTTATTGTTGACAAATGAGTCAGTTCATATAAGCCTGGTAGCTTATTTGAGTGGGTGTATGTTCAAGATACTTTGAAGAAAAACCTGTTATATATACCTACATGCTACTCTCACAAAAAAAGCAATCCCCAAGGAACCTTAAAACAGCCTCATCAAAGGACTGAGATAACTTCATAGCTGTTATACATCATGGGCTCCACATCCAGAAGTCCTCCTACCTCCTCTGATTTCCATCGTTATACTCTTCCCAATAATGAAGTAAAGTCTTGGACCACAGAATGGCCCAAGAAACTAACTGGTGACAGATTGGAAAGCCCTGGAAAGATTACGTCACTGATTTATTTTGTAAATACCACAGAAACCAAACAGAATGGTACCACTAATGCAGGAAGAGAGAGACACAGAGACTCCCCTTAAGTTTTCTCTCACTTCCCCTAGTCTCTGAGCTATTGGATGAAGACATGAATTGTGGGCCAGAAGTGCTACTTCTAGAAATAGCATATAGGAAAAACAAAGGAGCAGGTGCAAGACTTATAGATTCTGGAATGAGGATAGTTGGTGGTTGCTAGTTGAGCTGAGCAGTTCAGGACTTAGGTCTGCAAGAGGGTTATGTCATGAATTAGGTTGCAATCTTGACTTCGGGCTATAGGTAGAGATAGGGTATATTTAAAAGATCAGAGATTCTTACCCAGCTTTGGCTGTAAATATGTAACTCAAGTTCTCTCTCAAGTCAAACTCCAGCTTCTGTCAGGTATTTTCTCTTGGATGTTCTACAATTACCTGAATTCAGTTCTCTTTACCTAAAAATTGAGTCCATCTCTGTGCCCTTCCCCAAATCTGTCCTCTTGAATTTCCTTTTTATATACAAAATCCCCTAAATTCTAGAAGAGTTACCAGCTTGTGATCTCTCACATTGCTTCTCCTCACCAAGTGTTTCAGCCTGTCATCAGTATCTTGCCCTTTCTAGAATGCCTCATTCAGACTTTCCAGGGTGCCTGATGGTATCCAGCTGAATGGGCATTTTACTCTCAGCAGCAACTGAGCTGACTCCTCAGCTGATTGTTTTGTCCTGACCCCTGGCACATTATTCATCCTGGTTTCTTCCTTCTTCCATTTCCTATTCCCTCTCTATCTCCTTACATTCTTCAATCTCTGAAACTGGAGTTCTCTGACATGTTCCAATTCCATCAATACATGCTACAAATTCTGTATCCAGTAGACTTGACATCTCATGCTCAGGGTCTCAGGCATGTCAGAATAGCATAGCTCCAATCAAACTCATGATTCCTTTCGAAAGCCTCCCAGACCAACCCAGTAAGGGGCATTTTAGATCATGCAACTGCTCAGGCCAGACACTCTCCCTTTTAGCCTCTCCCACATTTAATCTATGGGCTCTCGCTTCACAATAAACCTCAAATATGCTTCCATTTTTCCCCTTCTACCATTTTGGTCTAAGCCAACACCCAGCTTTCAAGCTGATTTCTCAGATACATCTCTTGCCACCCACACTTCAACTTCCAATCCTTTTACTCAGAACAATTAGAAAGTAAACTTTTGAGAACTTGCTATGGTCTATAGGGTCATGCATGACTTAGCTTTTGGTAGCCTCTCCAAGCTTATGTCATTCTGTTCTGGCCATAACCCACACAGTTTAAACCCTACTGTCCTTTCAGTTCCTGGGACCAGTCCAATTCCTTCCCACCTCAAAGCTTTTGCATAAATTGTTCCCTTTTCCTTGAATACACTCAGCCTACATGCCTTTTGTATGTGTTCCATTTCCTTGCCTAATCGCACTTGACATTAGGCAGCACAGAGATTGGCACATAGTACGTTCTAATTAAATTCAGCAGGTCCTCAGATGACATTGCTTCATTCAAAGTCATTTACGTATGAGTTGGTGAGAAAAGAACAATCAGTTTTCAGATGGGGACACTGTCTCCGTGGAGTGAGCATTGCCTTCCCATATCTGTGTGGGTTTTCTCTGGGAACTGTTTTCGCCATTGTAATGGGGAATCCCCAGGGAGGGGAGGTTCCAAGTTCCCTGTCCCATGTAAGGAAGGGTGGGACACTTTTTAGGTAAGCTTTTTTTAGGTAAGCTAAAAAAAAAAAACAAAACTGGGGGAAAAGACTGAGAAAGGAGGAAGAAGCAGAGCAAAATGGGGAGATGAAGAAGAAAATTTGGAGGAGGCACATGAAGCAAAGAGACATGGGAAGAATCTGTTCTTGCTTCTTGGCCTTGGACTTGCACAGAGACTTGGGGCTTATGGAAAGAGTACTTAAGAGACAGAGACATGGGTGAGAAATCTGTGGGGAGGCTGACCATGGCAGCCTTTATCTCGACTTTGATTTTATTCTTTTCCTTCCAGACTTTCCTTCCCCTTCTGCCCCTTTCCGTTGGGCCCCCAGTAGAAGGTAACTTAGACTTATGGCAAGGTGTTGGGCCTTCTTTGGGCCAACCTTGATTTGCTGGACCCTTAACTATGAAGGGATGAGTAATTTGGGTTATTGTTTTTTTTTAAAGATTTATTTATCCTTACAGAACCGGGGTACAGGCCAGAAGTGCAGAAGTGGTGAGAGGATTCACCAGAGACAGAGTGGGGAGCAGAACAGGCTGACTGATGAAGTACACTGCTGAGGGGAGCAGCGGTCGGAGAGGTCTGCCGCACCATGTGGGTCACCTCCGGGGCTGGGGATCCAACTCATGCTGAAGTGGCTTTAGCTTCTTAGTGCTGTGCTTTAACCCACTGCACCACTAGAAAGGGCCCAATTTGGGGTATTTAATTGGAAATTGTATTTTTGGCTCTTTATAGCACACAAATTATATTAAAGTTCTTTTCTATTGAAGGTCTTACATACTAGAGTATGTTTTGTCTTGATGCAGCAGATGGATGGCAGAACCTATATAAAACATGCAAGTTTGGGGGCCATGGGGTGCCCCCATCCTGCCCTGTAACACCACATTCTAAAGATGCACGTGAGGTTCTCTGTTGTGTCTCAATTGCCCCATCTGCATGAATGTGGCTGTGTGTGAGAGTGCTTTTTGATGGAAGGGCATCTTGACCAGTGTGGGGGACTGCCTTACTCCTGAGCTATCAAAGATGGGCTCTACACCCCAACTCCCAGCAGATTGGAATAAGCAGGATGGGAAAGGAATGAATGAATTCAAATAGTTGTTTCATATTAGAAAGGTGTTGGGGTCTTTACTTTGAACTCTGGTGACATTTTTGTGAAATTTTGGTACGGGAGTTAACTCTTGTTGGTTCCAATTAAGCTATTATGAAATTGGTGCTATTACACTTTCTCTGGAAGTTGCAGTTTTGTGTGACCTTATGTGGGATTTACCGTATTTGTTGAATGAGAGCAAAAAATGTGTCCGAAATGAAAATTCTACCAACAACTCAGTGAGGAGAACAAAGGATGCCACTCACCCTCTGCCAGGAAATGTCTGATGGAAAAATAGAATGAAGTTCATATAAGTAAGAGTGATCCTCCTTTTTCCTAAGAATTCTACAAACTCTTGGGCAGATTAGAAAATAACCAAATATGGAATGAATATTTAGCTAGTGTGAGACCATTTAAATGCTGTTAGGAAAAGGTAGGGTATAAATCACAAATAACTAATAAGTACCCACTTAGCAGCAATGTGGAAATATGATTATCAAATTGAGACTGTCTAAGTTAAAGAGATTTCAAACTAGTACAATGCACAAACAGGTGGACTGAATCATGGACTGGCAAGGCCTGTCCACACACCCTGGCCCACCACACTGACCAGCAGGCACCACGATAGACAAAAGCATTAGAGCCTGAACAATTACCACACAATTTCCTGGTGGGAAAAGAGTGAGCACTGGAAACTGGAATGCAGCCTGTCTGCACACACCTTGGTGGAGTCCAGCCCGGGTGTGACATGCTCGCCTCTGCCCTGCTTTGCAGACGTGACTTTAAATATCTCTGCCTAACTCCTTTTGAGGAGTCAGGCTAGATTCTTCATGGTGCTGGCGCCTCATACATGAGTCTCTCTAATAAAGCCTTGCCTGCCTCAACTACACCTAGAGTTCTCTGGTGAATTCTTTCCTGGAGGGCAAAGGGCACACTCTTTTGGGTCAGGACCTGTAACAAAATGATGAGTCTAGAAAAATGGGTCCCAATACTTTTTCATCACTAAGCATGGATTTCATTATACTTTTCCCACAGAACCGCCTATCTTCAAAAACATTTATTTATTAAACTACATTTACCATGCAATAATTTTCATTTCCATTTATAATCATATACAATCCCCAATGAGATATAACAATTTAGGGCATTTAATCTGCATGCTATGAAAAATACAATAATTTAAGGCAGGGAGCTTTATTTTTTTATTTTTTATTTTTAAAGATTTATTTATTTGTGCATACAGAACTGGGGTACAAGCCAGAGGCGCAGGGGCGGTGAAAGACTTCACCAGAGACAGAGTGGGGAGCAGAACAGGCAGATCGACGAAGTACACTGCTGAGGGGAGCAGCGGGCGGGTCAGGAGAGGTCTGCCTCACCATGTGGTCACCTCCGGGGCAGGCGGGAATCGAACTCATGCGGAAGTGGCTTCAGATTCTTAGTGCAGTGCTTTAACCAGCTGTGCCACCAGGGAGGGCCAGGGAGCTTTATTTTAATAGCAACAGAATTTTCACTGAGCTTTTGGAAATATTTAGAGTGTCTTCCAAATTTCTTCCTGGCATTCCATTCAGAACTTTAGCTTATGTGGTTTATAGTTAAAAAAAAAAAAATACATGTGGCTTATTTATCGGTTTTCTCCATAAAAGTCTCCCTGTGGCTCTTTGCTGATCAGTAATTTTTAAGTGAATTAGATTCCTTGGGGGGAGAGAAATTATCTTCACGGTATTTTGATTAAACAAGATAACTGAAGTTTTGGGGCCTCCCTGGTGTCACAGGGGTTAAGTCCCAGCCCTATCAAGCTATCACCAGACACTGTGGAATGAATTCGATCCCCAGCCAGGAAGCTCACCCACAAGGCACAGCAGGCCTCACCTGTCCTGTCTGCTGCTCCCCTCAGCAGCGTATTTAAGTGTATCCACCTGTTCTGTTTTCCACTATGTCTCTGCAGAATCTGCTCACTCCATATCCCTCCATATACCCAGTTCTTGTATGTACTAATACATTTTTTAAAAAAAGATAATTGAGGGCCCTCCCTAGTGGCGTAGCACGTTAAAGCACAGCACTAAGAAGCCAAAGCTACTTCAGCATGAGTTCGATCCCCGGAGGTGACGCACATGGCGTGGCAGACCTCTCCTGACCCACCCGCTGCTCCCCACAGCAGTGTACTTCGTCCATCTGCCTGTTCTGCTCCCCACTCTGTCTCTGGTGAGTCCTCTCACTGCTCCTGCACCTCTGGCTTGTACCTCAGTACTGTAAGCATAAATAAATAAATCATTAAAAAAGAAATAGATAATTGAGGTTTAGTAGTCTACCTAAGTCAATGTCATGGAAGATGCCACCATGAATCTAAATGAAGAGGAAAGAAATAATTTTTTTTTTGATGGAACTATTGAGTATCTTGTCATTCTGTCTATAATGGGAAGTAAAACAACATACTAGTCAAAACTAATTTAACCACTAAAACTCTGTTTGTCCTCTATTCTTGGTATGTGGTTTTGATCATTTTTGACAATGATCTTTTTTGACATGGAGTTTATTTTTTTAAGATTTATTTATTTATGAATACACTAGCTGGGGTGCAGGCCAGAGGTGCCTGGGGAGAAGGGGGATTGGTGAGAGGATTTACCAGAGATAGAGTGGGGAGCAGAACAATGCAGAAATTCAGAAACACACTGCTGAGGGAGCAGGGCATCTGCTATGCCATGTGGGTCAGCAAGCTGGTGGGGGATGGAACTCCTGCTGCAGCGGCTGCTGATAGCTTCACAGAGCTGCTACTTGACCCCGTGCACCACCAGGGAGACCCAACAATAGTCCTTAAGTGAATTTCATAAAGGGAAGGAAGAATATGTAAATATCTGATATCCATATATTCATTTCTTAAGGACCTGAAATAAATTAATCATATTTTTCAAATTATCACTTTCAGACATCTCCTAAAAAGTGACCATTTTCAATAAAATTGGTGTTCTTTAGAATTGTCCAAGATACACAAGCAAATCATCTTACATGCGTTTTAAGGAAGAGGGCTATTAACCATATAGTTGTTGAACAACTTAACACTGGAACTCAAAATATTTCAATTCATAATTTTGCTAGCAGGTGTTGAATCATATATTTTTATAACTTTTGTGTGGGAAGCAAGCTGTAGTTTAGTTAGTGGAAATTTTATTTTACTGAAGAAAATCTTGTATGATCATTTTTGGTTCTTAATGCACTCACAATGGAGCCAAATTTTTTCCTTTTTTCCTATCACAGTGTTCACAAAACATTCCACTCTTAAGACCTTTTCCTCTACATTTTAGCCTCCAATAAACAACTGTTCTGACTCCTCTGAAGTTATGTATAGTTTCTGCCAAGTCAACTCCTAAACTACAGCTAATTTTTCATATAGAAATGTTTTATTTTACTGAGGTAAAATGTAGACAAAATATTCCATTTCAACCATACAAATCAGTGACATGTTCATTCACAATGTTGTACAAAAATCACAAAACTATCTATATCCAAACTTTTCCATTACCCCAAACAGAAACTCTATATCCCTATATATATTTTAAGGAACTTGTTTCTCATCAGCCTTTTCACAACTAGGTAGTTGCAGGCTTTTGTTGGTGTTCTTCTGGTTGAGGAATTTTCCTTTTATTTTTGATACGTTGAGAGATTTTATCATAAATGAAAACTATCAAATTTTTAAAAATTCATTGAGCTATATGGTCATTTTGTATTTTCCCTTGTCAGTTAATATGGTGAATTATATTAATCAGCTGTTGAACTTCAACTCATTCTTATTTTCTTAAGGTTAAACTCATTGGATCATGATACAGTACACTTTAAATATGGCTGGACTCATTCGTGAATATTTTGCTAAGGATCTTTGCTTCCACATTTATGAGGGATATTAGTGAGTAGTTTTTGTTCCTACAGTGCCTTTAATTGACTTTCATTTTGGTAATGTTGGCTACATAAAATGAGTTGGGAATATATCTCTCCTCCATTTTGCAAAGAAATTTTTCTTAAATGCTTGATGAAATCATGAGTAACATTATCTAGGTCTAAAGTTAGGCCAAAATTAGAACTTAAATTTAAATATGTTTTCAGGGATTCACTTTCTCAAACAGAGATGAAGCCAAACAGTTTTCCTATTTCTTCTTGAATTAATGCTGGTTATTGATACCTCCTAAGGTATTTGTTCATTTAAGTTGTCAAATGTATTTACAAATGTGTTCATATTACTTTATTAATCTCTTAATATTTATAGAATCTGAAGTAATGTCTCCTCTTTAGTATCTTCTTTCTTCCTGTATAGTGATTTTATTAATTTTTTTTATGGAACTAGTTTTGGTTTCATTATTTTCTCTTCTATTTGTATCCTATATTATTGATTTCTGCTCCTATTCATATGATTTCTTTCTTCTGCCTATTAGATTTAAATTCTTTTAAGAAATAGACTCTTAAGCTTTTGTTGTTGGTTTAATTGTTAAAACTTTGATTATTGAGTTTGGATTTCCTTCCTTTCTAATATGAATATTAAATGTATATTCTCCCACTAAGTACTGTTTTTGCTGTATCCCATAAATCTTGATATGTGTGCTCTCATTCTTATTCTATTCACGATGTTTTATAATTTCCCTATATTTCTCCTTTAATGTATGTATTGAGGGATATTTCAATATTTTCCTGCTATAGATTTCTAATTAAATTCCCTTGTAATCAGAATATGTAATCTGAGTGGTTTCAATTGAGCCTTACTTAATAATGTACCAGGATATGGTCTATCTTGATGATTATTCTGTGTGCATCTGAAAAGAACATAATAAAACTGTGTATTTTAAAAAAATAATTGCAAAGTACATATGGAAATCTGATGCAGCAATCAGAAAGGGATAGTCAGAAGAGAATGGAGAATGGAGCAATTCCAGTTGCTCTTATCTCACAGCATCCCAAGATATTCCAGTTCCTGCCTCTCCACATTCCTAGGTCCCAAATTCCAAGTTAGGGACATCAAGACATCTCTAAGTTCCAGTCTATTTTAATTGATCACTCTATGCATATTGTGCAAAAAAAAAAAAAGTCTCCATAAAGTCCATAAAGTTAGCATGGACCAAAGATATTTTCCTATAGTTTTATGCCTGGCATACATGGAAACATACACGTATGTTAGTGATTAGTATAGACATTTGGAAGCAAAAATCAATATCCAAAGTCTTCTAAAGCAATTCTATGAGATTTGGAAGTAGATGTAGCTTATTAACCCACATTAGAATTACTTACAGAAGGAAAAAAACTGGAAAATATTATCATATAAAATCCTCTTAAAAATTATTAGAAACAGGCCCTCCCCAGTAGCACAGCAAGGTAAAGCACAGAACTAAGAAGCTAAAGCCACTTCAGCATGAGTTTAATTCCTGGCCAGGAAGGTGACCCATATGGCACGGCAGACCTCTCCTGACCCACCTGCTGCTCCCTTCAACAGTATACTTCATCAGTAGGCCTGTTCTGCTCCCTGCTCTGTCTCTGGTGCATCCTCTCACCACCCCTGCACCTCTGGCCTGTACCCCAGCTCTGTATGCATAAATAAATAAAATCTTTTAAAAAAATTATTAGAAACATGTAAATAAATGAATGGGGGTGGGTGGAAATAGAGGCTTCATTTGAGAGGAAATAACTAGTAAATAAATATACAGAAATGAGTTCAATTTCACTAATGGTAAAAATAAATGAAGTTAAACAACAAGGACTATTTTAGACTTATTAAAAGTGTATACACCTCTTTCAATGGCACTCTCTGGTTTTTTTCTTTTTTCATTGGAATCATTGTAAGCTTAATGTGCTGGTCTTACTCCTTGAGATGACAACATCCAAGAAGTTCATGTGGCTAAGGTCATGCTATCACTTAAGCCTCTATTTCCTGAAGTGGGCTTGGAGCTCCTCCCGAATCTAATGGTGATGGTGGAAGGACAGCAGCGGCCATTAGGTAAATTTCAGATGTGTCTGTTGTCTCTGATAGAACCCGTGCAACCATGGATAGAGTACTCAGGGTCACTTGTGACTGGATGAAATAAAAAAACTCACATCTAAGTCAGTGTTTGACATTTTTTACTCCTTCTTTGGATGCATTAAAAAAAAAAATAATCCAGAAGGAAAAAATGCTAAATAAAGATTAGCTACAGTATTAATCACTACAGAAAAAGATTACAAAGTAAATGCCCAAAGGTAGGAGAATAATTTCAAATATGGCATAGCTGTTAAAATTTAAATAAGACGGTACAGCAAGATGGAACACACTTCTGAGACAGTTTCATTGAAAATGGCAAAATACAGTCTTTGCAATTACTCACCAGGGTTAGAAGGATCAAATAAAGACTTTGCTCTGCTGAAGTGAAAAGATTGTGAGCAGAAGTTCTCTCACTTATTTAGACTTATTGTGTAATGCACACAGAATATTTATGTAATAAGAATTCTATTTTTTTTTAATTCTATTTTCCGAGTAAAGGCAAAATAGGACACAATGACCCTTTTCCACTCTGCTTCTCATTGGAGGCTCTGGGATTTCATTAAAATGTAAAACTCAAAATCATCCTCATTCTTGGAATATGCTGATAAATATAAGTTTATGTTAAATTTAAATTGGTCTTCCTCCAGGGAGGGCTATTGTATAGATAAATAACTCTTGTTATAATCCAGTTAAGTTAGAAGATTACCAGACTATTTATACTAACTGTGTTGTCTACTTGCTAGGTTTTAATGACCCAGGCATAATGCAGAGTATTTGAAAAGTCAGAAAGCATAGCAGATGCTAACATTTTGAAAGAATGATATTTATATTTTTTTGCAATGTTCAATGTTTTTTTGTTTCAACTACATTTCAAGGGAGGAATCTCTATATTTAAAATAGTGGATTTTTTTTTTTACTTCTTAATCTGAAAATAGTAAAATAAATACACACTTTTCTAGACTTTTGCACATTTTTTAAATGCTTGTGTTGTATTAATTTATATTTTTCAAATTGACAATTGGACCCACTGCATTACATTTGGAGATGCTTCATGTGAAAAAAGTCTTGCTGGTTGAAGAAAAAGTCAGCATATTATTTGAAAATGCAACTTAAGTACAGTATAGAGAAAATGTATGCTGACTTTTTTGAGCACCATATTATTCCTCCTTTACCACTGTGTTTATGTCATCAAAGGCAAAAATAGAAAAATAACAGTCTTGGAAGAAGAAGGGAAACAGGGAATAGGAGGGACAGAGCTGTGTTTCTGTGGCTGTCTTGATGAAGAAAAGTTAGTTGTGAACAGAAGCCTTAACATGAGTTATGGGTTCCCTGATATAGGGATCAGAATGGGAGCGAGCAGGGGAGGAAAAGAGTTACATGCCCTCCAGTACTTCAGGGCAACTTTCTTAGTATTTATACATGGAGATAGTAGTGTGTGTGTTTATGTGGGTTTGTGTGTGTAGGCTGAGGTTGGCGGTGGTCTAGGGAAGGAGAGGAAAGTCTCAGAGAAGAGAATGAGGCTGAGTGTGAAGCGCAGAACAGATCCTTTGTGGTGCCTAAAACACTGGAAGGCATGTACATAAACAAGTGGTTCTTTCTTAATTTACTTTTATTTGTAAAATCCTTCTCCACTTTATTCTGTAGGGAATGAGGATGACTCATTGTTCATGATTTTTCCCTTTAATACAACATGTCTCTCATCATTTTCCTCTCCAATTTCATTTAGGACAGGCAACCTACATGTGAAAACAACATTAAAAACCTAAAGTCTGGCCCTCCCTGGTGGCGCAGTGGGTTAAAGCACTGCACTAAGAAGCTTAAGCCACTTCTGCATGAGTTCGATTCCCGCCTGCCCGGAGGAAATCCACAATGGCGTGGCAGACTTCTCCTGACCCACCCGCTGCTCCCCTCAGCAGTGTACTTCATCGATCTGCCTGTTCTGCTCCCCACTCTGTCCCTGGTGAATCCTCTCACCCTCCCCATCTCTGGCCTGTACCCCAATTCTGTATGAATAAATAAACCTTTAAAAAAAACCCTAAAGTCCTAGTTTTATTTCAATTACTTCATTGTCTTTCTCTATAGGCTCCAGACCTATTTTTTTTTCTTTTATTGAGGTAAAATTGGTTTACAGCCCAGTATATGATTTAAGGGTCTGGCCTCACCCCTCTTCAGATGTATGTCACCACACTTCATGAGGCATCTCCCTGGAGATGAGGGAGGAGTTGTAGGGAGTACTATCAGCTGTACTTGTTGAACCTATGGAGCAAGTGAAATACAAATCAAAGGAAAAGCTTCTAGGAGAAGGGGTGGAAGTGAGCATGACAACTCATCTGAATCAGTTGGAGATGATTTGGGGTGGACCCCTAACTCTGTCAATCTCACCACACCAGCACCCTGCAGGACAATGACACTGTCCTCACCCTTTGCCAGCTCCAGGGCTGCAGGAAGGGGATCTCCCCACACTTGTGCCCCGCTTCCTTGGACCAAATCCCACGCTCCCCAGCTTCCAAGAAGCTCCATTTCTGGGACAGTATTAATGATGAGTCCCAGGGTTTGGATAGAAATCCAGACCTTCTTTTTGGGACTCTGTCAAAAACTCTTCCAAACCCCTCCTTCCCCAGCCTGTCCTGGATAAGCTCTCCCAAAGGCCTGCCTCTCACAAGAGTATTTCTGACCTGGAACCATGAGGACAGAGGAACACTGGGGCTGAAAGCCACACTGACTCATTTGCTACAGCCTTTTTTGTGACTCTTTTCAATGCAAATACAAAGTAATCCATCTACCGTGCTGTTCTTGTGGTTCTATTTACATCCTTGATTCTGGGCAAAGTAGACTTCACTGGAAAAATCAAAACTCTGCTAAATAAACACTTAGAACACTGACTCTTTAAAGAATGCAGTCTCAGAAACTTTGGAAAGGTCACTAATTACCACATCAAGCATTTCTCATGGGCTTGGTGCCAGCCTGGAAAACACCGAGAGTGTTTTCACGCACAGGGTCCTGGCTGTTGGTATCTAGAATGATCTTTGATGGCTCTGTGACAGGGCTCACACGCCATTGACTCATTCAGTGAGAACTTCAGTACTGTGCTAATTGTTCTATTACATCAATGAGGAAGACTGGATTGGTGCCAATAGATCTTGAACACAGCTCTAACACTTACTATTATTATTGTCATTATTGTTTTAACAGGGCATACTTGGAGATAGCTTTCTGAGTAGGATTAAATTTGTACATTTTGTTTTTATTGAACTTATCCCTACAACTCTACTCATGCCAGTGACACTGGTTTTCTTTCTTTCTTTCTTTTTAAGATTTATTTATTTATGCATACAGAACTGGGGTACAAGCCAGAGGTGCAGGGGCAGTGAGAGTTCTCACCAGAGACAGAGTGGGGAGCAGAACAGGCAGATCAACAAAGTACACTGCTGAGGGGAGCAACAGGCAGGACAGGAGAGGTCTGCCGCACCATGTGGTCACCTCGGGGGCTGGGGATTGAACTCTCACTGAAGCTGCTGCAGCTAGCTTGCAGTGCTGCGTCCTAACCCATTGCACCACCAGGGAGGGCCAAACACTGGTTTTCTTTTTATGTTGTATTCATGTATTTAAAAAAATAAACTGAAAGCCAAAAAATTTTTAAGTTTATTTTTAAAAAAAGATTTATTTATGCATACAAGAACTGGGGTATGGGCCAGAGGTACAGGAGAGGTGGAGTGAGAGGATTTACCAGAATGGGGAGTAAAACAGGCAGATTGACTGAAGTACACTGTTGAGGGGAGCAGAGGGCAAGACAGGAGAGGTCCGCTGTGCCGTGTGGGTCACTCCCTGGCTGGATCGAACTCATGCTGCAGTGGCTGGCAATAGCTTTATAGCACTGTGTCTTTAATTCCTGAGCCACCAGGGAGGCCCCAAAAGATGTTTTTAAATATGTTCAAAAAGGTATAGTGTACAAACATAGAGAAAGCAGGGAAAATGTTTGGGAAAATCACTTCTCACAGATCATAGAGAATCTTGATGAAACAAAGTGCTTGAGGAGAACTAGGTAAAGTCATGCCTCTCATTGTCTGTGGAGAACTAGTTCCATTTCTACTGAACTTTACAGCGTTTTTAATGTTTATGAATATAATACAGGTAAAGTAAGAGGAAAAATTATCACAAGCTTGGTTTAAGGGCGGTATTAAGTTGACAGAAAAGCTTTCTGTTTTTGCATTTATCTTGTCACAAATCCTACAATCCTCCAGGCAGCAGCACCCTAATATCGCTTGGAGTAGCTCTGGGAGCAGCAGGAGGGTCTTGTTCAGGAGAAATCAAACAGGTTAATCCTGAGAGGGTTCAACAGGATTCTGGCCTACCAATCTTGAGTGCAATGGGCAAGTCCCCTGCCCCCAGCCCTTACTCTGGCACCTAGACAATTGCTCATTTACCTGACAGTGGGTACCTGTCATGGCCAAGTTAGTGCACTAAGCTCCAGCAGGTGGGGGTGAAGAGGAATAGGAAGCAAGGACAATATAGATGTAATAGTTTGTTAGTAATCATGTTAGAAATCCCTTTGCTTTGCCGGCACCTGCCCCACCCCTATTCTCTTCATGTGAAAAAAGTCTTGCTGGTTGAAGAAAAAGTCAGCATATTATTTGAAAATGCAACTTAAGCACAGTATAGAGAAAATGTATGCTGACT
>NW_004567115.1:31169935-31262567 GCF_000260355.1 Condylura cristata
GGAATAGGAAGCAAGGACAATATAGATGTAATAGTTTGTTAGTAATCATGTTAGAAATCCCTTTGCTTTGCCGGCACCTGCCCCACCCCTATTCTAAAACCTCAGAAAGACAAGCACAAAGCTGGGGACTGAGAGGTGTGGAGGGAGAGGTTGTTGTCTCTGGGCCAAACAATGGAAGGATCTTTGTTATCCAGCATTTCTAGGATCCTTCAGAGAGGCTTGTGAGTTCATCGAAGGACACTAATCTAATCTAGAAAGTTTCGATTTTTGAGTTTTCACTGGGCCATCATGAAGACAAATAGTAGCATAAGGATTTGTCAGCCAGAATTTGTAAGTGGAGATAAAGAACCTGCATTTCCACAATATTTTGCAACTGTGTCTTAGTAAATAGATCTGCCTCAATCAGTTCACATGGGGACACACCACGTGGCTCTCGAAGGAGACCAGAACCAGGCTTCCCAGCATTCACTGGCTTGGGTGCCACCTGCACCCAAGACCAGCCTGCGGACCTTTGAATGATGTGTGAGTTGGAAAAGAATGAAACTATTGAAAGGTCCTATCACAAAGGAATCTTCTGTTTGTTCTTTGGGTTATGATGTTATTTGGCTTATGAAACAAACAAACAAAAAAAAGTCACACATAGATTTGCTCACAGTATTTTAAATTTAGTAAAAGAAAAATAGTCATGGGCCCTCACTGGTGGCCCAGCAGGTTAAAGTGCAGCACTGTGAAGCTATCACAGCCACTGCAGTAAAAGTTGGATCGCCAGCCAGGGGGGCTGATCCACATGGTATAGCAACTTCTCCTGACCTGCCCACTACTCCCCTCAGCTGTGTATTTCAGTCAATCTACCTGTTCTGCTCCCCACTCTGTCTCTGGTGTGAATCCTTCCACTCCCTGCAACTCTGGCCTGTACCCCAGTTCTGTATGTATAAATAAATAAATCTTTAAAAAGAAAAATAGTCACAAAGAGAGCTAATGAAATACAAGTGGAATATAACAAAAAACACAAAGATGATTAGGTCAATCATCAAATTATCTATTAATTCCAAAAAATATTTCGGTGCCAACTATTTGGTAAGTGCTGTCTCCAATGTTATAGATCAAGAAAAACAAACAAAGGAAAAAAAAACTAATAAAAGCTCCTATTACAAGGAGCTGGAAGTCTTGTGTGGGGGTACACAAAACCAAGTTAACGAAATATGTAGTTTATTCACTATTGGCAATTGCAACAGGAATAGAAAAAAAGAACAGCAAGGGGGATAAGGAGTGTGTGCACAAGGAGGAAGGGAGATTTTTATTTTACCAGGAACTGAGAAGGTGCCATTTAAGTGAAGACCTGAAGGACTCAGTGAGTCATGTGCATATCTGGGGAAGAATTCTGGGTAGAGGGAAGACAGTGGCAAAGGTCATGAGGCATAATGATGCCTAGAGGGTTGCAGGAACAACAAACTGGCTGGGTGGTTGGAGCAGGATGAGGGAGAAGGTGGAAGGAAATTATATCAGAGAGGCAACCTGAAGTCAGAGGTGTGAGAAAGATGTTGCAGGCCTCTTTGGTGACCTTGGCTTTGTGCAGAATCAGATGAGTAAGAACTAGGGAATTCCAGGCAGCACAAAGTCACTGCTCTCACTTACATTTTAGATCGTTCTGGCTGCTCTATTGAAAACAGACTTTAGAGGAGCAAGAATAAAAGCAGAAGAACTGCTAGTTTAGTGTCATAAGCTAGGGGAAAGGCCATGGCACATGGGGACAGAATAGTAGTAAAAGTGATAAGAAGTGGCCAGATTCTGAACGTATTTAGAAAGCAAACTGAGATCATGGAAAAAGAGAGCTGTTAAGGATGAGAGTGCCAATGTGGAATCTGCATTTTGTAACTCTGACCTCAGCAAGCCTGTGGGCATCTGTATGTGGGCTCAGGAACACACTAATTCATGGATTAAACAATGGTCTTTGTCTCCTCTATTAGAAGAGAATCATACTGTAGGAGAAGAGATTTTAGAGTTTAAGGGGCCAGTTAGAGCTCAGTTTTAGATGTGTTAAGTTAGCATGCCATGAGTAGGCAGAATTCTAAGTCAGTGGGTCAGTGGAGAAGTCTAGTCTAAAAATCACCAATTGGAAACTCATTAGTATTAAGATAGCATCTAAAACCCTGATTAGAACACCAAGAGTTTATTCAAACAGAAATGAAGAGGTGCACTGGGTATTTAGATGTTGGAGAGTTGAGAAAGAACCAGCAAAGATCACAGAGGGAGCAAGTTTGTAGACAAAGCAAGTGAGCGTGGTGTTCTGGAAGCAGAGTGATCAGCTCTGCTAATTCTGCTCATGGGTCAAAGAAGGTGAAGACTAAGAACTGACCATTGGTTTTAATAGTGTGGTGAGGCAGGAAGATTTTGACAAGGGCAATATCAGTGGAGGAATGGGGGTAGAAGATAACCCCCACTAACTAAACTTTGCTGAATGAGAGGAAACAAAAAAGAAAAATTGGGAAGAGAGACACCAGAGGCCATAAGCACAGGATACTCTTTTCAGGAATTTGCTACAAATGGAAGGAGAGAAGGACTCCCCTGGTAGCACAAGGGATTAAAGCACAGCACTATGAAGCTGTCTGCAGCCACGGCAGCATGAGAATCCTCAGCCAAGGAGCTGACCCACATGGCTCAGCAGATCTCTCCTGACTGGCCTGCTGCTCCTCTCAGCAGTTTGTTTCAGTCAATTCGCCTGTTCTGCTCCCCACTCTGTCTCTGGTGAATCCTCTCACCACCCCCCACACCTCTGGCCTGTACCCCAGTTCTTGTATGCATAGATAAATAAATCTTTTTTAAAAGGAAGGAAGGAGAGAGATGAAGGAAATTGTTGAATCAATATGAATTTTTTATTACGTTTTATAGACAGATGAGAAAGATCTAGTAGAAAGGAAAAACTGATGATGCATAAGAAGAGAATAGTTATGAAATGTCCCTGAGTAGGTGAGAAGTAAGACAATTCAGTACATGCTTGGAGAGGATGGTCTTTGCCAGGTTCAACCACAGTAACAAGAGAGAAGACAGAATTTGGATACATGTGCTAGCGGGTGGGAGATGTATCATGGGACTTGGTAGAAATTCTCTTTTTATTGTTTTCATTTGCTCAGGTCAAAAAGAAACAACACTTATCAGTCTAGTTCGGGGATGGAGATTGGAAGAAAGGAGGAAGACACAGAAAAGTTGTCTAGTAAAACAGAGGTTTGACAAAATGACTTCCCATGGAGCATGCCTCAGGCATTTTAAAGTTAGCATACTTGAAATTTATCATTAGGAATGCGCGTGTTGTTTTATAGTTAACAGAATATTGTGTTAGCTCCTCTGAGGTCTATCTGGGAGGAGGCAGGACAAGAATTATTGGCCACAACTTACAGAGGAGGACAGTGATGTTCCAAGAGATGCCACGACCTGCCAACATCACCTCACTGGTTAGTGGGGAGCAGTGTGACCCAACTCCTTTGATACTGATTTAGGTGATTTCACACACTGTGCCTCCCAGAGGCCATGGATAGCATGAACACAGAGATGAAAGATTATTCAGGGTCAGAGTGGCCCAAAGAAGCCTCACAGAAACGGGAAAGAGCTTGGAAGGAGCCAATATTTTCAGCTGAACAACAGGAAAGGCATCCAAATTGGACATGAGAAGTGAGAAAAATTTGTAAGGACTATTCAGCCAACAGTGAATATACTGTTGATCCAAGAGGGCTATATCCAAATAGGTAAGCAGATAAATTTATTAGCACTGCACCATGTCGTTTTAGAGCCAACATTGAAATCTCTGGAAATTTTGGCTAAAAAGACAGCTCTCTGGCTTCTGTTGAATAAACTATCTGGTAGCACTAATCCCAAACTGCTCATGTCAATAGCTGGCTCTCTCCCTAATGCAGGACCCACCTCTTTAGTTTGCCAGTGTCCACAAGTCCTTATTGTGTTACACAGGATCTGTATTATTCAATTCGCGAACCTTCCCAAGCCCACTAAGCATTTGAGTACTAGATCAATTTTAGGAATTCTGTGGCTAAAAATGTAAGTTATAGTCAAACTTGAGTTCCAGACCGAGGAATTAGTCTTCATTCCACAGGAAATAGAAAAACCATTAATAATTTGAGTAAGGTAGCCAAGGCTCCAAGCAACGCTTTCAAAAATGTTTCTTTTTACTTGAAGCAGGGCATGAGGGGGGATGTGACTGGCAGCAGGGGCTGGTGAAGAGGTTTACTTGGGAGCTGGGCCCTTTGGCTGGACTGGAAGCTGGAAAAATGTCCTAGGCTATGAAATGAGTGGACCTGGTTTACTTGGATTCAGTTAAGAGCAGGGTTGGGATCCTTGGGGGGTGTGATAGCAAGCAGGTAGCCAAATTTGGACTTGAGATGCATGGTCCTTGGCCAGATGAGACTAGCTTGTCAAAACCAAAAGACTAGAAGCAGACACACAGGGAAGGGGGACTTGAAGAAGTCTCTGCTATGGCTAAGGGGCCTTCACAGGAAGGAAACCCTTTAAGAGGTCAAAGCTGGTCCTAACCAGGGAGGTAAATACTGGACCAGAATGGGGGCTGGAGGGGTGGAAATAACGAGAGAGGTAAGAGTCATTTAGAAGGGAGATTCACTAGAAGCCTGGTGACTAATAGGAAGAGCAACCTGAGGGAGAAATGGAAAAAAAAATTGTAAAGCTTCTAACTTGGGAGCCAAGAAATAGTGGTGCTATTAATAGACAGAAAAATGAATAGGAGGAAGAAATTTTTAAATATAGAAAATATGGGTTAGCACCAGGATGCCCAACTGGAAACTGGAAGGGCTGGGATTTAGAGAGCAAGGTGACAGCTGAGTGAAGATGGTGGGCTGGCCTCCTCCAGGTTTACGAATATTACACCCAAGTACATACATGGCCCTGAATGACAACTAGGTGACTGCTGCACGTATCAACCCCAGTGGAAAGGGGTAGGAAAATCTGCAATTAAACGATGTTTGGAGTGGTGCAATGTTAAGACCCATGAGAGGAAGAAGCAACTGTCATTCAGAGCCTCGGATGCGTCAGCACGTACAAAGCAGATTCTCTATTGATTCAGGCAGATGGTACAGGAGAGACCTGGTGCCTTCAGTGGCTGCTTCAGGCTTTTAATATCTTTCTATGCCATGTGCAGTGAGGCCACCAGGTGCAGGGCAGGCAGGGGGGCCAAGGGCCAGGAGGCAGATGACCACTCTTCCAGGGCTGTCTGGCCTGCTCTCGTGGCCTTTCGCTGGGCTCTACCGCACTCTGCCCCTTCCCCCTCCACTGCTGCCACTGCCCTTATATGGTCAGTCTGTCAGCTCCATTGGCACCCACGCACGCACGCCCACACCACTCTCCAGGTGCAGCCATCAGGCACGTGCATCAGACCACAGGAGTCGAACATAGATGTTAGTGGCAGGAGGGTGGAAAAAACCTGACAACTTCCAATTACCCTATGGTAACTCAAGGGCACATGCCCATATCAGAGACTAAAGCCTGGGGCTGAATAGGAGAATAGGGTGCACAGAGGTGGCATGCAAGGCAGAGGATACCCCACCTATTGGGGACCAATAGGAGTAGGGTGCAGAACCATGGTTATTGGTTTGCGCCTCTCTCCAAAATGAAAAACAATTGTGAGCACGAACTGGTGGGAGAGACAAAGACAATCCCATGCCTCCATACAGACAAGGCTTTATTTGCAGCCTGTCCTGAGATATGCACACCTGCTTTGCCCACACTCAGGCCAATGCCAAGATAACAGCTACATACTGTCATTATGCTGCGTCTGAAGCACCTGGATCTTCACAAGAGGAGCAAGAGCCCCAGGGTAACCCTCTTTAGTAAGGTAAAAAGAAAAATTCCCAGCTTCTCACTCTGCTTCAGCTGTGATCCCCATCTGGCAATGCATTTATTACTCAGCACAGTTTAGAGGCTGCAACTAACAGATTGTTTAAGATGTTTTGGCTGAGGGGTTGGCCTAGCGGAGAGGTTCTCTGTGGGGTCCCACTAGTCAACTTCAAACCCACAGCACTATAGGAAATTTGAACTTGGTGCTTCTGGGGTGTAACATTTTGGTGTCTTTACTACCCTGGTTCTTCCCTGCTGTCCCTCACAAGTACCCTTACTGTCATTTGGACAGATGCAGAGGCATTGGTCTATGGAATCACAGACACTGAAAGAGCCTGAGTAAAAATCCTAGGATTATGCCCAGCTACTTGTAAGCAGCTATCAAGACAAGAAAAGGAGGCTCCCTATTATAATCCGTAAAAACTAAAAATGAAGACAGTAGATCATACCACAAATGGTGGACCAAAAAATAAAATAAACCTGTGAGAAGTCTCAACCCAAAAGAACTGTAGAGTAGACCTGATGTGGAGTTTAAGGTAACAGTTCTAACCATACTTGTCAAGTTAAGAAAAATGGGGGGCCTCCCAGGGATGTAAGGGGTTAAGTCTCAGCACTATGACAGCATATTGGCAGCCACTGCAGCACAAGTTTGATCCCTGGCCAGAAAGCTGACCTACATGGCACAGCAGACCTTGCCTGTCTCTCTTGCTGCTCCCCTCAGCAGCATACTTCAGTGGATCCACCTGTTCTGTTCCCCACTCTGTCTCTGGTGAATCTTCTCCACCCCCAGCCTTCCATACCTCTGGCCCACACCTCAGCTCTTATAGGCATAATAAAATGTATCTTTTGAAAAATCAGCAGTGATCAAAAACAACTCAGAGAAAATGAGATTATTACAATAGAAACAATGGATCTAAAAATTACTGTAACTGAATTTAAAAATACCACAGACTCAACACAGACTCGATTACTTAAGTAATCGAGAGGCTCTGAACGGAATGAACAGTGTTACAGAGCACACATATAGAACAAGAAAGAGACAAAAGAATTTAAAAAAATGAAAACAGTGTGGGAACTCATTGGGAAATCATATTCATATCATGGAGAAGGAGAAGAAAAAGACAAAAGTTTTTTTTTTTTTTTAAAGTAATTGCTGAAATTCACCTTCATCCAGAAACCAAGCAAAATATCCTGATCCAAAGGACCCAAAGAGGGGCCCTCCCTGGTGGTCCCAACGGGTTGGGGCACAGCGCAGTGGGGCAGTCCACAGCCACTGCAGCACAGGTTCAATTTCTGGCCAGCAAGGTGACCCACAAGGCTGCAGACCTCTCTTGGCCTGCCCCAGGCTCCCCTCACCAGTGTATTTCAGCACCTCTGCTGTTCTCACAGTTCCATCTATGGTGAATCCTCTCACTACCGCCCTCTCCACCCTACCCCACCCCCCACCTCTGGCCTGTACCCTAGTTCTTGTATGCAGGAATAATAAGCAAAATAATATCACAGACCTACTCCAAGACATAATTAAGCTATTGAAAGCTGATGACAAGGAATGAATCCTAAAAGCATCAAGAGAAAGAAGAGTGACCTAATAGGAAACAGGTCTTAGGCTCTCTGTGGATGTCTCAACAGACAATACAGGCAGCAGGGTTGACAGGAGATATTTAAAGTACTAATGGAAAATTTTCCATCCTAGAATGTTTTATTCTGTCATACTGTCATAATAGCAAATAGGAGGATAAGGGATTTTACTGAAAATTTTTTTCAATTATCAAAATTATAACAAACTTGAAAAGAGTACTGAAGGAGATTTATTAAGTTGCAATAAAGTGGGTTCAGAGGGAACAGACACCTAAACAGAGGATGAGCTTGAGACTGTGACCCATAGATCAAATCGCCTAAAGGGCCACAAGTGTAAACCTCAAGAAAACCTTCAAACGAAAATCAATAGTGTAACCTTCAAACAAAAATCAATAGGAGTCAAACACAAGACAACAGAATGAAACCTAAACAAAACATAAAAGGGAGCTGTCAAGAAATAAAAAGATAAATTGAAACAAAAAATAGCAAAGTGAGAGTAAATGCGTATGGCTCAATTGTCACCGTAAGCATGGATGGCCTGATTTTATCGATTAAAAGCTATAGCGCAACCTGTGGGCGAGGATGCACAAAGCTGCAGTTACTGCAGAGGACAGCCAGGAGACAGCCACTGAGATGGACAGGGGTGGTGGGCAGCCACTCACAGGCCTAGCCTGCAGTGCGGGAGGCCCGGACTCCCGGGTCACCCTCCACACACATCTTGCCTCCTGGCCTGGCCACCCTGAGATTACGTTAGAGCAATGGTATGCAAAGACAAACACTGGCTTTCTGAAAGGCAATATGCTTCATAATGATCAACCTAACCTTTTGAACAGCTATTTAATTATCACACATCAAACTTACAAAATTTTATATTTGCATATCCCTACTTACCTAACAGCCAGAGTCAACAGTGTTCATTATTTTGTCAGACTTACTCTATGTAGCCCCCTTTATTGTTTTTCTTTATCCTTTGCTGAAATTTTTGTTACTATTTTTTTTTAATATGGAATGCTTCATGAATTTGTGTGTCACAGGAGCCATGCTAATCTCCTCTGTATCATTCCAATTTTAGATATGGGCTTCCAAAACAAGTACAAAATTGAATATTTTAAAACAAATTCAAGACGTGCCATTTCTTCCCCCCAATGTTAGAATGCATTCTGTCAAAACATCTGACCTTTGTAGTTTAAACGGGTGTGCTTCACAGGCAGAGTCACGGGAGCGCCTTGTACTGGGAGCAGGTTCCAGCGAGCTTGCAGCCCTGCCTGGTTGCGCTGGCAAGGCTCTGTTGCACTCTGATACCAGGTGTGGTTCTCAATCATCCAGCCAGCAAACACATTTTGGGTTCCCTCCAAATCCTGACACATTTGGGTGTTGATTTAATCTAATCATGGTTTGCCAGTTCCTACTTCATGCCACCTTCCCTGCTTAAAAGCTGTCAGAAAGCAAAGGATGGAAGCAGCCTCAAGGTGACACTCAATTCCCAGTTCATGGGAAGGATTGCAATGATTCCCCTCCTCACAGTAAAATGCAGAACAGAGTCCTGTCATAGGTCTTAGACATGATGGAGGAGTCAGGTAGCTCCCAGCACACATCAGGCCGGAAGGAGCAGTCATTATTTTTAGCAATGACTCGTTAAATATTCGCCCATGAGGGCTGGGTGGCCACCCGCCACAAGGAGAGGTGCTCTCACGCTGCCTCTCTAGCTCAAAGGAGGGTGTGACAAGAGGCCTCTTCTATAGTTCACATGTCTGAGGCTGACCTTCTGCGACAGGGTACCAACTGTTCCCCTGAGTACGACACCTAGAAGCCTGGAAGCCAGAATCATGACATGAGGTGGCAAAGAGCCAGAGTCGTGTAATGTATATCTAAGCTTTGTCATGGCCTATGGTCTGCCTCAGCCAAAGCCACGTGCTGACTTCCCTGTGACTGCCATGCCAGCACCCCACTTCCTGCCCACCTTCACTAGGCATTCGCAGGAGGTTCCAGAATGTCAATCCTCGAGTCTCCTCATCATTTGTTGGGCTGACTCACTCATTCTGCTGACACACCATTCAATCGGCGGAACACAGGAACCACGACTTTGGGTTAAATTACCCACACTTCTATTTCTGGGAGACTGCAGCATATATGTGTCCTAAAATGCTATTGGGAAACAGGAATAGACAAGCTCACCGCATTTTTACAAACAACTACGCATTTCCACTTGTATTTCCAGTAACCAAGATCTGACTACTCAGTAGTCACGTGAGGACCCCAGTCACCACCATGCATATATCTGACACCCACTGACTCCCCACACTACATTTTGCTGTCACATTTCTGTTTTCACAGTGAATAGGAACCAAGACAATCCCGACTATAGTTTCCCTTTCAAGCCAAAAGAAACGGATGTCACGTAACACTAAGATGCATACCCAAGTTGAAATTCAGCTGCATCATTTATAGATAAATATTTCTTTACAGTGCTGGAATCACCCACGAAGAAGTGTTTATTCTGAAAGATTATTTGATTGAGGTGTCCCCGTTAGTGCTAGGCATCACCTGTTAAATGCACCCCATCTGAATCAGGATAGGAAAGGGTGAAGCCAAATGAGGCACCTGGGGCACATATTTAAGGAGACATCAATCACCCTTAGGGTCATGTGACTGAGGCCTCTACCCTGTCACAATCCAAAGAGTTTATATGGGCTCTTCATAGGCCTCAGCCTAGTGTCAGCCTGCAGCAAAATGCCATGGGTGCATAGTAATGACTTTGCTGAGTTAGTTCTCAGTCCAAATTTGGGAGAGTCTAACTCAGCACCTCTGAGGGATGAAATTCAGGCCCCTCAGAGGCCTCCCTGGTGGCACAAGAGGCTAAGTCTCAGCATTTGAAGCTATCCACAGCCACTGCAGTATGAGTTTGATCCCCCGCCAGGGAGCTGACCCACAGGGCACAGCAGACCTCTCCTGACCCGCCCACTGCTCCCCTCAGCAGTGTATTTCAGTAGATCCGCCTGTTCTGCTTCCCGCTCTGTCTTTGGTGAATCCTCTAACAACCCCCACAACGCCTCCCCCACACCTCCCCCCCACACACACACAACTCTGGCCCACACCTCAGTTCTTATATACATAAATAAGTTTATCTTTAAAATAAGTAAATAAGGGCCCTCCCTGGTGGTGCAACGGGTTAAAACACAGCACTGTGAAGCCCAAGCAGCAGCTTCAGTGTGAGTTCCAACCCTAGCCCTAGAGGTGATCCGTATGGTGCAGCAGACCTTCTGACCCACCCGCTGCTCCCCTCAGCAGTGTACTTCGTCAGTCGGCCTGTTCTGCTCCCCGCTCTGTCTTGGTAAATCCTCTCTTGCCCCTGCACCTCTGGCCTGTACCCCAGTTCTCTATGCACAAATAAATGAATCTTTAAAATAAATGGATAAATTATTTATTTTAAGTAAATAAATAATTCTGCAGGGAGCAGAACAGGCAGACTAACGAAGTACACTGCAGAGGGGAGCAGCGGGCGGGTCAAGAGAGGTCTGCTGTGCACCCTCATGTTCACTGCAACTTTATTCACAATAACCAAGAATTGGAAAAACCTTATGAGCAAATACATAGAAAAAGAATAGTGCTTATGAGCAAATACATAGAAAAAGAATAGTTGGGACTACTACTCAGCCATTAAAAAAAAGTTATCTTGCCATTTGCAACATAAATGAAGCTATAAGGTATAATGGTAAGTGAAATAAAGCAGACGGAGGAGAAAGACAAATACCTTATGATTTCACTCCTATATGTGGAAGATAATGACAAAAGGAGTGAACAAACACAACAGAAATAAACCTGGATTATAAGAGAAAAATAATGAATTACCAGTGGAGAAGCAGAATCAGTAAAGACCCTCCAAATATATGGTGGTAAATGGAAACCAGTCTTCGGAGTGAACATAATGTGTAGATGTTGATTTGCAATGTTGTACACTCAAAGCCTACATATATAATGCTATAAACCAATGTTAATTTAATACTTTTTTATTTCCCACTTAATGCTAATTCTATTGGTCTTAGCAAAATAGCTCCCAACCTTGCATGGAAATTTAGGTAGCAGGAGAGCAGTTGTGAAGGTACAGGTTTCCTGGGCCCTGCCTCAGATATTCTGATTTTATTGGTTTGTAGAATCTGGGCGTCTCAATTGTCAGAGTATTCCCAAACTTGTCTGCAAATTCAAGTCATCAATTTCAAAGTTCAGGACATATCCCAGAAAATTACATCACAATCTTTGAGTGTAGGACACAAGTAGAGTTTGAAGCTCCCCAAGTGATTCCAATGTGAAGGCAAGTTGGAGAAGCCTGCAGTTAAGAGAAGATGGCCATGAAGGTGACTTTATTTTAAGACGATGTAAGAGGAAGGTAGGAAAGGAGGTTATTTGGATTGGAATAGAGAAGCCTGAAGATTTCTTTAATTATGGTTTCCATGTGTGTGAGAAAATTTCACAAAGGTGACAGCAAAAGTTGTCACCTGAACTGAACACCAGCAAGGAGGAAATGGGATTAACCTGGTCAAAGCCCTTGGGCTTGATGCAAGGAGAAATTTCCTAGCTGCAAATTGTTGCAATGAAATGTGGTACAGTGAGAAGAGGGTTGTGCAATCCTGTCATGTAAGAGCTATAAAAATAGTATAAATTCTCATCTGTTTAGAATGTTTTAATGTCATTCTTTCTGAAGGTGAAGAGGTGGATCAAATGACCTGTCTAGATTTCTTTGAAAAGTTTCAATTTTAGTCCTCTTCTCCTCATTTCACGCCTCAATTTAAAAGACAGATCTCAGCATTAACAATTCAAAGAAAACATAACCTTTGCCCACCTCTCTGCTTGAATGGATAAAATACCTGACAGTTAGTAATAGTTTGAGATGCCACTAACTCAGACTGCTTGAATATCTGAAGGGCTATTTAGAGCTCTGGATGACAAACACATTGCCAAAACCTCAGAGAGCATCTGAATTTGATTTGAATAGGTTCTAGTGTTCAAACTTAAGTGTTGGACTTAAGGTTGATTCACCATCATGTCTGAGTCCAGTTACACACACAGATAAATAAATAGAATAGCTATTTTCATGCAAGATGGGAGCAATACATGTGTTTAAATATAGCTACAATTAAAATGTGTTCCCTGAGGGTCTCCCTGCTGGTGCAAGGGGTTAAAGCGCAGAACTGTGAAGCTATCTGCAGCCACTGTCCCACAGGTTTGGTCCCCGGCCAGGTAGGTGACCCACATGGCATAGGAGACCTCTCCTGTCTTGTCTGCTGCTCCCTTCAGCAGTGTATTTCAGTCAGTTCTCCTGTTCTGTTCCCGACTCTGTCTCTGGTGATCCTCTCAACCCCCCTGCACCTCTGGCCTGTACCCCAGTCCATGTATGCATAAATAAATGAATCTTTTTAAAAATGTGTTCTCTGTATTTGAAAATGACGCAGGCTATTGTGAGTAGGACATGCCCTTTGATTTGTCCTTTGCAGGCCTGGTAATTAATGTACCCTGATTGTACAGAACTTTATTACCAGGAACATGCACCAGACCATGGGTTTCAATTCAAGGTCACTGATGATGCAAATCCATACCTAGTGGACCTTAAGTTGAGGACAGCAAAGATTTAAGAGTGCTTTCTCCCTTTAGTCTTAAGAAAAAATTACCCTGGGATCTTTTAAATACCGTGATACCCAAGTTCCGTTCCATACCAATTAAATCAGAAGCATAGTGGAAGGCACTTTCCATGTGACTCCAATGCCTTAGGCACATTCACTATGGACCTAAAGTCATATGTAGAAAGAATTTCTCATAGGTCTTATGTCAAAGCTAAAAGGAATTAGACAAATTTTCCTTTTTGCTGGTTGTGAGAGAGATTAATCATCCCAAATATTCACCCTTCTGAATTCCTCCAGCATGAGAAAATTTCAAATGACTGGCTTTCCAGCCACTCAGAATAAAGCCTACTCTCCCCAGCTTGCCTTACATCAGGTATGACCTCACATCTCAATTCTGGTCAAGGGGATTAAGTGAAGGGGGGGATTACATGTGCCTTCTTTGACAATCCTTAGAGGTAAATTGTGTATTCTGCCTGTCCACATTTTGCTACCTGGAATGCAAACAGAGCAGATAAAGCTCCTAAGTAAGTTGGCCAAGTGAGAATATTCTGGAGTAAATGGAAGTCATATAAAGCAAAGAAACAAGGTAGAAGGAGCCTGGTTCCCAGTATCAGAGTTTACCATCAAGATTGACAGGCTATCTGAGGGTATCTTACTGAATTAAAATATATACATATATATATATATCCATTTTCTTTATGGTAGTGCTACTGTTAATTACAAAGGAAAAACTCAGAGGTTTTCAAATTTGGGGTTATACTGGAAATTCCTACAAAACTAGTAAAGCAGGTTAAAGTAGGTAATTCTGATACCTGAATTTGAAAACTTCTATACTGCTATTCCTGGAAATTAAAGAGGATGCCAATTAGGGCCCTCCCTGGCGCAACAGTTTAAAGCACAGCATAATGAAACTATCACAGCCACTGCAGCACGAGTTCAATCCCCAGCTAGGGAGGTGACCCACATGGTGCAGCAGACCTTTCCTGACCCGGCCGCTGCTCCCCTCAGCAGTGTACTTCGTCAATCTGTATACTCTCCTCCCCACTCTTGTCTCTGTGAATCCTCTCACCCCCCTGCACCTCTGACCTGTACCCCAGTTCTGTATGCATAAATAAATCTTTAACTTAAAAAAAAAGAGGATGCCTAGTAAAGATAAAATTTTGAAAAATAATGATTGGCTAGACCCATTTTGGAGAAGTGAATTTACCAAATAAAGTTATTTAGCAACGAACTTACAGAGTTCTGTTCAGTAGATTAGTAGACCTAGATTTACACCCTGGACATTCCAATCCCCAGCCACTAAACCAGACTCTTCATTCATAAAGTGGGCCAGTAGTAGTTCATGGCCAAGGAGTATCCGGGGACCCAAACTGTTAAGGGGTGCATAAAATTTAAAAGGGGTCCAGCCATCTACCACAAATATAGAAAACTCTTAATGTAAAAAATCTTTAATGGAATAATATATATAGAAGGAGAAGGAAAGAAAGGTTATTCCTAACAGCAGTTTCTCAATAACCCAGTCTTCCCTAATTATCCACCTCCTCCTGGGCAAGTGCCAATGAGGATCAGCCCATAGCGGGAACATGGGGGGTCAAAAGTTTGCCATAAGTCTAAGGAAATTCTGACAAGAAATCACAAGAAAGGGCTAGGCAGATTCCAGAGAAATGGGTCAGAAGGAGAAAGTCAATGTTAAGGATCAAAGGACAAATCAAGAGAAGGGCTGCCATTGTCTCGCCAAGGACAGCCTCTCCATTCTCGCTCACCACATGTCTCTTCCAAGGACTGCTTCCCGATGTCACCCCCTGCAGAAGTGAAAGGCAGGCTACAGAAACTGAGAGCGGCTTGCCCACCTTCCATGTTATAGAGGTCCACCTTGCTGCGCAGCTCTGCTCCTGCTTCCCAGCAGCTCCCCTGCTCAGGTCAGGCATACTGGGACTACAGGGAAGTGGGCGTGAGGAAATTGGCCATTTGAGATGGTGTGCTGGCACAGTAGTGCCTAGTGCTGGCAAGATCATGAGAATTAAATGAGGTGATTGAAGACAAAGCTTAGTAACTGCCACTATCAATAAAGACTCAGTACATTTTTGTCTTAGAAAAAAAATGAGGTTAGAATTTATTATTTCCCTATTTAATTCTATTCTGTCCAATGAAGTACCAATTAATCACATGCTACATTAAATAGGATGGCTATTATTTTTTAAAAAACTAATAAAGTATCATTAGAAAGTTTAAAAAGATAAAATCTTTTAATAAAAGAATGTTAATATTTTTAACAAGACAATAATGGGTTTTAGAATGTGGAAAATTGGTCCCTATAATTATTGTTGGTAGGAATATAAAATTATATGTGCAGTTTGGAAAACAGTTTGGCAGTTCACCAAAATATTAAAGATTAACTTAGCACATGACCTACCAATTCTCTCAGGTTTAGGTCCACAAAAAAAAACTTGTATATGAATGTTCATAGGACCATTATTCATAATAATCAAAATGTTGAAAAAAAACCCCACAGGCCTATCTCCTGCTAAGTGAGTAAACTATACATTCCATCGCATGGAATATCATCTGACAATAGAAAGAAAGGAAGTATGGATATTTGCTACAACATGGATGAACTTTGAAAATATTACCCTAAGTGAAAGAAGGCAGTCACCAAAAATTCACATATTGTGAAATTCTATTTATAAGAAATGCCCAGAATAGACAAGTCCACAGAGATGAAAAGTAGATTAGCAACTGCCTACGGCTGGAAGTAGGAGGGTTGGGAATAATAACTACTAATCGGTAGTATGGGTTTTTATCTGTACAGGTTTTCTTATGTGGTAATGAGATATTCTAAAATTAGATAGTGGTGATAGCTGCACAATTCTGTGAATGCACTGAAAGTCATTGAATTATACACTTGACATCATTAAACATTATAGTATCACAATAGATAAGAACCCAAGAAAAAAATGGAAAACGCCCCCCCAAATAAAAACAAACTTGCTTTATAGGTAAATATAAAATTTACCAAGGAACATCATATAATGGAAAGGACATTGGTCATAGGCAACACTTAGATTCTAGGCCTGCAGTCATAATGTACTAACAGCAAGACCGACGATAATTCTCGTAACATCCATCTCAGCCTCTTCATTAACTAAAGAATGAAGTTTCCATTTCTGACATCTGTTAGCTATGGTATCTTTCCTGTTGATGTGATAGAGCAGATACTGCCTCAGATTCTCCAGAGGCTTCACAATCCAACACATCAAAGCAGAGCTACTTCTGACTTCAACTCTGTATACTCCTTACTGGTGAAAAGCTTATGAAATACTTACAGTAGGTCCCTGGGTTAACAGGCCAATGAAACACCCCCACCTCAGCAGGAACTTCATAGTGTATTTCCTGAAGAGTCTGGGGGTGTGGTGGGGAGGGGGAGTTATGTCCTTCCCTTGCGGACCAAGATGCATGTATGTGAGGTATAGAAATAAAACATGGGCCCTCCCTGGTGGTTGGTGCCTCAGGGAGTTAAAAGCACTATGAATCTATCGCAGTCACTGCAGCACAAATTTGATGCCCGGCCAGGGAGCTGATCTACCTGGTGCAGTAGACCTTTTCTGTCTCACCCTCTGCTCTTCTCAGCATCATATTTCAGTACATCTGCCTGTTCTGCTCCCCACTCTGTCTTGGTGAATCCTCTCACCCCCTACACCTCTGACCTGTACCCCAGTTCTGTAATGTATAAATAAATACATCTTAAAAAAAAATAAAACACTTGTCAAATGGTCTCTATTCAAAAATTTTATATGATATCAAGAGCAATATGAATACAACAAGAAATTGTACCCATTACAAACTCATCTCAAAAAGAAGACTCCCAACGTAGATGGGAAGGAAATTTGTCCTTCTCTTATCTCAAGTAGGGAATTAATCACTGAAGATTTAAGTGGCTTGCTCAAGGTCTCATTATCTTTTGAACTGTAGATTCCAATTCTGACACATTTTCAACCTAAGTTAATATATCTTTTCCATTGAATTTCACAGAGTGAGAGAGGGAGGATTAAGCCTCAGACCACCTTCCTGTAATTCAATTTAACGATCAGTTAAAGCAGCCTGTGTCTGAAATAATTACTCCCATCAAATATAAGGGCAACATCTCCAAACTCTTCTACTGAAAAGTTGATAGGCCTTCTGCTTCAGGACTTGGTTGTCTTGCCTTCTCTAGGGAATCTCATGATGTCCCAGTAGGTTAAGTACTCTCTTTTCTTCACAACTCACATATAATCCATCAGGAAATCCCTTTGACTTGACCTTCAAAATACATCCAGAATACAGCTACTTCCCCATTATCGCTGCTGCCAAACTGGTCAAAGCCACCAAGGTCTCTCCCCTTCTGTTACTGCCACGGCCCCCCCAGCACTTATTTCTGCCCAATATATCAAGCAAAACCACGCTTTGAAATATAGGTCAGATCACATCACAACTCTATTCAAAACTCCACGTGACTTCTTTACAATAGACTTACAGAGTCTCCAAGAAGCCGCACGATCCATTCATGCCCCCACCACTTCTGCTCCGGCCATGCAGGGATCCTTTCTATTCCTTGAGAAAGGCAGCTAAGGGTACTCATCTCAGAGCTTTTGATCTATCTGGCTTTTCTGCTGGAAATATTTTTTTTCAGTGGGGTACATACTGAATGCATGTAAGTTTGTGGGCCTCATTAAGATATCAAATTACAGGCCCTCCCTGGTGGCGCAGCTGGTTAAAGCACAGCACTGAGAATCTGAAGCCACTTCCGCATGAGTTCGATTCCCGCCTGCCCCGGAGGATACCACATGGCGAGCCAGACCTCTCCTGACCCACCCGCTGCTTCCCTCAGCAGTGTACTTCGTCGATCTGCCTGTTCTGCTCCCCACTCTGTCTCTGGTGAAGCCTCTCACCGCCCCTGAGCCCATGACCTGTACCCCAGTTCTGTATGCACAAATAAATAAATAAATCTTAAAAAAAAAAAGATAATCAAATTACAAAATTAAATGCAAGTCTTTGTAGGGGTCCCTGCAAGTTGAGGATGTTGAAATTTCAGCTTCCCTATCTGCACAGTAAATCCTCTTCTTTCCTTCCCTCAGATAGCTGCTTGGCTGACTTCCTCATTTCCTTCAAAACTTTGTTCTAATCTTTACCTCTCAAGGAGACCTGCCACAACCACAACCACTGTAACACCAACACTTGCTCCTCCCCTCCTTGAACTTTGCTTCACCATAGCATTTATTACCTTTTAATTGACTATATCATTATTTATTACATTTTCTATTTCTCCTCCACCACCTCACTAAAATGTAAGCACCAGCATCCCTTCCCCAGAACAATCTTGGCACAGAGTGGATACTCAATAAACATTTGTAGATAGAACAAATTTCTGTTTCTTCAATGCCATTTTAAAAGCAACTGGCATACCTGGGTACTCTATAGCCATCATCTGAATAGTAAATTTACTTTAAAAAGAAATCACTGTTACTCTTCATCCAGTAGGCAGCGCATGCCAAATTCTTTTTTACATTCTGTTAACAATCCTATTAGGTACTTTCTATTGTTAGCCCCATTTCACAAATGAGACACCGCAGTTTAATTATATTGTCACATAGCTCAGAAATACCCAAACAGAATCCAACCCATTCCAATACCTGTGATATTTCCATTGTGTTGAGAGCAAGTAACATTAATACCACAGCTTTTGACAAGGCTGAGGGAGACAATAGGGAAAACTTCATGAATTTGAAGTAAAGACACCTGTAATACGTACTTGCTTTGGAACCATGGACTTTCTTAACTTTCTTAGCCTCTGAGCTGCAGTGTTCTCATCTGTAAAATGGACTGCACAGGGCCTACTTTGAAGTCTAGGGAAGAATGTTAAATATCAATGCTTTTAATAAATGCTTAATAAATTTTCCCTTCAAGGGAAAAGAGCCTATAATTAAACACATGTTCATAAATAGAACTCAGAACATGGTGTAAGCCAGTTGCTATGGGGAAGTCAGCAGCAGGACCTCTCTGGAGTCAAGCACACAGATTCCGGGCTCCAGAGAAAAATGTATGAGTGGAGCAGAGAGGTCCAGTGTGCAAACCACAGGGAATGAGAGACACACTCTTCTGAAGTTACATTTTGTCCTTGCCTCCCACAAGCTGGCTTGCTCACATCTTTCCATAAGACCCTAGAGTAGGACTTTATCAACATTTCATGGAACAAGTGTCACAGAATACCTCAAGTTTCCTGGAATTGAGTCATCTCACACAATTTCAAATACTTGAAGTGCTAAGTGAAAGGAAAACTCCAACTTCATGTTGTACCTCTGCCAAGTTTCTTTGGGAGCAACAGATGTAGAAGGCCAATCTGGCCATGTTCGTTGGGTGAGTCAAGGGCTAGGAGCACCCCAAGGACTCCAATTAAGTAGGCTGAGCCTCAAGGCTTGTCTCATGTACCCAGAGATCCACCTCTTACACAGCTCCTGTCATGGGACAAGCAACACAGATTCATTTCATTTTCTGCTCAGTGATACCTGGGGACATTTTGGATATTCTTTAACTAAAAAATTTAATCTTAGAGAGATAAATCAACTTCTGTAAGGCAATATAAAATAATTTAAATGCTATGAATCCATGACCCTAATGGGGCAACAACTAAAAATATATATTTAATAAGGACCATATCCATGTAGCTAGTAAATTAACTTTCTTTCTTTTTTTTTTTTTAAGATTTATTTATGTGCAAAAGAACTGGGGTACAAGCCAGAGGTACAGGAGTGGTGAGAGGATTCACCAGAGACAGAGTGGGGAGCAGAACAGGAAGATCCACTGAAACCCACTGCTGAGGGGGGCAGTGGGCAAGGCAGGAGAGGTCTGCTGCCCTGTGTGGGTCAGCTCCAGGGCCAGGGACTGAACTTGTGCTGCAGTGTCCATGGCCAGCTTCATAATACTGGACTTTAACCCCTAATAAATTAGCTCTTGATTTTCTAGCTCATAGTGCAGGGTTACAATATGGACAAAGTCAGAAAAATAAGACACATAAAATATGTGTGAGGACTAAATTGAGTTGTGAATAATAGAGTACTGAAATAACAGTGTAATCAAAATAGAACTTTCTTTTTATGTAAAAAAAATCTAGTTGGTCCAGAAACAGCATGGCCCTTCATAGTTAAAGAGGCTAGAATTCCTTTCAGTCCTCTGTGTACACCATTTGTGGGTTGTGGCACTAGAGTTCCCATGTGAAGCATTGGGAAGACAAAGGGCAGTTGAAGAGCATGTTCCTTACTTTAAAGACACTTCCTGGGGCCCTCCCTGGTGGCGCAGCGGGTTAAAGCACAGCACTGAGAAGCTAAAGCCACTTCCGCATGAGTTCGATTCCCACCTGCCCCGGAGGTGACCACATGGCGTGGCAGACCTCTCCTGACCCGCCCGCTGCTCCCCTCAGCAGTGTACCTCGTCGATCTGCCTATTCTGCTTCCCACTCTGTCTCTGGTGAAGCCTCTCACCCTCTGCATCTCTGGCCTGTACCCCAGTTCTGTATGAATAAATAAATAAATCTTTTTTTTTTAAGATTTATTTATTTGTGCATACAGAACTGGGGTACAGGCCAGAGGCTCAGGGGAGGTGAGAGGCTTCACCAGAGACAGAATGGGGAACAGAACAGGCAGGTAGACGAAGTACACTGCTGAGGGGAGCAGCGGACGGGTCAGGAGAGGTCTGCCACACCATGTGGTCACCTCCGGGGCAGGCGGGAATCGAACTCATGCGGAAGCGGCTTTAGATTCTCAGTGCTGTGCTTTAACCCGCTGCGCCACCAGGGAGGGCCCTAAATAAATCTTTAAAAAAAAAAAAAAGACACTTCCTGTAATTTCTACAGCTGTATCTTTTATGCTTAGACCTTACTGTCCAGAATTTAGTTACCTGGCCTTCTCCAGCTTCAAGGAAAACTAGGAAATGTAGTTTTTGAACTGTGCATTGTGTTCCAAATATGTAGTTGAATTTTCTGCTGATGTCTCCTGAGAAGGTGATTTTTGCACACTGTAAAATAATAAAGAAAAATATCAATACCTTTGAATCCACAAAACTATTAATTTCTCTAGAATATTTATTGCTTTAGATATTTTATTGTTTTTGTACTTCTTAGAGAAACTCAAGTGAAAGTCACTGTGAAATACCACTATCCATCTGTTATAACTGCAAATATCTTAACTGACTATTGGGTTTAAAAAGAAAAAAAACCCAAAACCAAAAAAGGATAATAAAATTTGTATTACCAAAAGCCAAGGAAGATAAATAGCAGCTGAAATGTTCATACACTCCTACTAGGAACACAAAATAATAGCACTACTTTGGAAAGTAACTCAGTAGTTTCTTATAAAGTTATATACACACTTACCATACAATTTAGCAATCTCACTTTGAGGTATTTATCAACATAAATAAAAAATTTATGCACAAAAACTTACATGTGAATGTTCATAGTGATTTTATTCGCTATAAACAAAAAAACAAAACAACTGACTATAAACCAAATGTCTTTTTCATCTGTATATGAATAAACAAAATGTGTGATGCAATAAAATAGAATACTACTCCGGAATTTAAAGGTACAAAGTGCCAGTATGCAGGCTGCCACTGTCAGATGCTTCATGCTAGTTGAAGAAAGATGGACTCAAAGGGCTGTACTCTGTATGATTCCATTCACAAGACCATTCTGCAAAAAGCAGAAACTCGAGGGACAAAAGAGGTTAAGTGTGCCAGAGCTGGAAGTGGGAGAAAGACTGACCACAAAAAGACCTGGGGAATCTAGGGGGGGGTGGTAGAAAGACTTTACATTTTGATTGTGAAGCTGGTTACCTGACTGTATGTGTTTATGGAAATTCATAAAACTGCATGAAAAAGTATAAATTTTACCATTTGTAAAACATATCATAGATAACCTCACTTTCAAAAAAGCATGAAATTAAAAAGTAAACAAACTGGAAAATGTTTAAAACAAGCATGACAGTATTTATACTGTTAATAAATAAACAACACATAAAATTGATGGCAGAAATGTTAGTTGCTAAATAACAAAGGGGAAAAATGTTCATTCTAATAATCAAACAATTAAAATCAAAGACCATAGAGATACTATTTTCCACATTTACTCTCTTATTCCACTGCCTTTTTAATCCACAGTGGTTACAACAGTGTGGAATGGGTGTGATATATGTGCTCCAATCTGGGAAGAGTGAAGACCAGTTCACTTTCCTGGAATGCCTCCTGCCAAGTATATATCAAAAGGTTCACAAGTGTCTATGCTTTTAGTTCCAGTCACTTTACGTCTGAGAACTATCCTGAGGAAATAAACCAAGTTGTGAGAATAATTTTATACATAATAATGGTTGGCACAAGTTACATACTGCATTAAAACATTTGCAACAACCTAAGTGTCTATGTAAAAGGTAAAGTAATGGGAACACAAAAAATGGTTTATTCATATGAAGAAACAATATAAGGTAGTCACTGAGGACTATCTTTTTGAAGAATTTTTAATGAAAGAAAGTGTTAATGAAATAATGTTAAGAATAAACAATAGTATTAAAAGCCTAATCACAACTGTGCAATAATACTATTCATGCATAAAACAGTGAGAAGATACTTTTAAAAAAGATTTATTTATTTAGGCATAGAAGAGCTGGGGTATAGGCCAGAGTGGAGAGTGAGAGGACTCACCAGAGACAGATTTGGGGAACAGAACACGTGGGTCCACTGAAGTAGACTGCTGAGGAGAGCAGAGGGTGAGATGGGAGAGGTCTGCTGTGCCATGAGGTCTATTAGCTCCCTGGTGGGGCATCAAACCTGTGTTGCAGTGGCTGCAGATTGCTTTATAGTGCTGAGACTTAACCCCTTCCACCACCGGGATGGTCCATAAGATTATTTGCTGACATGCTGATCAGGGTTCTTTGGTAGTTGGTTTTAAGGTTTAATTTTTTTTCTTATTGGTTTCTTTTTCCTTTTAAAATTACCTCAAGATGCTACTGCGAAAGTAATGCATTCTAAGATTAAGGGAATTCAGCAGATATCCATGACAATGAGTTCTGACACTGTTCTACAGGAGCATCCCTTCTTGAAAACCTACTTACACGTGTGGGTTTTGTCTCCAAAAACTATGAACCATAACTTTTTTTTTAAAGATTTACTTATTTGTGCATACAGAACTGGGGTACAGGCCAGAGGTGCAGGGGCGGTGAGAGGATTCACCAGTGACAGAGTGGGGAGCAGAACAGGCTGACTGACCAAGTACACTGCTGTGGGGAGCAGCAGATGGGTCAGGAGAGGTCTGCTGCACCATGTGGTCACCTCCAGGGCAGGGATCTGCTCATGCTAAAGTGGCTTTAGCTTCTTCGTGCTGTGCTTTAACTCGCTGCACCACCAGGGAGGGCCCTGAACCATAACTTTTGAAACAAAATACAAGACTGTAATGTTTGGAGTATAGTAGAGGTTCTTTTAGAAATTAAATTTTACTCTGTATATGTATATACTTCTGTTATTAAAATTCAGTGTTTTAACTATGAGATTCAAGATGCTAAAACTTCTCTGCAATAGGCCACACACAGCTCTTGTGCACTTGACCTGGGTCCAGGAGTAACTGGCAGTTGCTGCAAATTGTAACACATACCAGGTTTGGACAATGTGAAATTGTTAGTTTTGTATAGTGATCCCCTGTTGAAATGGCTTGTTGTACGTGTAGGTTAAATAAAACGTATTACTGGAAATTAATTTTACCTGTTTTTTTCTTACTATTCCAATGTGGTTACTAGACAATTTTAAGTTACATGTATGATTCATATTATATTTCTACTGGACAAATTTGTTTTTAAATCTGTTCTCAATCTAGCCTTGATTCTCATTTCCTCCCTTCATGTTTATACATGAACAAACAATATAAATGATTCCCGTATTCCCAAGATAAGACAAAATCTTACGGGGGGGGGGGGGTTTGCTGTGCTTTTCTGTTGTTTCCTTAGTCTGTAATACTCTTATTGACTTTAATTCATGCTTAAATCCTTAGATCAACTGAAGTATGGCTACAGCAATGCAACTATTAGGGATCCTGTCAGTAGCATGCAATAGAAACTTCCTTACATATGTCAATCAAATAGGTGTTTCTCTTATCTTCTTTGTCCAGAGATGGCAGCTTAGCACAGGCCCTCCAGCAACCAGGCATTACAATCCCCTTCTCTCTGCCTTTCTGTTTCACATCTTTGTTGTGGGGTATGTCTATTCATGGTCACAAAATAGCCACAGGAAGACTGGTGCACCTGCATCCAGGTGAAGGAGAAGTAGAAAATGAAAAGGGGAAGGCACACATATCTAACAGGAAAGCAAGCCTTTCCAGAAATCTTCAGCAAATTTTCACTTGTTTCTCTTTGACCTGAATTATGTCAGATACCTTGGTTTGCAAGAGGGTCAATAGAGTTCTTTTGGTTTGGCTGTTGCTGTTTTTTACTGTTAATTGGTGCTTATTAACTTCAGTTTAGGTTATTTGCTGGATGCATTGCTGCAAGGATATATTAGTAAGCAAAAGAGGGTATTAGTGGTGCCTGCACACAGTTTTTATTATACTGGTCAAATTTTATTTCCCTAGATAGTACTGGAGACACACTGGATATTTTCACAATTTTGGCATCTCCCATCCTGGCCTCCAGAGAGATTCTGTTTCTCCCATAATCACACTATTTTTTTTTTCAGGCAAAGAGTACAATTGTGTATCACATTTCAGATTTTCTTAATTACTGCAGTTCCAGTTTTGCCTCTGGGGCCTTTTTCATTCACATGCACAGTGCCCAGAGAGTCTAAACTTATCATGGGCTTCAACATGTGAAACCAGGGGAAAAAAAACAAAACCAGCCAACTGGCTTCTAAATGCACAAAGCAAGTGGTGATATTAAAAATCACTTTGTTAATGTTTGGAGGCTCCTCAAGCTGCTAAACATGGAGCTTCCCTACGACCCAGCAATCCCACTCCTAGGTATCTACCCAAAAGACACAAAAACACTGATTGAAAAAGATACCTGTAACCCCATGTTTATTGCTGCTTTATTTACAATTGGAAAAACGTGGAAGCAGCCCAAATGCCCAAAAGTAGATGACTGGATAAAAAAGATGTGGTACATATATACAATGGAATATTACTCAGCAACCAAAAAAGAGAAACACATGTCTTTTGCAGCAACTTGGGTGGAGCTGGCAAAGATCATGCTTAGTGAGATAAGCCAGAAAGAGAAAGAAAAATACCAGATGGTTTCCACTCATAGCAGGAGTATAATGGACCAGGCGAGAAAATAACAAAAATAATGAACAACCATATACCAGAGACATTTTGTGGGGGTTGAGTGGGGAATAGGATCAAAAACGGGATGGAGGGAAGGGAAGTGCACGGGATTATGGTGATGGTACACGGGTGACTTGGTGATGGGAAACCCGCGGGGATTACAATTGAGATGGAAAAAAAATGTACAAAATGATGTAAAAATAAACTGCTATAAAATAAAAAAAATCACTTAGTTAAATGTCTATGAAATACATAGCTATACTCAACACATTTTAAGATTAGTACTCACAAAAATGTTACTTTGCTTGAAAAATATTTGCAGATTATGAACTTGTTTAGCATATGCAGAATGATCATGCAGAAATCATAGCAATTAAATGAGTTACTGCTAATTTGTGTGTGTGGTACAGTTGCTTCACCACATCCTTTCCAGCCTGATCATGTCTGCAAGCTTCTCACAGTACCTGTAATACTAAGGGAGCATCTGGAGCCCAGCAGCAGCTGGGGCCTGGTGTTTTTTGCTATGAATAGGAATGAAGCCCACACCTACGATGTGCAGAACAAAGAGACAACAAATGATATGGGTCCCAGAAACAAGTGACTACACTGAATCGGCAGCCTGAAGTCTGACCTTCTTCTAGTGTGCGCTAATAATACTTTGTGTTCTCTGTGGTGACAATGTCATGAAAACAAGTGGCCTAAACATGTCGTTCAGTGCAAGGTTCTTTAAAGGTTTAAGGATTATGTGATCACATAGTCTCATCTCATAGCTTATATACGAAAGAAACAGAGGTAAATGGGTTTAACTAATTTACTCAAAATGATGGTGTTAGCTGCCTAGGGGTGCCATGACAATCTACCAAGTCCGGGTGACTTAAACAGTGGACACTATCTTCTTTCAGTTCTGGACACTGAAAGTTCAAGATCGAGGTGCTGGCCAATTTGGGTCCTCTGTCCTTTGCTTGCCAATGTCTGCCTTCCTGCTGTGTCCTTAGATGGCCTTTCTTCCATGCACACCCACCTCTGGTGTCCTCTGTGAATTCAAGTTTCCTCCTTTAATAAGGATAACAGTCTATAGGGCTGGGGAATCCTCTCATCACACCCATCCCTCCCCCCCACACACACCCACACCTCTGGACTACATTTCAGCAACTATATGTATAAATAAATAAAATTAAAAAGAAAAATCCTTGGAGAGGAGCTCCTGAGCCAAGAACTAATTGCTCTAGAAAGTTTATGGAGCACAGACCAAATGTGGTTATATGGAGATTGAGGACCATTGAAAATCAGCCCTTCCACATCAATCTATTCCACCCTAAAAGAGATTAATTTAATAATAACTAACAATTCCACAAAAGAATGGAACCCCTCCCTCCGCCCCTCCCTCTCCTCCCCCAGAAGAAGACTGATATATCAGTCCAACTTCTGCACTGGCAGCCTAGCCTGCCTGTGACTTCCTGCAGGTGTTTCTTTCACAACCCTTTTCCTTTTGCAAACCAGCTGCAGCAGCTCTCAGACAACCTGTGTCTAAGCAGGTGCCTCTTCCTCACCACCAACACCCCTACCACCCCCCCCTTTTCCTCTTCCTAATAAACCTGTCCTTTTAAAAAGTACCCTTCACCTGTTGATGTCTGTACAAATGTTTTCCTTTCCCGGGTAAATTCACCTTGGGCCGCAGAAAGGGGAACTCTGCTGAAACTTCTCTCAGGTAACCCCAGGACACCCTCTCACTGAGCCCAACATCTCATCAAAATGACAATTAGGGCCCACCCTAATTCCTCATCTTAATTTTAATTTCATTTTAATTGAGTCACATCTTTTAAGGTCCTGTCCCCAACAGGCATATTCTGAAGTGCTGAGAGTAAATCTTCCAGTATATAAATTTGGGGAGCAGGAAAGGTCATAACAACTGCTGTTCTTTCTTGTCACTATAACCCAATTTCTCTGACTTACAACTGTACATTTTTACCGCAATGAAAGGAATATTGAGCTTCTGTGCAATATCTGTATGGATTATGATGAAAATTTCAGGAGAAATCAAGGTAGAAGTTAGAGAGTGCAGGTGGAGATGGTGGAACTTAGAGCAAAAATATAGGATAAGCAAATTAAACTCTGACCACTGAATTGCATCCCTCTTTAGAATTAACTGTTAAAACTCACTGAATTGCATTCCCTCTACCTACCCACCCCTCAAGATCAACCATTAATTGACTCCAACTGCATTCCTGGAAATTTTAAAAGTTGATTGTGTTATATTCCTAACAGAATACCCCGCTGGGAAAGACAAATACCTTGACTTCTGTCCTTAGATATTTGTCCCCTTGGATAACTAGAGGTGAGAGGGGATGATTAACAAACACAGTCATTAACTCAGCTGTGGAAGATTTACTGGAAAAGTCATGAATCCGAGGTGGGGGGTGGAAAAAGTTAATCTTTCCAGCAAACCAACTTAACTCCAAAGTGAGAAATTCCACTTCAGAACACCATAGAAATATCCCCCTTGTTCCGGTAACATGAAGTCTTGGTGCAAGACTGCTCACCTGTGTCTATGCAGGTTTTTTTTCTTAATCCTGCCACTTTCAAAGGCAGCTTCTTGCTCTGTAAGAACCCATTTGCACCTATGCAAATGTCCCCCTTTCCCTTTCTTTAACAAACTTGCCCCTTTAACCTAAGCAAATACTTCGCATGCAGCCTTAGGATCTGAGAGCTATTCTCCTCAGGATCTATCTCCAATCACTGGACCATCTCCTCTCACCTACAGTAAATCATTTCTAACCCACCTACACTGACTCCCACACAAAATCTTGCACAGAAATCAAGAATATTCCCCACCCCTCAGCATCCCTGGGTCCTCTCAGCGCTATAACAAGAGCAAAAACTAGAAGAAACATAGATGCTGCAAAAATCCTGTCAATAATAGAACCCAATTATACAAAACATATTTTTATTTTTTGTTGCAGTAAAAGGAAGCATATTTACACCATCCCATAACTCCATGTTTTGTTCTGGCTAAAAAATATAAACACCTGCAGTTATTGGTAGTGTACAGCTATAAAAACTATTGGTAGGGCCCTCCCTGGTGGCGCAGCGGGTTAAAGCACAACACTGAGAATCTAAAGCCGCTTCCTCATGAGTTCGATTCCCGTCTGCCCCGGAGGTGACCACATGGCGTGGCAGACCTCTCCTGACTCGCCTGCTGCTCCCCTCAGCAGTGTACTTCGTTGATCTGCCTGTTCTGCTCCCCACTCTGTCTCTGGTGAATCATCTCACCCTCCACATCTCTGGCCTGTATCCCAGTTCTGTATGCACAAATAAAATAAAATCTTTAAAAAAAAAAAAACTATTGGTAATAGATATTTGTGTTATGGAACATACTTTTGCCTAAAAATTTTAAATACATCTGAAATGTTTGCATGTGAATATGAGAAAGGTCTCCATATATTTGGCTGACGAAGTCTGTAGTAATCAGCATCAAAGTGAGCAAACTTTGGGCACAAAAACTGCAAGCCAGCAACCGCCCAGGGGAGGCAAATCAGAATTCCTAATTTGGGAGGAAGCATCCTGCTTTGGCCTAGGAGTTGGCACCCTGCCTGCCCCCAGCCCTTAGCAATCAGGAAAGCTCTATCGTTGGCCTTTTTCTCCCTTTTCCAGTCATTGTGAGGTGCAAAGCCCATTCTCCTGTTGATCATAAGAGGCAGAGGCCGTGAGCTCATGAGATGAACTCACACTCAAGGGGCCTTGCAGTCAAGGCCAGAGCCTGGGCACACACACTGTCGCTTCTCCACAGCCTATAGGATTATCGTCTTCCGGGTTGGCTCCTACTCTGAGCAACAAACTCAGTCATCACGTGATCAGCACATAAGGCTTAGCAAGTGCTTCACCCACTGGAAGGTGCAGCAGCAGAGACATGAGTGTAGCCCAACTTCAGCCAAGACAGGACTTCAGAGCAGGGTCTTGCCCTTGGCTTGGGAACTGAAACTTGCTGACATTGCTTAATGACCATTTTAACCCGTGAGTGGAAATAAAATATGAACAAAATAACTGGGCAGTGAGAAAGCAGAGGCAGAGTCCATAGGTGAAGTAAGGGGCCAGTAAGGAGCCATCAGCCTCCAGCATGAATTGTAGCCTGAAGCTTTTCCCCTGGAGGGACCGACAGATATCCTGCCAAAAAAAGGCATTTCCTTATGATAAAATCCTTATCTCTGAATTCTTACCTTTCTCACACACAAATTAGCTACCAGAGATAAGCAGTTAAGTAAGGTATGCAGATTGTCCACCTGGAAATTAACATAGGCACCAGGAAAATGATGCCCGGAAAAAGAGATCTTTGTTTCTGCTGGTACTTGTCTGAGAAAACCAACCTTTGGGTGGAGGGCTGGGAGAGCTGGGGGTGGGGGTGGGGAACAGAGAGGGATGGCTGACTTTACTCAGTCTCTTCTTTCGGGTTAATTCTCTTTGCAGCTTCAGAAAATATCCCCTCCCATGCATATTATTCAACATCCACAAATGTTTGCCTCCTTTTCCTAGACTGCTGGTGTAACTGGGTGGTCCCTAGGAGAAGGGAAGTTCCAGGTTCCCTGCCCCACCCAGAAGGAGGGTGGAACTGAGCAGAGAAAAAGGAGAGAGAAGAAGAGAGAAGGAAGGCAGAGGCAGATGGAGAAGGAGACCTAAGGAAGCCACATGGAGCAGCAAACATATGATGAAGAAACCGGGCTTGTTTCCTGACCCTGGACTGGTTAAGGCAGATGTGGGTGAGATACCTGTAGGGAGGTGACCATGGCAGTGTTTATATTGATTTTGATTTTGCTCTTTTCCTCTCAGATTTGTCTGGCCATTTCTGACCCTTTTCCATGGGTCCCGGCCAGAAGGTGCTTTAGTCTTGTGGCAGGCTTTCAGGCCTTGCTTTGGGCCAATCCCTTTTGGGTTGACTTTTGCCCACAAGGGGATGGATAACTTCAGGTGTTTGATTCAGAAGTTACATTCTTTGTATTCCATATTGTATATTCACTGTATTAAAGTCACTTTTCATTAAAGCTTTATATGTTTTGTCTTGTTGTGGCGGATGGCAGAACCCACTTAGAGCAGGCAGGTTTTGGGGCTTCAGGGGTGCCTCTCTCTGAATTGAGGTGCCCTATAACACTGGGACTAGACAGAAGGTCATCTCTTTCCTGGTGAGGAGTGACCAGTTGTGGGAGTAGACCAGCCGAATCCTTGTTCTTCTCAGCCTCTGCTCCGGCCTCACAGCACCAACCAGCTAGAGGAGCGGCAGGGCCCTGGGGGGAGAGGGAGGCCTGCAGAAGAGTGAGCTTGGCTTGGAAACTGGTCCTCAGAACTAATGGCTGCTGCTTTAAGAAGAAGCAGGAGTCCTCAGATGGGAAAACATGTGTCTATTTGCTTCCTTGAACCTTGGGAAGTCTAGAGATAAAACAGCAGGGTCACCCCAATGAAAACCTCTCTGAAACAGCTGAATACTGGCTGCAGGTACTGGAAGAGTCTGTGTGATTTTCAGTGCCTTCAGTGTTACTATTCTTGCTTAAAAGGAATGAGGTAGATTAAGGCAGTGAAACAGTAAATTCTTGTGTGGGAGAAGTCTGAGTTCTCACATGCTTTTAGTTGTGTTTACTCTCTATCTCCTTTTTGACTGATCTTGTTTTCACAAAGCTTCAAAATTACAATTTATTTCTATTAGCAATTAGGAATTACAATGTAAATGCCAATCATTAAGGGCAAATTTGCCCTAAAGCAATTTAGTTTTATTGGTCAAAAGCATAGAGGGTAGTAAAGATTGCTAGAAACATAATCTTGTGATTGGAAGTCATTGCTATATGACCCAAGTAGACTTTAAGGAATTTAATCTATTATGATTTACACACAGCAATATTAATTTAATTTCCAGTCGTTTACCCAGTTTGGCACTTCACAGTTTGTAGACGGTGCCTTCAGCACAAATGCAGTGAGTGACAATTCCATGGAATATTGTCCTGATCACCTCCTATCACCCCCATGTTGAAGAGGGGATTTCCCTAAAGAGTACATGGTGGCCAAACATACCACCTGCAACACTGGACAAGATGAGACTGGTAGTGACATGTGACATATCAGTCACACAGACGTAGAGTCTAGAGAAAATCACACCACGTGGGATCACAGAATCGAGAAACAAGCAGGAAACGTGGGAGGCAGGATTTGCAGTAACAAGAGAGAAGGTGGCCCTTGGTCCCATGGCAGGATATGACTGACTTGTTCGAAGACTTTCACAGACTGGTAGGGAAGTGATGTCTGTTAGGTTGAGGATCAGGTGGTGTGTACACACTGGCTAACAGAGGAGCAAGCCAAGTGGGGGACTTGAACCACTCTGTGGGGGACTTATGTGGCAAAAGCAGGAGCCACTATGCTTGGGTTTCTGGGTCCCCATGAAGCTCAAAGATGTGCAGGCAGCCAAGATATTTTTATCTCTCACTGTAGCCACAAATACTAGGTACAGTTCCTGACTGCAAAGACTTGACTGTCTCATCTTGAAGTGGGCACAGGGTTGAGGGCACAGGATTGTCAAACTATTATAAATGACTTCGGTTGTGAATGCAGAGGATATTTCTGAGCACATGGAGGACACTGGACACAGTAATCAGAACAGACAAAGTTGGGGGCCTCCCTGGTGGCACAAGGGGTTAAAGCACAGCACTATGAAGCTGTCTGCAGCCACTGCAGCGTGAGTTGGATCGAGCCAGGGAGGTGACCCACAGGGCACAAAACAGACTGCTCTTGTCTCACCTGCTGCTCCCCTCAGTAGTATATTTCAGTACATCTACATGTTCGGCTCCCCACTCTCTCTCTGGTAAATCCTCTCAAACTGCCCTTCCCCCCATATGCCAACACACACCTCTGGCCAACATCCCAGTTCCTGTATACATAAGTAAATAAATCTTTAATAAAAGCATAGTGCTTGGCTGGAACTTCAAAGATGGGTAGAATACAGGATTGGGGGAGTCAGTATGAAAGCATTGCCGAAGAGTAATGAAGAAAGTTAATGCACATGTTTAAAGAACATTCAATTCATTTACTCAATGTGTACTTACTGAGAGCCTGTTCCAAGCACAGGCTGTCCAAAGTGTAGAGCGAGAAAGAAGTTCTGAGAACAGCATTTGCCTTGCTGGCAGACTGACATGTCTAAGTTATGAGTGAAACATAGGGCAGGGACATCCAAGCAAGCCTTTTGGCCGGGGACCACCACTCACGGAGGGCCTCACTTGCTGACTTTGGCAACAATGTGGTAAAACAACCATGCATAAAAAGATGTTCAATTTGTCATTTTAATTATTGGAGACACTGAAAATATACCACAAGTTTGATACATTTCCCGGTTTTTATTTTTTAATATACCTGGACCTTAAAAAATGAAAATAGGGGGCCCTCCCTGGTGGCACAATGGGTTAAGGTGCTGTACTGAGAAGCTTAAGCCACTTCCGCATGAGTTCGATACCTGCCTGCCCCGGAGGAGATCCACATGGCGTGGCAGACCTCTCCTGACCTTCCCGCTGCTCCCCTCAGCACTGTACTTCGTCCATCTGCCTGTTCTGCTCCCCACTCTGTCTCTGGTGAAGCCTCTCACCACCCCTGAATTCTCTGGCCTGTACTCCAATTCTGTATGTACAAATAAATAAATCTTTAAAAAAAAAAATGAAAATAGGGCCCTTCCTGGTGGCGCAGCGGGTTGGAGCACAGCTCTACAAATCTAAAGCCACTTCAGCATGAGTTTGATTCCCAGCCAGGGAGGTGGCCCACATGGCACGGCAGACCTCTCCTGACCCGTCTGCTGCTCTCATTAGCAGTGTAGTACAGTCGATCTGCTTGTTCTGCTCCCCACTCTATCTCTGGTGAAGCCTCTTGACGCCCCTGCACCTCTGGCCTGTTCCTCAGTTCTGTATGCATAAATAAATAAATCTTAAAAAAAAAATGGAAATAGCCCTAGAATCTCTCAACTTCAGGGAAGGCCTGTCACCCAGACTCTCCCTGGGCCCCCACTGTCCTGCCAGAACCTAGGTGACTATACAGGGCCTCATCTCTGGGATCCCTCTTCTTGCTCCATGCTGAGCTCAGGGCTTGTTCTTTCCTGTGGAACAATTGGTACTTAATGCTCCAGCCAACTGAGCTACCCAGCATGTACGGGCAGCCACAAACAGAAAAAGAAGCTTCTAAATTACTGAAGAGAGCGCTATGTTCTTTCCAGTACAGAGCAGTCATATTTGGGTTGTCCAGTACGAGTGTGCACCCCCTGAGATATATATCAGCAACTCGTTTCACCTCTTGTACTTGGCAACCAAAGCTCATAGATGCATACTGACAAGTCCGTGGGTTTGTTCTAATTTTGCATCCCAATACCTTCAGAAAGGAAAGATAAAAGGGGTTTTCTTTAGTTCCAGGAGATTTATGATGACTTAACTTTCTTGTCCTTAATAATAATTATGTGCTATGTGTTATTTATCTCTGACACACCAAGTAATTTAGCTGGAAAAATATAAAGTCTTGAGGAATCAACAAGACTTTCTACAAAAAAATGAGGAAAAGGGAGAAAAGATCTTACAATTACCCCATTGGTGCAAAGAAGTCAAAAAACCATAATAAAAACAAGTTAAAATTCTAGCAAGAAATGAATTTGTCCCAGAATAAATGGCTGTACTACAGATGAGCCAGAGAGTTCTACCACAACCAAAATAAAAGTTCAGCTGGGGGTTGGAGGATGATGTGCATAAACATCACATTAGCCATTCCGAGAACTGTTTGTAGATTTTAAAGACAACTGTGACTGCTTTCTCAGTGACCCCATGAATGATGATGTTCTTGGATCTGGACATCAGGAGATCTTTAAATATGTACTAGGTCAGCTAGAAGGAAACCATGCTGACCCTTAATGTGATTATGACACCTTAGTAGGAAAACAAAATATCTAAAATCTGTTAATGACTCACTAAAGCATGTAATGTCCTGGGACAGGGAATCATTGTACTGTACATTCTTGCAGGAGGTGTAACACTTAGATGTGATCTTTTAGGGTAGAGATTTGGGAAACAAACATATAAGAATCATAACAATGAGACAAACCACCACTTACATCCTGAAAAAGTTTTGAATTATTGTTGGACTGTGGTTGTTTCAGAATTATAAAACATGCTTCTGAACTGACTGCAGTGTTGTGCATATATATTTGGTCTTTGTCCGAATTTCCTTCCTCATGGTTCCCAAAAGCTTTGATATTTCTTGAATGCTAAGAATAAAAAGGTATCGGGCCCTCCCTTGTGGCACAAAGGATCAAAGCATAACACTGTAAAGCAATCCGCAGCCACCTCAGCAGCTGTTCAATTCCCCACCAGGGAGGTGATCCACATGTTGTGGCAGACCTCTCCTGACCTGCTCACTGCTCCCCTCAGCAGTGTACTGGTCAGTCGGCCTCTTCTGCTCCTCACTCTGTCTCTGGTGAATCCTCTCACCACCCCTGCACCTCTGGCCTGCACCCCAGTTCTATATGTCTAAATAAATAAATCTTAAAAGAAAGAAAGAAAACACCTGAAAATGGACATTGATTACCAGGGGAACTAACTGTGTGATTAACTTAGGGTACCAACCCTCTGAGCTCTGGGGGAGCAGAAAGTGGCTGGAAATTGAGTTCAATTGTCAATGACCAATGAGTTAATCAGTCATGTTTATGTAAGGGAGCCCCAATAATAGCCCAAAAAGAGGGGATTTGGAGAGCTTCAGGGTTGTTCAATACAAGATTTGGAGAAAATGTTTCTTCTAGCAAGAGCTTAAAAGTTCTGTGTCTTTTCCCCACTCATTGCCTTTGGCATCTCTGTCGAGTGTTGAATTGTATACTTTAGTATTCTTTATAATAAATTGGCATTTTAGTGAGTAAACAGGCTTCCTGGGTTCTGTGTGTCATTCTAGCAAATTAAATGAAAGAAAATGGAACCTGAGGAAAAGCCCACAGGAGCCTGAAATCTGAAGCTGGCTGGATAGAAGCACAGGTAACCAGTCACCTGGGACTTGTGACCTGCATCTGAAGTGGAGGGTAGTATTGTAAGAGGAGCCCTTAACCTGTGGGATCTGACCTTATCTCCAGGGAGATCATATCAGCACTGAGTTGGTTAATACTTGCAGGTGTCTGAGAATTGCTAGTAGATATGCAGATGCCTCTCCCCACACCCAAGTTGCAGCTGAGCTGCAGGATATCAATGCACTGAACAGGGTGAAGTTTGGGGAGGTATTTTGTGCTTAAAAAGCACAAAAATGTGAGATTAAAGGTTATCAGGCACTTCAATTAGTGTTGCTGCTTTGCTTTTGATGGGCTGTGAGCTGCTGATCAGGAGGTTTCACCTTGGCCTGCTGCACCTGGGCCTAGAAGATACTGCGGTTTCACCTTCTCCCTCATTCATAAGATCATGCTATGGGTAGCTGCATGGCAGAGTACTTACATCAACAAATGCACATGCAGCTGCATTTTGTTTTACATTATTTTGCATCACTTAATTATATTTCACACTCATGTAGTCTCATCAAGAAAACTCTGGTAAGCTGAATGCAAAACTCACCTGGGACACCCACTTTATGGAGATGTAAAAAACTCTGTGTTTGAGATAAATGACATCTTAATGCCGTGTTTTAAGAACCAAATTGAGAGCCCTCCCTGGTGGCACAATGGGTAAAGGCACAGCACTGTGGAGCTATCACAGCCACTGAGCATGAGTTCAATCCCGGGCCAGGGAGGTGACCCACATGGCATGACAGACCTCTCCTGACCCGCCTGCTGCTCCCCTCAGCAGTGTGTTTTAGTCCATTTTCCTGTTCTGCTCCCCACTCTGCCTCTGGTGAATTCTCTCAAACCCCCCATACCTCTGTATGCAAGAATGAATAAATATTTAAAAAGAAACAAATTTACATATCTTAGCTTGCAGGCTAGCTGCCTATTTTTGTAAATTCTATTGGCAGGATTGAGGGAAAAATCAGTAAGGTAGATCATACAAATGTGGTGTCAGATCCCTTCTGTACCTAAATCCTTACAGTTTGGTCATCATGGATTATTATCTTTCTGTTGTTCATAACCTTGGTTAAAAGTCCTATGAACCAGGCAATTTTCCTCTCACACCCATCAAATCTGGAAGTGACCAAGTCCTCCTAGATTAATGCAATAAGTTGATGTCTCATGAACAAAACAGACCCTTGCACCCTTTCCCCCCATTCCACCTCCCCACCCTACACCTCCTATCCCCATCTTCCCAACCTCCCCCTGCCCCCATGCAACAGGGAACCAGTGGGGGGTGGGGGGGAGAGAGAATTATCCCAGTTCCTTGAGGGGAGTTAGGAGGGGGATATTTAAAGGGTAAGTCCATGAGGCCAAGGCTGGGCAGAGGAGTGCCCGGCTTGTTCTGGGCTGGGATATAGCACATGCAAATGGGTGCACTCCAAGTGCACACGCAGGGTCTCAGCTTTCTCCCTCCAGGAGATTGTGAGATAATCATTTATCATGGTTTACGCTTTTGTCTATCATGGTGGCTGCTGGTCAGTATGGTGGGCTGGGTGTGTAGACAGCCCTTGCCAGTCCATGATTCAGTCCACCTGTTCAGCAGGACTTGGGGCAACTCATCCTTACAATTTCTTTTACCTGAGCTGTCTACAGTTGTTGATATTTAGCTTTCCTGCCAGCTGAACAAGTCTTTTTTTTGTCTTAAAGATTTATTTATGCGGGCCCTCCCTGGTGGCACAGCAGGTTAAAACACTGCACTAAGAAGCTGAAACCACTTCCGCATGAGTTCGATTCCCACCTGCCCTGGAGGTGACCACATGGCGTGGCAGACCTCTCCTGACCCGCCCGCTGCTCCCCTCAGCAGTGACCTTCGTCCATCTGCCTGTTCTGCTCCCCACTCTATCTCTGGTGAAGTCTTTCGCCACCCCTGAGTCTCTGGCCTGTACCCCAGTTCTGTATGCACAAATAAATAAATCTTTTTTTTTTTTAAAAAAAGATTTATTTATGCATATAAGAACTGGGGTGTAGGCCAGAGGCACAAGGGGTTGAAAGGATCCACCAGAGGCAGAGTGGGGAGCAGAACAGGTAGATTAATGGAAATACACTGCTGAGGGGAGGAGCAGGCGGGCCAGGAGAGGTCTGTTAATCATATGGGTCAACTCCCTGGCTGGGGATCAAGTTGTGTTACAGTGGTTGGTGAGGGCTTGACAGCACTCTCTTTAATCCCTGCACCACTAGGAAGACGCCTGGAACAAATCTTGATCAGAGGTTATGTTGTCTGAATTTCTTCAGGCACTCCAGAGAGTATCTTAAGGATCAGGTAATACACTTAAAATCGAAGGTTAATTATATGTCACACATAAATACACACACTCAGTTTTCAAATTTGAGCATTACATTTGTTGAAATGCAAAATCCAAACATCATAATATGTTTAACGGTCTGTAAGTGGCTACTCTGATGTATCTGATGAATATAGGACCATCCCTGTAGAAGCTTATAATCAAAAGAGCTCAGATTATTGACATAACATTATTCCGTGTCTATGTTTTGAAGTACACACAGATATACTTTAAGTATTAGCATGTAACTGAGGGGTACCCCAAGACTCCTAAACTAACTTACCCACTATAGGGGAATCTGGCCATCCATGCTCACAAGACAAAGCAGATTGCAGGTTGACAGATTTTTAGTAGAATTACTGTGACAGAGAGAGAAGATATTAGTGTCCTGATAAAAACTCAACATTTCCCATTCCTTTGTGAGCAAATGCCCAACCAAACAGTGTTGACTGCACATGAGAGCTGAGTCCTGAAAGCTTGCTGCAAGTCTCAAGACACTTTCTGGTAGGGAACCATAGTGAAGGGGTTCTGACACAGGCCCCAGAAAGCTGGGGCTAAAGGAGATACCACCCCAGGATAACAGCCCCTTCTGCCTCCCCCTCCCCAACGTGTTTCTTCCTTAGGTGTCTTTCTATGTCTCTTCTCCATATGTTTCCTCCCAGTCAAGGTTCAAGCTGGGCCACAGAAAACAAGAGGTCTTCTCCATATTCTGCAGGCCTTCTGTGTGGTATAGCTGCATGTGGCTGTAAGCCCTGTCCCCAGTTCACAGTAGCTAGTCCAAGACAGCTGCCTGTACATGGGGACAGGGAACAAGGTACTTCCCAACAGTGCCAGCAACGCACAGGGCAGCTTCTCTATGGAGTTGGGCAGATGGCAAGGGAGAGACCTGGAGCCTGCAGGGGCTTTTTCAGGTTTTTAATGACCTTTCTACACCACTTGTAGTGAGGCAACTGGGCACAGGGTGACAGGGGTGCCTGGGGCCCGGGACGCCAGCCTCCTCGCCCCAAGTGAACTTTCTTTCCTCACTCTCTGTTCTCTGGTGTTGTCTCATGGCCTTGTCAGCCATAGCTCCCGATGCCCTCTGCCACCACTTTTATATGCTCAGTCTCTCTGCTCAGGTGTGCCCACTTTACTCCAAGAGTCCACCATCAGGCACGCATACCTCAGGCCGCTGCATCCCCACAGAGGCTAATGGCACAAAAGCCTAAAGCAATCTTCATTTATGCTACACTCCCCCTTTTATGGAGATGCCTCTGTAACATTAATTGTTTTGTATTGAAAATGTCATAGAAATGGCTCAAAAATACATAAAGAAATTAAGGAACTACAGCTATGATTCAGATACATTAAAAATTATCTGTTCAAATTCTTTATATAAAAAAATGCTTGGCTTTAATTTTAGCATGGAAAATTTCTTGAATTTTGATAGTGTGCCCTAGTGATAATATGCAAATTATACCCAGTCTCCATGGAAATGACCCTGTGATTCTTGCATATTCTCTAGGTCAATGTGACCAGTAGTGACCTCTTCCTCCTCTATGCAAATGCTGGGAAGACTAGAGGAAGACTTGGATAATGTCAGGAGTTAGGGTGGGGTTGACTGAGAGTTTGTGAAGATTAGTAGGCCAGAAGGCCTGCCCTGGGGAACCCAAGGTTTTCTAAGCCAAGGTGACCCAGCCTTTTCAAGTTTTAAAATTTGAAAAACCTCACCTGGAAGAGTAGATACACATAGCCAACTCTGCTTGCCCTACTCCTTGGGTGGATATTTGCATTTACAGAAAGCGTGTACCTACCAAGTTAGCAGAAGCATAACTGGATTTCTGTCAGCCAAGAGGCCATTTCTCTCTAGTTCTAACTCCCCGGTCTGATCCTGTCTCTTCTCAAGGTCCTGGGCTGCTGCTCTCTGGTCAGGTCCCGAGCTGACTTCTTAGCCCCATTCTCAGCTGAGCTCTGCCTTCACTTGGCCCATTGTAACAGGGTGGTCCCTAGGAAAAGGGGAAGTTCCAGGTTCCCTCCCCCACCCAGAAGGAGGGTGGAGCTGAGCGGACAAAAAGGAAGAGAGGAGAAGACAAAGGATTTGAAGAAAGAAGTAGGATAGAGCCAGAAGGAGACCTGAGGAATCCACATGGAGCAGGGAGCATGTGAAGAAATCGTGTTTATTTCTTGGCCCTGGACTGGTTAAAAGCAATGTGGGTGAGAGATCCATGGGGAGGTTGACTATGGCGGTATTTATATTGATTTTGATTTTGCACTTTTTTTCCCAGACTTGTCTGGCCATTTCTGACCCTTTTCTATGGGTCCCGGCCAGAAGGTGCTTTAGGCTTGTGGCGGGCTTTCAGGCCTTGCTTTGGGCCAATCCCTTTGGGAGGACTTTTGCCCAGTCCCTTTTGGGTGGATGGGCATTAAAGTCTGACATGTCTTCTTTTGATGTGGCAGACGGCAGAACCTATTTAGAGAAGGCAAGTTTGGGGGTTCAGGGGTCCCCCTCTCCCAGTCCTGTAATACCATCTATGCCCTTGCAGCTCAAAAGTCTTCTAGCACATGATTTTTGTTATTTCATTTTATCTTTTATTGAGGTTTACTATGCATAAAATTCACTAGACACAAGTATACAACCTTATGATTTTATATCGATTCATACCTGAATGGAAACACATTCAAAAACATTTCCTTTCTTTGGAACTTCACCTTGTACCCCTTCCCAATCTATACACACCTTACCCACCATCTTTGTTAAACTTTGAAAAAACTATATTGTAGGTATTTTTTGTTTGACATAAATGCTTATGAATTCTTTCATGCTGTACATACATTGAGTTCGTTTTTTTCTTGCTAAGTATTATTCTGCTGCATGACTATACCACAATTTGTTTATTGCTGCTGCTTCCTACTTCTCATAGGGCACTTGGCATATAAGAAAGGAAGAGGGTTGAGCAAAAGGCACTAGGAGTCACAGCTGTTGTGTGGAGGCAGTTTCTGGTGGGGGTGGTGACAGAGTTTGACCCGGAGTGTGAGCCTGGGCAGCCTGCATCATGCCACAGTGCACAAACTCCAGCAAGCATCTTCCAGGGGACTCATTAGAAAACCAGTTTCCATCTGCTTATTTAGAATGAGAACTACACGCACCCTATATCCAGGTGAACACAATTCAAATTTTTCCCTTCATAAGTTCGCCTCAGGAAGAAATGGTTCTGTAATATTTATGTAGCCTTTCTTCCAAAGAACTATGAATACATTTAAATAATGAGCTGCCACACCACCCCAGTAAATAGACTGCTGGAATTTACAAGTGAAGAAAGTGGGACAAGAGAGAGAACTAAGGCTATGCAAGGCAAACTTGCAAATAAAAAAAAAAAAACAACACACACACACATTGACTTTTCCCATATCCTTGCTTGTTTTTCCTCAAGCCCAGGAAGCAGGGTAGCCAAGTCCACAGGCTGAAGCCTGGGGCCAGAGGCGTGGGTTCAGCAATGTGTCCTGCCCCCACTCTGTGACCTTGGGCAGCGACTGGGCCTCTCCAGGCCTCAGCTGTGCCCCTGGAAGAATGGGATGGACAGAGGAGTTCAGCGAGCTGGCAGAGGCGGAAGGATTTGAACAATGCTGGCATGTAGCAAGCAACTTATAAATGCTAAAAAGGCCAGCTGTTTTATTGTCTTGGGTTCCATAAATTGTCATTTTCCTCATTCTCAGAAAATTAGACCACATTTAGATTAGATCTATTTTAGATCTAATTAGATCGCACTAACGCCTATGGCCTCAGCTTGAAGTCGTGACAATGCAATGACCACTTTTAAATTCCCAAGGGACAGGTGTGGGTAGGGGAGGGACAGTTAACAAAATCAGCACACATCCTTTTGGTGGCAACTGTAAGGAGACTAGGAAAACCCCCAAACATTAGTACAAGTGTCCCAGGATGATTCAATTGTGATAAATATATATTCCAAAGTGATTATAGTGGTATAAAGAAATAGTGTTAGGGACATAGGTTTGTATATATTTTTGTTTTTCTTTTTAGAGTACAATTCTAGAAAAGCATGGAAGTTCTAAAGCATTCAGAAAGCTAAGCCTTTTCTGGGATGTTGCTAAGGAAAGTTCACAATCCAGGGCTACTGATTAATTCTACTTAATGTGTGCAAATTAGGTTCTAATGAAGTGAAAAACTGCAGTAAAATAATTAAAGAATAAAAATATCTTGTCTGAATAAAAGCAAGACAAAAGCAAAGCACTTTAAGCTCTAACTTGTTTAGCTTCAGCTGCAGTTTAGTAAAAGGAAAATAACTTCCTAGGGCATGGAGGTGGAGAAGCAAAACAGAACCTTGCATGTAATTAGCTTCTACAATCAAGACAGGGCAATAGAACACCTGTGAGAGCGAATGAAATCTTTGTAAACACTGAAAGATAAGCCACTCAGTGTCTTTTTAGCTCAAGATCAGCCCAGTGCAAAGCACAAGAAGAGCTCAGGAAAGAATTTTGATTCCAAGCCAGAAAGACCTGAATAATAAAAAATGAAGGATTAGTGTCAGAGGACCAAATTACATATTACTCATACATTTCAAAGATTATTCTTAAAGCATAACTTGTATCAATGCATGTGTTCAAGTTCCATTTTTAATGAAAATGGTTATTTTTAGATAGGAGGTGAGTGAGGAAGGAGGTGGGAAGGATGGGTGGAGATCTATAGACATTCTGAATATTTCCATGTGTTGGATTTTCAAAAACATGGGAGGCCCATTGGGGCTTCCTGGAAAAGCAAATTCCTGCTCGACAGCTCTTGCTAAGAATCTATGGTAAATAAAATAAGAGGCGGGGCATTCGTTCACCTAAATTCAGAGATCTCAGTGCATGGGCTGAAATCTGCATACAGCGCCATTCCTGATAATCTGCTCTGGATTTAAGAATATTTTTTGAGGCCCTCCCTGGTGGCGCAATGGGTTAGAACACAGCACTGTAAGTGCGCTGCAGCTGCTCCAGTGCAAGTTCAATCCCCACCCCGGAGGTGACCCACATGGCTTTCAGTCCTCTTCTGACCAGCCCGCTGCTCCCCTCAGCAGTGTACTTCGTTGATATGCCTGTTCTGCTCTGTCTCTGGTGAATCCTCTCACTGCACCTGCACCTCTGGCCTGTACCCCAGTTCTATATGCATAAATAAATAAATCTTAAAAAAAGAACATGTTACATGAAAACAAACCCCAATTACTGACTTCTTTCACTAACCCTGCTGTTCTGGCAACATCAGGGAGCTTTGCTGCTGCCCAGCAGCTGGTAGTGGCAGTGCCTAAGCAGCGGGGCTCCTTGTGGTTGAACAGCCCCGCTCCGCCTACTTCCCCCCACTCTCTACTCCCCCCATTCCTTCCACTGCCATCTGGAATGAGGTTCTGGAGATTTCACCTTTGCCTAGGGTAATCAGGTTGGTGGCAGTGACTTAGGGCTGAGAGACCCGAGGGCCCCTTGTAGATCTTTTTTGTTTTTTTAACTTACATATATAGAACTGGGGTACAAGCCAGAGGTGCAGAGGCAGTGAGAGGATTCACCAGAGACAGAGTAGGGAGCAGAACAGGCAGCCCAACGAAGTACATTGTTGCGGGGAGCAGCAAGTGGGTCAGGGGAGGTCTGCTGCACCATGTGGATCACCTCCCGTGCAGGGGATTGAACTCGCTCGGAATGTTCTGCTGCCAGCTTGCTGTGCGGTGTCCTTACCAGTTGCACCACCAGGGAGGGCCCCTTGTAGATCATTTCAAAGCAAAATGTATCTGTGTTGTGCAACCGTCCCAGGCAGAGCAGATTCATTGTTGATTCAGGCTGATGAAAAGAGAAATTTGGAGACTTCAATGAATGTCTCAACGTGCCTTTAATGCTGAGTCAGGGGACCAGACACAGGGAAGCCAGCAGGCAGGGAGGCAGCATGGAGCTGAGGCCCCCCCTTTTTTGCTTGCTCTTTCTTCATCCCAGGTGTCTGCATTTACATAGGCCCACGCCCTGTGCTCCCTGGCTTCTTGGCCCAGGTGTCTGCAAATTGCATGCTCACACTCCCAAATATCCCTCGCCACCTCCAAAACACGTTATCATGTGCAGGTAGGCAAGCGAGGACACAGGTGTCTGCTGAAGAGGACGGCAGCAGGAGGGTGAAAAAGAACCTGAACCACTCCATTTTTCCTCCAGTCCGGTTTGCTTGTTAGATTTTCATAACTGCTGGAAGGAGCAACCCCAGTGTAGATTTGAGGACAAAGAGATGGGGGCTTTGTGAGCCCCCAAAGACAGAGCCTAATGGCTGTGTCTTTGCTCCATTTGGGAGATAGCACAATTTACCTAGCAGGGAGTTTATGAATCTCTGCCTCCAGATTGAACATCTCTCGTCAGGGACCGTGGCTTTAGCATGCGCCTCTAGTTCAGCACAGTGCATCGTGCAATGTTGGTGCTCAATAAATGTTTATTGAATGAATGCAAATCATTGGTCAGGTGATTGTAGTATTCTCCAACCTCTCAAGTGAGCATGAAAAAGCATTTGCTTTTTTTTTTTTTTTTTGAAAAGAGTAATTCGGGTCTCTGGATACCACTTTTCCTCACCATACACAAAAACCTTGCTCCATTCTATTGACGCTGTGGTACTCTGCAAGTCAACCTCCTGTTAACAAGCAACCCAGATGGGAACATCACTGGGCCACGACTAGTGTCCCTTCCAACTCTGACAATGAGCCTCTCAGGAAATGAGCCAAGAGTGTGTCAATTGATGACCAGCTGCACTCAGGAGGAGCAGGGAAATTTGTCACCTGCATAGCTGAACAATGGAAAGTGTTTAAGTGAGGGTAACTCTTTTCCACAAATTCAGTGAATGATTCTTGGGTGAACTGGCTACTCTGAATTTATTAAAAGAAACTGTTTTTCAGCGTGCTGGTGTATGTGGCCCAATTTCCCCCAGGATAATGAAAAAGTGTTGGCTTTTTATGAGCCCATCATATAAATCAGGGACTCCAAATGCAGGTAGCTACAGTGCCAGGTATGTAGCAGGCACAAATGAGACTTGCTGTCATCAGAAGGGAGAGCTTATCCCTGCTGCAAGTAGCTGAGGCTGATGCAGGGGTCGGGACCAGAGTTGCCATTTCTTGCTGTTTTTCAAGGGAAGTCCGGGGTCTGTACCTGTACGGACATTTCCAAATTCGACAGCAACAGCAGGCCAGATTGAACCCTAAGCCTTCAGGTGTTTGAAATCTGCTTTTTAGTGGGTAGAGAATAAAGTTCTACTTGTGAAGTCTTAGGAAAGGTGCCTAATGCACTTGTCTCTCACTTGCAATGAATTTTCCCTTCCTTCACTACAGAGGGTCCTGGGGCCCTCCAAAATGAAATTTTGGTTGTTTCTTCTTGAATTTATTCATTTTTTTAAAGCTTTATTTTTTATAAATACAGAACTGGGGTACAGGCCAGAGGTGCAGGGATAGTGAGAGAATTCATCACGCAGATGGACGAAGTACACTGCTGAGGGGAGCAGTGGGCAGGTCAGTGGACAGGTCAAGAGAGGTCTGCTGCTCCATGTGGATCACCTCCAGGCTAGGGATCGAACTCGCACTGAGGTGGCTGCAGCTAGCTTGCAGTGCTGTGCTTTAACCCGCTGCACCACCAGGGAGGGCCCTTGAATTTATTCTTATCAGACATTGAAGTCTTTACGAAAAAGCCCCATATTACTGTAAATATTTAACTCACAGAGTACCCATGTGGAATTAAATTCAAAATATTAGAGACAACATAAATCCCCTACAAATGTGCTGCACACATTTGCACATATATTAAAATGTATATATGAGTGTGTGAATATTCATTACATGTATGTATGTGTATATATGTCCATATGTGAATATAGCTGTGTATTTTTTTATTTTACTGTTAGATAATTGATATTTGTTTTAAGAGTTTTTTTAATCCCAAATCAGCTTCAGCATATTGTTGTTTTTTAATGAAATAACCATGGGACTGACATGCATCCCTTGCCCAGAACTCTTTTGTTTTGATTAGGGGGAAGGAAATGGGAGAACATTTCAAGCTTTGATCCCTGGAGCAGATCACTTTGATTCACAATGAGGCCACAGAGAGGACATGGGATGGAACAAATGCTGAGAACCAGCAGTGGCCAAGTCAAGGTGAAGACTGGATGCCTCTGGCTTGACTTATATTAGCAATAATGAAAATAAAGACAAAGCTGTGATAAAAAATTAAACCAATTTGATTTTTTTTTAAGATTTATTTATTTGTGCATACAGAACTAGGATACAGGCCAGAGGTACAGGGGCAGTGAGAGGCTTCACCAGAGACAGAGTGGGGAGCAGAACAGGCAGATGGTTGAAATACACTGCTGAGGGGAGCAGCAGGCGGGTCAGGAGAGGTCTGCTGCGTCATGGGCCACCTCCAGGACAGGGGGCATTGAGCTCATTTGGAAGTGGCTCTAGCTTCTTAGTGCTATGTTTTAAACTGCTGTGCCACCAGGGAGGGCCCTAAACCAATTTGATTTTTAAATTTCCCTTTGGAAAGTAGAGATGACAGTAACACCTACAATATCACTGAGCACTGATCTGTTTAACATCTATGGGCCATCTAGAAGAGTGCCAGAGCAGAGTAGACCTGGAGAGACAGCGTTATTGCTTTTACTTTACCCTCTCGTTTACTCACCTTGTTATATCTCTAGATATCTGTGTGTCTGTGAGCATCACGTGTCCACATATTCAGAGGTGTATACAGAGAGAGAGAGAGGCCATGGCAAGCTGAACTACTGTTCCACCCTTAGTTTCAAAAGAGAATTAGAACATATGTGCATACCACTATTTGCATACAAGTATCCATTGCATAATTACTCCAATTAGCTAAGGTAAAAACAACACAAATGTCCTTTCATTTGTCAGTGGGATAAATAAAATGTAGTCTATCTATATGGTGCAATGTTATTTGGCAATAAAAGAAATGAAGTATTAGGTATGTTACAACATGTATGAACCTTGATATAGTATACTAAATGAAACTAATAAGTCATATATTATAAAATTTCATTTATAGGAAATAGCCAGAATATTGCCTATTTAATACATTTAATAGTTTATTTTAGCTCTATCAGGACAAAGGTAGACCAGTGATTGCCTAGGACACATGGCAGGGAAGGGATAGCAAGAGGATACTAGTAGGTGCAGAATTCCCTTTTGGGGAGATGAAATGTTCTAAAATTTATTGTGATAGTTATACAACTCTAAATATGCTGAAAATCACTGTACACTTTAAATATTTGAATTACATGGCATGTGAATTAGATCTTAGCAACGTTTTTTATAAGATTTATTTAATTTATTTATGCATACAATAACTGGGGTATAGTTCACAGATGTGCAGGAGAAAGGGGACTCACCAGAGACAGAGTGGGGAACAGAACAGGTAGGTTCACTGAAATACACTGCTGAGGGGAGCAGCGGTTCAGACAGGAGAGGTCTGCTGCACCATGTGGGTCAGCTCCCTGGCTGGGATCAGATAGTGGCTGCCTATAGCTTCAACCCTTTGTGCCATTAGGGAAGCTCCAGCAAAGCTATTTTGAAAGTAACAGTGAACATTTTCATAGCATGATGTAGGTACAGTATGAAGTGTTGTCTGTGTATATTATGTTATTTAGTTCTTGCACTGTCCAATGAGATGGGCACCATGACAGTCCCCAGGGGAGGCTGCCCAGGGCCACACAGCCAGTAAGTAGCAGGCTGTGATGTGACCCAGCAGAAGGTGTCTGACTATACACACAACTTCTGCTCTTTGGGAATCAATGAAAGCTTCCGTTTTAGACTCAAGTAAACCTGGGTTCTGATCCTGTCCCTGTTGCTTACCCAGTAATCCTGACAAATGACTAGTCATGTTAAGTGAAGATAATAGCAGTGCATCCCTCATAGCGGGGCTCTGTCGTCAGCTGCTGTCAACTCTGAAGTCCTTTTTATGTAGTCTGTCACCTGGTTTAAGAAATGAAAAGAACTGAACACAGCAGACCTCTCCTGTCTCAGCAGCTGCTCCCCTCAGCAGTGCATTTCGGTAGATCTGCCTGTTCTGCTCCCCACTCTGTGCATCCTCTCACGCCCCTGCACCTCTAGCCTACAACCCAGCTCTTGTATGTATAAATAAATAAAACCTTAAAAAAAATAAAAGAAATGGAATGGTCACACAGATCAAAGCAGCAGGCTGCTTGACCCGGCGGAGGCTTGAGGAGTCATTGTACTGTTTCTGCAAGGCCAGAATTCTGCTTTCCACAAAGAAATAGCTTGGTACTGTGTGGTGCTTTACATGTGGCTTTTCCAGGGCGTGCTTAGAAGCGGGTAGGGGAGTAGGTTAAAAAAGAAGGGGACACGTGAACCTCTATGAGGAAATGAATCCAGACTTCAGATTTGGGTATATCATTGGTTATTTATTTTCATTTTAGTTGGTTTTATTTTGATTTTGTTTGATATTGAAATAAAATGTAATTATGCATAGGCAATGTGGAAAAAAAAAGGTGGGACATGTTAGGGGGAGAATCAATTTGGTAAACCTGTGGCTAGGCGTTCTGTCTATAACATAACAAAATTAAAGGTTTAAATGCAGAATAAAAATATTTGTCATGTGTCCGAAGCCTTTGAAGTGTAAGGGATTTTCTGTTTATTGCGTGAAAATAAGCAGAAGTGTGGGAAGAGGAAAGGAATGTGTCACTTCCCCAGCATTGGGCTGCAAGGTCAGAGTGACCTTACACAAGAAGCAAAGTGCCCATCATATCCAAACTAATCTAATTTAAAATTTCTAGATTTTTTATTTCATCTTGTAGACACATATTTATTCTTGGAAAGGAAAAAGCCCAACAACATTAGTGATAAATGAAGTTATATAAGTTTTGCTGGCAGACTCACAGCCGCGGGCCCCAGGGCTTATCTCCAAGGCAGGGAAACAAATCAAAGTGCAGCAAGGCGCCCTCCACAGTGTTTCTTTGAGCACAGTGTGTAACCAGATTTTTTTTTTTCAGTTTTGGGGGGTAGCACAGTTTGCTCTGGTGTGATTCAGTCTCTTCTTTCATCTGCTCTAACTTCCCTTCCAACAGTCAAAGACTACACTGCCCCAGATTCCTACACTGTGGGAAACAGACCCCCCTCCCCCCCTGTTGTCAGCTCATCTGTGATTCCACAGAGTCCCTCCGAACGAAATATATGCTGAAGCTTTTCATTTCTCAGTCTAGGCCACTGCTAAGCTGAGCTACCTACTTCTGCAGGACCACGGCAAAGAGCCTTCTAAATACTCCCTCGGCCTCTCCTGAGCCCCGGCCCTGGAGCAACCAGAGGGATCTTTTAATCCTAGTATCTTTAATAGTAATCAGGTCAATCTCATGCATAAAACTCATCAATTGTTAAAATCCAAACAGACAACTGGAATATGAAAACATGTACAAGATCTTTAATCACTAAAGAAAGTAAAATTAAAGCTACAGTAAGATACCTCTACTACTACAGACCTGCCAGGCTAAAATTTTAAAAGTTAAAAAGATTGGCCCTCCCTGGTGGCACAGCGGGTTAAAGCACAGCACCGAGAAGCTTAAATCACTTCCGCATGAGTTCGATTCCCGCCTGCCCCTGAGGAGATCCACATGGCGTGGCAGATCCCTCCTGACCCGCCCGCTGCTCCCCTCAGCAGTGTACTTCATTGATCTGCCTGTTCTGCTCCCCACTCTGTCTCTGGTGAAAGCCTCTCACCGCCCCTGAGCCTCTGGCCTGTACCCCAGTCCTGTATGCACAAATAAATAAATCTTTAAAAAAAAAAAGTTAAAAAGATTGACAATGCCAAGTATTGCTGAGGTTAGAGAGAAGTAGAACCCTCATCTGTTTACTCTGTGATCTAGGTACCTGTCCAGGATAAATAAGCCTGTGTCCACTGAATGATGTTCTAAGTGTTCATGTCAGCTTTATCTAAAATAGATAACAAACTAAATGTACATCAACAGCATACTAGATAAATGGTGATGTATTCATACAACAAGCAAACAAAAAGTGAATTATTGGCACATATAAGCTTTTAAGCAAATAAAGATGGGTAAACATATATATATATATTTAAAGATTTATTTTCTTTATTTATGCGTATAAGAACTGGGGTGTAGGCCAGAGGTGTGAGAGTGAGAGGTTTCACCAGAGACACAGTGGGGAACAGAACAGGCAGATGTACTGAAATACACTGCTGAGGGGAGCAGTGGGCAGGTCAGGAGAGGTCTGCTGCACCAGATGGGTTATTTCCTTGGCTGGCAATCAAACTCATGTTGCAGTGACTGGTGATAGTTTGATAGTACTGTGTCTTTAACCCCTGCACCACCAGGGAGCCCATAATTTTGCATTGTTTAATTCAACATATAAGGACTGTAAGAATGAGCAAAGGTAACTTGCTGTGACAGAGGTCAGCCAAGGGTTCCTGGGACTTTACCTTTGCTGGGAACTCAGGGCAAGGGATGATCCAGTTGGAAAAAAAAAAAAAAGGAAACAAGCAAAATTGGAGACTTTTTTAAAAGTAATTATAGGAGAAAAGTTTTTTTTTTTTTTTTGCTGGTATCTGGAAACATATCAGCACTTGTAAAATAGCAATAATAATGTCTTTTTTTTTTTTAGATTTAAATAAATCTAGAAATCAGAACTGGGGTATAGGCCAGAGGTACAGGGGTTGTGAGAGTATTCACCAGAGACAGAGTAGGGAGCAAAACAGGCAGGTTGAAGTACACTGCTGAGGGGGGGCAGTGAAAGGGTCAGGAGAGGTCTGCCACGCCATGTGAGTCACCTCCGGGGCAGGGGATTGAACTCATGCTGAAGTGGCTTTAGCTCCTTAGCGCTGTGCTTTAACGTGCTGCAACAGCACGGAGGGCCCAATAGTGGCTTTTTATTGCATACTTACTGCATAACAGTTCTGTGCAGAGCAAGAAAACTGATGGAACCCGTCAAAGAACCAGGGAAATAGATATTATTTGCTTCAGTTTAAACATAAGGATTAGAGAGACCCACAACTTTGCTGGGTTCTTGAAGGCACACCAGGTGCTTCTCCAGAGCCCTGTTGCTCTACAAGTGAACCAACCAGTGCTAAGTGGACTATTAAAACAGGGGCATGAAAGCAGAAGGTACAAACTTAATAAAGTTTGAAATTTGATATCAAAAAGAACTATTGCTATTAAAGCAGCCATCATGGGGAAGGATCCATCTACTCGGGTTCCTATACACATCTTTAACTAGATGTTGTATTTGTTTTAAGTAAACTGTGTGGGGGGATTTGGGGGGGATTTACTATTGGTGAAGACCTCTAAGGGTCTCCCTGCAACCAAGATTGAGTGCAGATCCATCTCCAAAGCCTATGCTTATAACTAAAACAACTGAGACTCCACCTAGAAAGCCACTTAGCAAATTAAATCAATAGACTTGAAAACATATTTCTTAACCTATTAAATTAAATATTGTGAAAAATATATAAAAGCTGGGAGAAGAAAGGCGCTCAGGGCAGAAATTGTTTATACCAGTAAAAAAGTAATTAGAAATTAATAAATACAAATGTCTAACCATAGGGGTCTTCCATAATCAAATTATGGAATACACAATTTAAAATGTTTATGTGGACTTTATAATGAAGTAGGAAACTGATTTATTACACCATGTCAAGTGGGAAAAAACAACACAAAAGTATTTATAAAAAGGTGTCAGAACTGTGAAAAAGGAAAATTTAAATGTGTAGGGGGAAAAGAAAAGAACCCTTAAAAATGTTAACAGTGATGGGGTTTGTTGATTTACTCCAACTTTTTCTATTTTTTGTGATGAGAATTTTTTTCTAGGTAATATTACTTTTAGAGTAGAAATAATTATATATATATATATAATTTTAAAGGCACAAATACTTCTACAAAGCCATTATTTAAGCAGTAAATATTACTGTGGAATGAAGAGGCTTCCACATCCTGACAATTATCATTGTGGTTCCTTGTGGCTTAAAGCAAAGGAAATGCTGTGGCAATCCTTTACTAACAGTTTCCAGAATAACCTGATCTAAGACACTTTGTCCCACTGTAGGTTCATGTGATTCAATATTTGGATCGGGAAGCTTGGTCATTGTAGACTTTTTAAAAACATGTTCTTATGAAACATCTGGGTAGGTACATGTGCTTCTGGATCACTAAACACAATAATTGCAGAGGTGGTGGGTGGGGTGGGGTGGTGTGAAGTAAGAAGGGAGCACAAAATTCAAAAGAAAATACCATAATGGAGTTAATCTATAAAACTTATTATTAGAATTTATTAAAGCTCATTCTCTCTTTTTGAAAACACTCTCCTCTTGATGTCTATCACCAATAGCCTCCTTTGGTATTTCTCCCATTATTCAGGTTGTTTCTCTTGTCTTCTTTGAGACTCCTTGCTCTGCATTTTTCCAAAATGCATTCATAGTCTTCTACCATAGCCCATACTAACAATTTAAAAAATTATTTCTTTAAAGATTTATTTCTTGGGCCTCCCAGGTGGTGCAAGGGATTAAGTCTCAACACTATGAAGATAGTGCAATATGAGCTTGATTCCCAGCCAGGTTGCTGACCCACATGGTGCAGCAGACCTCTCCTGCCTCACCACTGCTCCCTTCAGCAGTATGTTTCAGTGGATCCGTCTGTTTTGCTCCCCACTCTGTCTCTGGTGAATTCTTTCACCACCATATTCTCCCCATCCCCCACCCCCTCAGGTTCTGGATGTATAGAATATATACATATATATTAAAGATTTATTTATTTTGGGCTCTCCCTGGTGGCACAGCGAGTTAAAGCACCACATTATGAAGCTCTCTTGCCGCTGCAGCACAAGTTCCATCCCCGGCCAGGGAGCTGACACACATGGCGCTGCAGACCTCACCTAACCCACCCACTGCTCCCCTCAGCAGTGTATTTCAGTACATCTGCCTGTTCTGTTCCCCTCTCTGGTGAATCCTCTCACTGCCCCTGCACCTCTGGCCTGTACCCCAGTTCTGTATGCATAAATAAATCTTTAAAAAAAACTTATTTAAGGCCCTCCCTGGTGGCGCAGCGGGTTAAAGCACAGCACTGAGAAGCTAAAGCCACTTCCGCACGAGTTCGATTCCCGCCTGCCCCGGAGGTGACCACATGGTGTGGCAGACCTCTCCTGACCCGCCCGCTGCTCCCCTCAGCAGTGTACTTTGTCGATCTGCCTGTTCTGCTCCCCACTCTGTCTCTGGTGAAGCCTCTCGCCGCCCCTGAGCCTCTGGCCTGTACCCCAGTTCTGTATGAATAAATAAATAAATCCTTAAAAAAAAAACTTATTTAAGCATACAGAACTACTGGGGTACAGGTCAGAGGTGAGGGGGTGGGGTGAGAGGATTCACCAGAGACAGAGTGGGGAGCAGAACAGGCAGACTGATGAAATACACTGCTGAGGGGAGCAGCAGGCTGGTCAGGAGATGACTGCCATGCCATGTGGGTCACACCCCTGGCTGGGGATTGAAATTGTCCTGCAATGGCTATTATAGCTTCATGGTTCTGTGCTTTCAGGGAGGACCCCTGAAATCTTTTTTTGTAAAATGTTATGTTTTATTTATGCATACAAAAACGGGGGTATATGCCAGAGGTGGGGTGGGTTGAGAGGATTCACCAGAGACAGAGTGGGGGACAAAACTGGTGTATCAACTGAAACACACTGCTGAGGGGAGCAGTGGGAGACAGTAGAGATCTGCTGCGCCATGTGGGTCACCTCCCGGGCCAGGATCTAGGGCCTGCCTCAGTGGTTGGCCATAGCTTGATAGGCCTGAGATTTTGACTCCTGTGTCACCACAGAGGTCCCTATCCTAACATTTTGAATGTTTATTCTTCGATAGAATACTCTTTCCACCCTCCAATCCCATCTAGTAACCTCCTCAGGCACTGACATGACTTAAGTTTATAAAAACCATTACTTTAACTAGACAATTGGCTTTCTGTGACACTAAGTGAAAAAGATGGTGACACCACCAAGAGCATAAGTATCCTCTTGTTACTTGTTTCCTCTTTCACAGCAAATTACAGAATTTGATAATGACTATTATTATTCTTCATTGGTATCAGCTACTTGGTTTAGGCTTTAGACCAATTTTTTTTTTTCCTCCAAGATTCAAACAAAGAGAGCAGACATTTTTGTGCCGTCACTAAAAATAACCTCGGTGAGGGCCTTCCCTGATGGTGCGGTGAAGCTAGCTGTAGCCTTCAGCATGAGCTCGATCCCCACCCCCAAGGTAACCACATGGTGCAGCAGACCTCTCCTCACCCCCTCAGCAATATACTTCGTCCATCTGCCTGTTCTGTGCCCCACTCTGTCTCTAGTGAAGCCTCTTCTGTATGCATAAATAAATAAATCTTAAAAAAAAAAATAACCTCCATGAATTTCAAACATAATGCCCTGTGAAAGCCCCTCATAAATAGTAAACATGCGAATCCAGGAACCCAGGCCTTCCTCAGAGGCCCAAGAGTTTTCACGGAGCAAAGGGGCCTGGCCGTGGCCCTGAACAGGTCCCCACTGCAGCAGCGCCCTCTGCAGCGCGCGGCGGGCTTCCCGCCAAGAACTCAGACTCAAGGCTTCCTTGGGAACTTTTAGGGGCCTGCTGTTTGGAAGCAGCTGCATGTGCCATCAGCATCCCGTGTGCATGCAAAAATGTGCAGATGGGCAAAGGAAAATGCAGCCAGGAGTTTGGCGCTGAGACAAATGATTAACCCTGGAATTCCTAAAAGCCACAGTGGGAAAAACAGCCTTTTAGGACTGGTAACTGGAATGATTTTAGATTTCAGAACATGTGCCGTTTAATGAAAATGTAAGGAAGATCTTTTAGAACTGCAGTGTCTTGCTTTGTTTTTTGCTTTGTTCCCTTTGAAAACGAACGTCTAAATTTCAACCAATAAACCCATCACCCAACTGGAGCTTTTCTCTAAGACTCCTACCACATGTGGGATACTGACCTTAGCTAACATGGTGCAAGAATACTGATGAAAAGCCTTCTCTAAATGAGTTAACAGCTGCACGGTTATTTCTAGGAAGAGGAAATGGGTAGAATGTAGGGTATTATATAATGCATTGTGATACATTTCCAAATATTTAATATGCCCACAGTATTTATAAACATATAAGGTAAGATAAGAGGATGGGTATATCAAACCTTTAAGGTTATTTCAGGCTAGGTTATAGAATTAAAATACATAGGTTTTCAGAATACATCTAGGCCTAAGGGCTGTCACAATTAGTTACCTTTTCTTATTTTTCCTTATCCCTGTTTTAAAAAATCAAAATATAGAGATGGCACATGGGTGATTTGGAGATGGGAAGCCCAAGGGGATTACAAATGAAATGGAAAAATGCAAAAAATGATCTAAAAATAAACTATTATATATATTTAAAAAATCAAGGTATAGGCCTTCTCTGGTGGCGCAACAGGTTAAAGTGCTGCCCTAGGAAGCTAGTGTTCAGTCCCTAGACAGGAAGGTGACTCACTTGGCTCCTGGCCCGCCTGCTGCTCCCCTCAGCTATGTGTTTCACTCAATCTGCCTGTCCTGCTCCCCACTCTGACTTTGGTGAATCCTCTCACCCCCATTCCTCTGGTCTGTACCCGAGTTCTGTATGCATAAATAAATAAATCAATAAAATTGAAATATAATTGACATATAACATTTTAGGTACATAACATAACATAATGATTGCTATATGTAACTATTGCAAAATGATTACTTCAGTTAACATCCATTACCACACAATTACAATTTTTTTCCTTTTGATGAGTACTTTTAAGACCTACTTTCTCAGCAATGGTCACTACACAATACATTGTTTGCTGTTAGAATCAGCACTTCTAAATGAATTAACTGTAGTTTTTGCAGTACTCTCCCCAACTGAATTCATCTGGAATCCTCTCCACGGATAAACTCATTTGTGAGGTGTGGACTGAAACATGGAGAAACCACCTACTTTACTCTCTTCCTTAGTTAATCCGTTGTACAAATAGTCAGAACTCAACTCAGAAAAAATCATTCACAGAATATCGAGGTCCTTATATGTATACACCTATGCATTTTCTGTATCTACCATAACAATCTGTCTTCTCTAGACTCTGAGATACTGGTGGGTGACCATTGAAGCTCTGAGGGCCGCACTCACAGGCCAAATCATCCTTATAGACTCTGACGAGTGTGTGCTGAGCCAGGATAGAATGCCTTCAGATCACATGGCAGGGAGCCAAACCTAGTATAGGGATTAGGGAAGGGTTGCTCGAGAATTTTTAAGAGGATTAAACGACTAAATTTACTTCATCAACAGGACAAACTGGAGTTGATTGACAGGATGAGAGGCTTCCAAGAATAGGTCAAAGATAATGCCAAGTGACTTGGGCATTACTAGATATCAATTAAAATAGGAAACAGAAAAGAAAGAGTATGTTTGGGAATGTGGGGTGAGATCAAGTGTTCAGTCTTAGCATTGAATTTGAGGGTTCTCCTGAGAGATCAGACTAGTCTTGCAGTGTGCAGCAGGATGCAGGGGGGTGAAGAAAAAGTATAGGATCTGGGAGAGTCATTAGCATTTTGGATGGCAATTAAGACCAAGAGAGTGGATGAGATTGCCCAACAAGAAACAAGAGTGGGCAGAGAAAGAAGGGTGGGAACTGAGGAGAGGAAGCTTAGAAGTGGGGTTTGAGAAAATAGGTAGATGAGGAGGGAACGGGGGGGGGGCAGGCAGAGCAGGGAAATCTTTAAGAAGGAAGGCATCATTGGTAGGATAACACTGCTGAGTAAAATAGGGTAAAGACTGCAAAGGGGGACTTAGCAATGAGAAGTTCTTTAGTGACCTTGACGTGTTGAGCGGCACGGGAGTGAACATAGGAACCAGATCATACCGGCAGACATCTGAGTGCGGGGTCAGTAGAAGCAGGTAGAAGTCAAGTTTGACAATGAATGAATGGGAATAGGTAGGAGTAGCTGAAGAGGTTAATACTTAGGGGTTAATATTAGATTGGCGTTTCTTAATCCTGAATACACATTGGAATCATCTGGGGAGATTTAGAAAAAAATTCCTGACATATGGCCCCTACCCTGACAATTCTGACTTAATTGTTAGGAGGTATGACGTGGGCACCATACACTTTAAAAAAGCTTTCTGGTGATTCTGATGAACAACCAGTAGTGAGAACAACTAGGAGAGAAACAGTAATTCTTTTAAAAACAAGAGTGGGTTAAGTCTGTGTAAATATTGAAGAACTGAGCCACAAGAAGGAGCACAGAGGCAGAGGTAACGGTGAGGGCATCAGAATTCCCGGAAGGGAGGTGAGGATGAATTAGTGAGACAGAAGGTGAGACTTAGGAATTAGGAAGAGCACTTCTCTTACTTGACAGGAGACAGAGAGACACAGAGGAGCGATGTGAATCAAAACTGATGTTCTGCTGGCAGGACGTTGAGAGGTCACCGTGTCACCTCTGATGGCCTGGGTTCTCTGTGCATCAGTGGGGAGGGGCAAGATTAAGCTTTGGAGGAGAATGGAGTCAAGCTGCCTGCCTGGGTGAGGGATCCCAGCTCACTGTCAGCAGTATGACGCTGACGGTTTTCAGCAGAACACTAAGAACGTGAAAACAGAGCTTCTCCTCAAGCATGAGACTTACATTCCTGATAACTTAAGAGGATGGAAAGTTAGAAAGTTAACACCCTGGGAAGCACTGGGTGATGAGTGGGGAGGGGAGGGAGGTTTGTGGCTGCAAATTCACCAATGAAATTTCTTATAAATAATTAGATCTTCTGAATCCAAAACAAATGAACCAACAAAAATTTACATCAGGCCCTCCCTCATGGTGGCGCAGCGGGTTAAAAGCACAGTACTGAGAAGCTAAAGCCACTTCCGCACTAGTTCGATTCCCGCCTGCCCCGGAGGTGATCACATGGCGTGGCAGACCTCTCCTGACCCGCCTGCTGCTCCCCTCAGCAGTGTACTTCATCCATCTGCCTGTTCTGCTCCCCACTCTGTCTCTGGTGAAGCCTCTCACCACCCCTGAGCCTCTGGCCTGTACCCCAGTTCTGTATGCACAAATAAATCAATCTTTAAAAAAAATTTACATTAATCATTAGGAGACGATCAACAACACTCTACATATTTCAAATAAGTAAAATGTAAAAAATCTCTATATTTTTAACTACTGTTTGTGTCCTGCAACCCTGCCTGCAGGCCGATTCCCCACTTCCTGTGCTTGGTTTAGTCCAAAACTCACAGCCTTTCTGCTTTTATGCCAAGGTACTCAGTGTAGATACAATCTGAACATTTTGAAATCATGAAGTAAGTGTAGTATGTGTGTATCAAAGGAATCCATGGATACTGGAGTTTTCTGTGAGACCATCTCAGCCTGGTGTGGAGAATGAACAATCGTCTTGTTCTGCAAGGAGCAGATACATTTCCCAAGATATAGGACCTGAACATCTAAAATTTAGAGTCTTGGACAAGAAGATTGGCCACTTATCTGCTCTGTCCCCTCCAACAACCCGCAGTTCCCATATTGGTGATGTGGCCTGAGAGATCAGCAGAGAAGAAAACCCATGTTCCAGGTTCCGGATGAGAAGCCACGGGTGGAATCTGGGTGGAAGCAGATTCAAAGAAGTGAAGAAAACATCTCTTGTTATCTTCCTTGTGCTCCATCTAGTTTCTAGCATAGCATCGTGGGGGACCCCACCCAGTTAACTCCTAAAATCCCTGTCCTTTGCCACCACTGTCCTTTTGATGAGGCTGCTCTGGTGAATCTTGGCTCAATGATGCCTTTTTTTTGCTGGTTTTGTGGTTAATTTACTAAGCCTCCCCCTTTCCCAAACCACATTTCTTTCTTTTCTCATACTCAGATAAGCTGAACTAAGTCAAGCACATACCTCAATTATAGGCCAAAGCCCTTCTTGATTAAAGAATCTTAAGCATCTCGATACAAAAAGGGTGTTTTGCTCTTTTTCTAAGCACCGCCTGACCTCTTATGCCCTTTGACAATAGCAGCCTGGTCTTTATCAGAAAGAAACTGCTTCTTCATTCCACCATGTGCTTTGCTTAGGGCCACTTTTTAATGATCAACAGACGAAAAGCCACATTCCTGAGTCAGAATAAAAGGTGTTTGTACAATAGACTGAAGAAATAGGAATTTTATCTGCATTAAATCTTCAACCCATGTTTGTTGATTGGATTAATAAATGAAGGCAACGCATGTTTCTTTAACAAGAACAGTCCTTGATGCCACTGTTATTTTCTCTGCCTTAGTGAGCATGTGTATTTGCAACCACAGGTGTGGAACTGCATCAGGTGACGGTGTACATAAGGAAAAGTAATAAGTGATGGCAAGTGAGAAGGTGTCAGGGGAAGACAAGAAAATGACAGCAAAGGCCAAAGGAACTTATTCCAGAATGACTTTTCTAGGTGAGTTAGTCCAATCATAAATTAGAAAGGTGTTAAATATTGGGTGGACATGAGAGAGGGGAAAAGAGAGAAGTGAATAAATTCTACACGTCCTTTATGAAAGAGTGAATGCCTTTTTCTAAGAATCTGGGAAAATATGGTGTGCATATTTCAGTTACTTTGAAAGTAGTTTTTTCCCCCAGATTTCATGTGACCCAGTCTCTATATCAAGTCACCTTCAAAGTCTGTCTTTAGAAGCTTTGAATATTGAAGCACTCTTAGCCAGACCAGATACACCTGGATAAATGATTCTAGCAATCCAGCTTGGTCTTCATTCTGTTCTCCAAAGTTCTGTGTTCACAATGCCTCCAAAGAACTTCCCCATCATGGACCCCATCGGGTCTGTGCCCTTCACCTTCTCCACTCCCATCCTCTTTCCTAGCTGTTGTAACTGTCAGGACCCTGCCCCTAGTTCTCTGCCGGGCTGCTCTGGACATTGGACAACTCTCTATTCTCCCCCATCTCATCTCTCCTTAATTCCCATGAAGCAGAGCAGCTGGTAGAGAGCCCTAGGAAGAACTGTTCCTGCGCTCCAACTGTTGTGTGAAAAGACTGTGGAGCAATTTTGGTTAGTAAAATTCTCCACATCACTCTGCATGTGTCCCTGGGTAGAGATAATTGTCTTCATGTGTCTTGGGTAGCTGGGGACAGAAGAGCTCAACTTGGTAGATGTAAAGTGTGAGTACCCCTATTTTCCTAGGGGTCAGTCCTCTAAGGGACAGCTGTGAAAATTAAAGTGTCACACCCTCTGAAGTGTCTTTGTCTGGCTGCTAACAATTACACCCACTCCCCCCAATTTTGAAAAGGCCAATGATAGGTTTCAAGCAAGGAACATTTATTGTAGGTCACACAATGGGAAAGGGACAGCAACTTCCTGAGTCATACTTGACCAGAACGCAGTGGGGGTACTGGCAGTGGGGTATTGGTTTTATGCGGAGTGGGAGGGAGAAGCAGCATGGTGTGTTTTAGGCTGGGCTACACCAGGATGCACAGACTGGGTACATGCTTTACCCAGGGGTGCGTGTCTTAGCTTGCTAGTATATCCTAGTTTCCATCTAGATCAGGTCTTCTCCCAAGTATGTTTGTGAGGCCATGTAGTTTCAGCTGGTTCTGGAGTCATAGCCCAAAAGCAGGAAACCTCTGAGGGTGGAGGATCTGTTTCTCACTGGTGACTGACTGAATTTCCATTAGCCTGGAGCTCAATAACTGGTGGGTTAGGTATTCAAGGTCTAGGTGCCAGGGGTCCCATAACATCTATGCTAAATGACAACCTAAGTACTCTGTTACAACTTTCATGTTCAAGTTAGTTCTCCATAGCTTCCCACCACGTCCCATTCTGCTTGTTTTAGGCCTTACAGAATTTTATCTTTTCCTCTTAAAACCTCAGTAGTTCTGTCCCAGTTTATATGTGTGATTGTATTTATCAGTGTGTTTAATCGCTGTGGCCCAGTATCTCAACTTCTAGAAGTTTATGCCAAAGAAACCATCAAAGATACAGACATATTTACACCGAATATAGATGTACTTACAATATAAAAAATGGATACAACTTAATTGTACACCAATCAAGAAATTAGAAATCTTTGATAAGTTATGATGAAATATTATATATCTTTCAGAATTCTGACACCAAAGATACTGAATGATATAAAAGCCTTCTAATTCAATTTTAACTAAAAATCATGGATGCAAATTCGATTTCAAAACCTATCAATTCTGTGTTATACAATTCTAAGTATGTGTGAATAACTCATATACAATTTGGTTATTCCTGGGTAGTAGACATTTAGTTATTTTTATCTTTCTTTTTATTTTATTATGAGCTTATGTTTATTTTATAATCATAAGCGAATAAATATTATTGTAATGTAAATGAAAAAAGAAAGTAGTTTTCAACATAGTTATGAAAGGGAAGCTGAAGTCAAGATTGGAACAACATGGAAATGGTTAAATAAAGGGAAATTTCATCCCCAGGGAGGCTACCCTGCCCGCTCCTGGTCTGAGTGTAGGTGTTCACCTGGTGGTTCACCTGGTGCCCCAGGCCTGTGCTCCCAACCTGTTCCTCTCTGCTCTCATGATCCCACTTCTATGGTAACTAAGGCAGCCACTGGCCACTTACCGGCTCCGACATGACTCAGCTGGCATTGCGTCCTTGTTTGGAAAATACACTTCCCGTACCAGCAGTTCAGTGGATGGCCTTCCTGCTTCTACTACACGTGGTGCCCCAATAACCTCTCTGCCTTTACATACCCTGTCCCCTAACCATAGTGACAGATGCAGCAAAGGTAACTAGAACCCTGCTGGTAGTTTTCTTCAGGATCCATTTGGGAAATCACCATCACTACTTCTGCAATCTAGAGCTGTAAAGATAATATAAGCAACACAGTCCTGTGAGCTTTCTTTCCAGAAAACCACATTGTCCATATTGAAGAGAAAGCTGTTAACACAGATCAATAGAGAAGGGAGTGACAAATAAGAGTCCTGAAGACAAGGGGCCCCTGAGTCAGACTACGGAGACTTCTTTATATTTTCCTGAGTTTCTACATTTTTCTCCCTCCCTTCCTCTCTCTAATCTATCTTAATTCCATTTTTAATTTTTTTTTCTGCTGACTTTTTTTTTCTCTAAGTTTGTGTGAGAAGAGTTCTGTTAGTGGTGACTAAAGATATTCTAACACAAGCTGCTACCCTCTTGGCTTTTGGAAACAGCCATTTGGCTTTGGGGTGCCTAACAAGTGTGGACTCTATTTTCAGAGAACCTCTAGATATGGGGGACATGGCCTTTTATTGGCCTTTCCTGCTCTTTCTGGATGTATTCTTCTCTTTTTAGTTAGACACTTCTCTCCTGCCTACCAGAAAGGGAGTGAAATCAGACATATGTCATCTAATATTATCTTAAAAGCATGTTTAATGACATGGGAAAATACTTGTGATTTATGACCTCAATTATTTTAGGTATGTAATAGTCATAGAAAAAGAAATATATCAAAATATTAACAATGGTTATAGCTGAGTTATAAGATAATGGGTGATTCATGTATTACATTTAAAAATTTTATAAATGGAGTGTCAATTATTTTGTGATTAGAAAATGAGTTATTGGGCTCTCCCTGGTGGTACAACAGGTTAAAGCATAGCACTATGAGACTGTTCACAACCACTGCAGCAAGAGCTCAATCACCGGCCAGGGAGGTGACCCACGTGGCGTGGCAGACCTCTCCTGACCCGCATGCTGCTCCCCTCAGCAGTGTATTTCACTCAATCCGCCTGTTCTCTCCCCACTGTCTCTGGTGAATCCTTTCAGCTCCACACCTCTGGCTTATACTCCAGCTCTTGTATGCATAAATAAATTAATCTTGTATGCATAAATAAATAAATAAATGCTTCAGATGTTAATGTAAGTTATGTTTGAGTTGTGAGATCAAGGTCAATTTTTGTTTTCTTTTTTAACATGAGTTTGTGGTTCCCAACTTCCAGAATCAGACTTCTTCTATTGTAATTACATTAAAGCAATAAATTTTTACTCTGGGAGAGAAAAATTTTGAGAAGTAAACTCTTACTCTTCCCTTTGACACAGGATGCTAGACTCCTTTCCTTCTTTCCCCAGGTCAGGAGCTGAAATACCCCATCTTTGCTGAGAGTAGAGTACAGTGGTACATTTCTGTTCTGAGTAAAGACCAGGATCTTTTAATCCTTCACCAGGATGACTTTATCGTATTATAGTTCAGTTTTCCCTACTTGTACAGCCATTGAAAAACACAGACATACCTTTTTTTTTTTTAAAAAAACTATTAAGCAGAATTTGCTAGAGGAGCAAAATTTGGAAATGTAGCAAAAGAAAAAATAATTACATAATGCACAGACCATGTTCTGCCCTGTTCTAAGTGCTTTGCATACATCTCACTCATCTTCTCAAAAACCCCTATTAGAAGGGATTTCCCCTAATTAACAGATTCGTAAAACAGAGCCTTAGACAGAAACAAAATAATGAAATGAAGTGAAAAAGACCTCACTTCACACAACCAGTAAGTGGTAAAAGTGGGATTTTTAGTCAGGCCTATGCTATTTACCAGTGTGTTCATTCTAAACTCTTGTAGAACATATCTTTGGATGAATTAATAATCCACCTTAGCGGAGAACTGGTGAAACCCTTACAAAGTATGGGAAGGAAAATGTTTCTGATCTTACTTCAGCTCTTATTATCTGGCCCTGCATTATTTGTTGGAGTTCATTTTTATAGTATTCATCGCTGATGTACAACAGAATGGCTTAGGGATTTTAAAAATGCAGACAAAGCTCAACTTCTCAGTAACTGATTAGAGCTCAGTAGTTGTTGTGTAGTTTGGGTATTTCTTCTCCTACCAGCTACTGTCCAGAGCTCTGCAGGAAAGGAAAACATGGAAGGATAATTTCTTATGAGCTTATTGTAGAGCTCTGGAGACATTTCCCACTTTCCCTCAGTTTGTTCTATTTTGCTTGGTGTGAATCAGCTTAAAGATCGCCTTGTTTTTGTAGGTTATGGCGTAACATTAACCTGTAGATTTACCTGGAAAAGTTATCTTCATTTTGCCACAATTACTGCCTATGCAATACTGCTTCCCGAGGTCTCTGGAGTCACCAGGGTTTCACCTCCTAGCCTCCTTCATATCGGCATGTATGGGCAGTGTTTGTCTAAGAGGCAGGGGCAGTAGAGTCCACACCAGGCAGAGAAGGGGCTGTCAGAGAGGAGGGAGGAGAACAAGTAAGTCAGTGGGATACAGCTACCCTGGAGGCAAAAGAGAATGGATACAGAAAATAACAAAAGGGATTAGAACTCAATTGCGTTTTATTTCCTGGATAAAAATAAGCGAGGCAGTTGATTTACGTGTTCAGCTAGGTTTCATCCAGCTGACTGGAAACCACAGAAAAGAAATTTTTGAGAGCATGACATGTGGGAAGTTGCTTAATCCTGAAGATGGTTGAGTGGTTATAAACTGAGGAGAAAAGATTGGATTTGGCAATTTGGTAGGCCATTTCTGGAACAGATACAGAAAAGAGTAGGAGTAGAATCCATGTGGCAAAGTGATTGGGAATGAGTGGGAAGGGGCAAATTGAGTTCCAGCAGACTCTTTTTGTTTGGCAGGGAAGAGCAGGGAGGAAGTGTAAGGTGAAAGAAAGGCATGTGTTCATGTGTGTGCACATGTACCCACGCACAGGAAATAAATCAGAGCAGGTTTCTAAACTGAGTATGAGGCAACACTTAGCAATATGCTATTGAGAGGTTATTCTGTTTCAGGCACAAGTGCTAGGGCCTGACAGTATTTGTTTCATTTATTGCACAAAACAACTTTGGAGGTGAGTGATTTCTCAAAATCACACAGGTCAAATAGATCTTTCCGACTCTGAAGAACCATAAACTCTAAACATGGAAAAGAAGGGAAAGAAGAAACAGTATTTGGTATAGGAAGACCCTAGGTGTAAGTAACTGGAATTGGAGTAAAAAATATGGGTTAGTGGGCCCTCCCCGGTGGCGCAGCGGGTTAAAGCACAGCACTAAGAAGCTAAAGCCACTTCTGCATGAGTTCGATTCCCGCCTGACCCGGAGGTGACCACATGGCGTGGCAGACCTCTCCTGATCCACCCACTGCTCCCCTCAGCAGTGTACTTCATGGATCTGCCTGTTCTGCTCCCTGCTCTGTCTCTGGTGAATCCTCTCACCCTCCGCATCTCTGGCCTGTACCCCAGTTCTGTATGAATAAATAAATAAGTCTTAAAAAAAATCTTAAAAAAAAATATGGGTTAGTAAGACAGTGGGATACAGCTACCCTAAGGCAAAAGTTATGGAATCAGAAAATGGCAAGAGGGATTAGAACTCCATTGCATTTTATTTCCTGGATAAAAATAAACTAGGTAGTTGACTTACGTGTTCAGTCAGTTTCTAGAACACTGATGATCCCACTGAAATTATGGTTACAGAAACATACCTTCCTCTTTTCTATTTCCATTCAGTATCTGGTTTTAATCATCCCCAAAATGATCTCAATCATGAGCTGTGACCTCACATGACACTAACTTATATAGACTATTTCTTTTACTCAAAATTCTCATCCTCAGCTATGTATGAGCATGGAGATGAACACTACTAGTTCACAGAAAAATGAAATTGAATAAATTCCATACAAGATTTTTACCTACTAGGTTGTTGTACCTATGTGCATTGTCACACAATGCTCTCCTTGACAGGGGTGTATGAAATATAAGAATTCTGCAACAAAGACTCTGAAAAGATGAGTAACAAATCTTCTAAGACGTTCCAGTTAAAATGTGTGACCTACTTAATCTTATATTCTGTTGCCATAGTGCTTAGGTTAAATGTGTAACTAAAGAAAATTGATTTTCACTGCAAATCTTAATTTTTATTGTGCCCTGCAGTGCTACATGGATGATGCATGTGTGGTAAGTCTCACATTTAAAAGATTCCAGGGGGAGTTTTGAGAGTTGAAGTATTATAGTCTCTGTCAGTGGTTATTAAGATAATATATTTTCTGTAGATGTATATCATTTCCTTAAAGAAATGACTTTATGAATGATCTTAGGCACAAAAGAAACAGTTTTGTTTCAGAAGCAGTCTCCAATTTGCATGGGTCATATCTGTATTACTTAAAAAGGAAAACAATTATTCATCTTGAAAAGTATAAGCTTTAAGTTCAAAATAGAAATGCTTGTCTTAATGCCTCAATTGTCTTAATTGTTTTGATGTCTCATTTGATTTAAAAATCAACTCTATAGGAAAGTACATACTTAGAATTCTTAAGATCTTATCTTTATATAAAAAAAATCAACGAAAAAGCACTTACAAACAGCTCCCATCATAGGCAGTTTTTGGTGGGTGGGGAAAAGGACCTGACCAGGTCTCAAGATCAATATTCCCAGCATTCTTTGCAAAAAGTTAACATTTCTTCCTGAACAGTAGGCTTTTTTTTACCCCCTCCCCCCACCATTATACTTGTGATACTGTGATTTATAAGAAATAGATACTTGGTCTTTACTCCCTGTTCCTGGTCACTAAAACTCTTGAATTACAGTAATTTGAGAACAAAGAAGATGTCTTTAGTTATGTTAGTGAGCTGAATTTTGGACAGCCTCTAGGTAGGATGGGAAATAGTTGTCAGTGAAACCAGTCCTGATCTGAGGGTTGGAAATTTCAGCCTAATCTCCAACCTCCTAAGAAGGGAGAGGGGCTGGAGGAGGCTAAGTTAATCACCAGTGCCAATGATTTAATAAATCATACCAAAGTAATAAAGCCTTTATAAAAACCCCAAAAGTTGATGATCAGAGCAGTTCTAGGTTGCTGTGCAGCAACTGTGTGTCTGGTCCCCAAGTCCATAGGAGCCCCAGTGGGGAATTCACCCTCTGTAGCATTTCATCTGGCTGTTCATATCCTTAGCAAACTGGCAAATGTATTTCTCTGCATTTTTTGACTCACTTTGGGAAGTTAATTGAACTCAGTGGTGTGTGTGTGTGTGTGTGTGTGTGTGTGTGTGTTGGGGGGCTGAGGGGGGGGAGGGCCTAGAAACTTTGCTTTATAGCTGGTTGGACAAAAGTGCAGGTGACCTAGGCCTGCATCTGACATCTCAGTGGGGACAGTTTTGTGTAACTGTGTCCTTAACCTATGGAATTTGATACTATCTCCAGGTAAATGGTGTGATAATTGAGTTACATTTGTGAAACTGATGTCAAGAGAAGAATTAATTGCTTGATGATGTGAAAAAACACTGTAACAACATAAAAGGGTCCCCCCAGCCCCCGGTATTATATGCATTTAAGCCCCCTTAAACCTGGGAGTTTATGGGACAGATTAACCCTCAAATATGTTTTACCTATGAAGAACTTATGGATTCTGTTTGTTTCATCTATCTTGGTTGGACTGCCTTTGGCAGGTGAAGTTTTCAGTTATATTGACCTCACCATGTCCCTGCATCCTATACTTGGCACATTTAACTCACTGAGGTGATAGATACACCACCAAGGTGTTCAGATAGGCTTCCCCAAGATGTGTCTCTTTGGCATGTGGATTTTTGCAAGCTGAGGTCAATTGAGGCTCTGCAAACTCACAAGAAACTTAATAACCTAGAAGAATAATCCAGAATTAGGGTTTTTATCAGAAATAAACTGCCGGAGAAACTATCAATACAGTAGAGCAACCATCTAATGACAGGGCTTCTGTTCTCCATGAATCACTTCTTGACCCTCCTTCCTTCACCCAGGAACTACACTCTCACTTTGCCCAGTTTGCTTCAGAATTTATATTGTGTTGATTATCCATTCATATGCAATTTTTTCTTTTCTCTTACTAATCTGTCTGATGGTAATTTGATTGCATGACCAGCCAAGGAAGAACGTAGAGGGGGTAAATTTCCTCTTCACAAACTATGTTTATAAAAGGAAAAAAACTATTTCCTTCTATTTTCTTGTGAACACTTCTATGAAGGTTTCTGCATACCAAACACTTCTTCACTTCTTCAATGATGGACACTGACTGGGTATCCTGCAACTAAAATACTATTAACTTGATTCAGATCCTGCTCTGTGGTCAGAGCAGACCCCACAATTCAGTTTTCCTCTGACACTGACAAAGTGTTGCACAAATTTACCTCAATTATGATAGTTTACCTGGCGCTAGCATCAAATTCCACAAGGTAAGGACACAGTCCCCCCAATCTTGTTACTTCTTCAGACCCTGATTGCAATCCCTCTTTGTCATTATACTTCTGACCATCTAGCTGTAAGTCAAAGGTTTCACAACCGCTTCCTCAGATTTGTTCACACGTCTCAGGAAATTGCTTAACTTACTTTTATCGCTTTATTATTATAGATACAACTCAGGAAAAACCAATAGAAACGATGCATAGGGCTAGATATGAGGGAAGGGGACTGAGCTTCCAGGTCCTCTCTGGGCTCCTCCATGTGATCACCAACCTACTCTCTGCATCCCATTGTTAGGGCTGTCACGGAGGCTTCATCACATGGGTATGATTGCTGAAATCTTTGAAATGGCGAAATCCTTCAGTAATTAAGTCAATCTTCCCCTCCCTGAAGGCAGGGGGTTAATGTATGTGCTGCCCATGAGAGCATAGTATAATTATTTTTATCATTGTTTATTTTCTTCCTCTTTTCTTTTACATATACTGATGATTCTGTTTCTTTGGCTCATAGAATTTTCCAGTTTATAACCTTGGTTCATAGAGAACAAGCAAGGGTTTTAGATTCAAAGGCTTTGTTGATGTGTCATAGATGGAGAGGGAAAAAATGAAATTAGTGTTGAATTAACATTTTAGTCAGAAATGGGTGGAAAGGGTGCAATTTATTGGCGTAGAAAAAGAGAGAGAAGAATGTTGAAAGAGAAAATAAGAGTTTCTTCCATCACCACCAGCACATGATAAAGAAAGAGATTTTAACTTTAAAAATGAAGTTATTTAAAAATAATACCTTTAATTTTATGAAAAATTCACTAGATGCCAACTTACTTTTTTCTTTCATATTATGTAATGAATTGATGAAAGTGACTGGCATTTGGGGATATTTACTGTAGATAATGAAGCATTTTATTTTTTTCAGAAAAACTTACTATGGTACTTATATAGAGAATAGATTGAAAAAAGTTGAAGACAGAAGGCTCATTAGAATGGAAGTTGGTGAAGGATGGTTTCAATTTGGATAAAGAAGAGGGATAAAAATGTACAAGTGCTGGATCTCCCTGGTGGTGTCAGGGTTAAGTCTGAGGGCTAACCAACTATCACCACTATGGCCTAACTTCTAGTCCCAGCCAGGGAGCTGACCCATAGAAGGCAGGGCAGGAGCAGACCTCTCCTGTCTCCCCTCAGCAGTGTATTTCAGTACATCTGCCTGTTCTGCTCCCCACGTTGTCTCCGGTGAATCCTCTCACCAAGCACCTCTGGCCTATACCCAGTTCTTGAATGCATTAAAAAACAAACAAAAAAAGATATGCAACTGTTGATGGAGCAGCTGGAAGTTGAGGATAATTTTTCAAATGTCAGTAGTACAAATGACAAACATTTAGTGAGAGTTGAGTGTTCACTTGTATTTTTTAAAGAAAGCGACAGATAATTGGATGTTTTAAAAAATGGTTTCTAGTTGTTATCCTACCCATATTCAATTCTCAAAGCTTCAGCGGCAGCCTGTCTAGCCAATCTGTTGTCTTAGTTTTATTTAGCATGACTTGGGACGCTGCCCTTATCTGAAATCCGGTTGAAAATACCGTATTGAAGGATTTACAATTTATAAATGTATTTGACACATGTTAAATATTATCTTCATCAATGAGACCACGAATTCCTTAAAAGCCAAAGTGCCTCCTATTTTATACAAAGGTGGTCAGTTACTTTATAGAAAAGAAATCACGTCTTGGAGACCACATCGCCGTTTTTCACCCACATAATTACTTGTGAAGTGGAGATAATTATACAACTCGGACCCCGAACTCCAAAAAAGACATCAGTGGGATTCTAGCGGATATTTAATGCTGATATTTGATGGTTGTATGCAGGTTGACGACCATTCTCAACTTAGCAGTACCAACTTTCCATACAGGGTACTTGCAAAACGCTCCTGAAAGTTCACGGACGCGGAGCACAAGAGCGGCTGGTTTTCGAATTCCAAATTCTTGGAAAGCGCGGGGCCATTAGCGGCTGTGACCCGAAATGTCAATAAAGTTTTGTTCATCAAAATAAAAAAGGTCTTGCCAACCTACAAATTCCCGCCTTCTCTCGGAAGACTACTCGTCAAGGGGCTGGCCCGGAATCCGGAAGTTCAGCGCACTCGTCCAATCCCGGAGGTAGGTGTAGGGCAGCGACGCCAGGCTGGCCAATCCCGAGGAAACTCGCCCGCACTGATCCCGCCTCCGCGCGACGCTGACGGGGCGCTCGCGGGTACGGCGGCTGCGGGGGCTGAGCGACAACGACGTCAGCTTCGCCAGGTTTTAGCGTCCGGCTCTACTCCCGGCTCTGCCATGGCGCCCAAAGGCGGTTCCAAGCAGCAATCCGAAGAGGACCTCCTCTTACAGGATTTCAGCCGCAACCTCTCGGCCAAATCCACCGCGCTCTTTTTCGGGAACGCCTTCATCGTGTCGGCCATCCCGATCTGTGAGCGGAAAAGGGGTGGTGGGGAGACGGCGGCCGGGCCTGGGGGAGGCGGTGGCGGGGACGTGGCGAGCCCGGGCGGGGGTTCTGCTAGGGCGACCCGCAGCCCGTATTTGCGCGATCACCGGTTTAGACTCTTGGGGTGCTAATTCTTGTGGAGATAATGCTGCCGACTGTTTCCCCACGCAATTGACATCTTGAGCTTGTATCTGTACGGCTTTCGGAAAAACGAATGAATTACGTGAGACAGGTTCCTTTTAACCCTCGCTTATATTCAGTCGCCGCAGACTGATGTGCAGCCTTTTCATAAATTGATGGAAGAGGCTGGATAGATGCCCAGGGCCAGCGATCTGCCGTTGAAACATTTTAATCACCCTAAACATTTTAATCACCCTGTTACGATACTTTCCGAACTCTCGTTTGGATTTAAAAAAAAAATTGCGAGTTGGCTAGTGTTCGGGGTTCCGGAATCTAAAAGTCCTGTCTGTCACACTACTGCAGGGTGTTGAATCCGGATTTATTTTCTCTCTTGACCTGTACACCCGCGTGCAGTTACCTTGGTGTGGATCCCTTGGCTGCGGGGCCGCGCTGAGCAGCCTGAGAACTGCCACGTCAGCTCTAAACTAAGGCTTGCACGTGCATCTTGGTGTGACCTGTAGTCCATTAATAGTCCTCTGATGAGTGGAATCTGAGGCCGAATTGTGATTTTTGTTTAGCCAGAGTTTGTTTTCATTTTAGAAGAAGCAGAAATTTCATTTGGACTAGGAACAGGAAGGTGGTGCTTTACGAGTCTTCTGAAGTGGGAAAGCTTTGGGGTTGTAACTTTTTATTGTCTACCTTACTTCTGAAGATCTCCTGTACACTGTTGGTTCCCTAGTCCAGACTAACGTATCAGGCTTAACTACAGTTAATTCAGCACCTTTGTAAATGGATAGAGATGTCTTACTCTGTTTTGATCCTTCAACACCATTCCCCTCCCCCCTCTTTTTTCAGGGTTATATTGGCGAATATGGCACATGGATCTTATTCAGTCTGCTGTTTTGTACAGTGTGATGACCCTTGTAAGCACTTACTTGGTAGCATTTGCCTACAAAAATGTGAAATTTGTTCTCAAGCACAAGTAAGTATATTTCACAAGTTGAAAACGTGTTAAATGTTGCATTTCTATGTAGTAGATGTCTTCAAGACCATTTGTGTATGTCTTGGTTTCATAAGGTTTGGTGAGAGATGTCTTTATGGATATATTTATATATTTTGGAAAGGCACATTGATGATCCAAAAAAAATTATGAGTTGAAGCAGAGGCAGTGTGCTTCTGATACTGCTAGCGGAAGTAGGTTTTGATAGTGGAGTTAGAATACTTAAAACACCAGCATTAATCATAAAGCTTGTAAAAAGGAAATTCATAGCATTTCAATAGAAAATGGGAGTCTTTCTGGAACAAATTGTGTTGTTTTAATAAAACTCTGAAATTTTTAATGCTAATTATATTTTTTCTTATGAGTATGTGAAAATTATCATAAAATAATTGTAAAATAAGCCATCATTTAAACAATAAACTTTGAAAACCACCCAGGCTTCACTACAACCAATTTATGCACTAGTTACTTGTAACCAAATATACTCTGGTTTCCTAAAGGTTAATATGTCTATACTCTTGAAAATAGGGTGATATTTATTATTTTGGATGGCATATTTATTTACAAAGAAAATGGGAATTTTTGTTTAATTGTAAAAGGTACCTTTCGATTGTTTTCATGTTCATTTTGATTTCATGTTCATCCTTATTTCAAGACAGCGGTGCCTTTCTCTCATTTCTCTGCTCCCCAGTGAGGCCTTCTGGTGCTTTTTATTTTAAATGTTCTTTCTTAAAGACAGTTGAGATTTTGCTAAAATCTGAGAGGTACCAGTGTGCTTGTCTTTTTATTGCCATAGTTCTCTAGTTTGGACATTTGCTTGCTCGACTTCCTAGAGCATTCTGTTTAGTCTCTTAAACACACATGGTTAGTTTAGGGCCCTCTATGATATGCACTGTATAGAGCATGGTACTCTCTGATGTAACCCATACGGCTGTGTGAGATTACACACATTATCCTTTTTTTATGGAATGAAAAACATATACTCATCCTTATCTGCCATCATTTCATTATGTCACTTTTTTAGTAACAGCTCATTATACATGGCTTTCTCTTTTAAATAAAACCAAATTCTTCCAGATCCCAAGAATGCATGTCATTTTCCTCCTGCTAGTCTGGCTTTCCCTGTCTGGACAGGGCTTTCTCCTGAGAGTCTTCATGTCATCCTTTGAACATGACTTGTGTCTTTCTAAATTCCAATTTAGAATTGTCTCCTTCCCATTCCTACTTGCTTGTAATTTTGAGACTTAGTGTTTTTCCAGAGAAATCCTTCTTAACTTTGCTGGCCCTATGTTAGAATCATTTTGGTGACGGGTTAGAAACATGTTGAGATGATCTCAGTGAAATGGGATTTGTTGTATGGAGACCAGAGAGGGCCGCATCGACTTCTCCCATGTCTCAGCAGGCATAGTCACTAAGGTTGAGCATCCCTGTCCTAGGTCAGCAATCAGGGGCTTTGTCACTTTGTGTGCCATGTCTGCTCTCTACCAACTGCAGTTTCAGGATTCCCATCTTGGCCTCTGCTTTTCCTGAATGTCTTGTGAGGCCCAGTTGCCTGTGGCCTTCAGAAGTGGGCACCTCTCTGACATATCCTTTCTGATCTTCTGGGAACCCAATCCCTCTGGGAATTGGGATTTCTCACATGTCCTACATATTATTTTTTTGTTCATCTTGAAATCAAAATCATGTTCTCCTTTCTACTTTAGACTTCTTGAGAGCAACTATCGTGTCTTTAGTTTTATATTCTTACAATAGTTAATAGTACATTTAGTTTAATAAAATTTCAATAATTTAGTGACTAGGTTCTGATAGTGGAATTTTTCTTGTCGTTGATTTGACTTAATATTAAATTTTGTCAGTGACACCAAAATATTTTCCAAAAAAATTAGTGCTCAAACAGACCCAGAGAATGCTCTGTGTGGGTAGGTATTAACTGTAGAAAGAAGATGGTTTCTGTGTCGATAGTTTGAATTCCAGTCCAGCTCTGCTCCTGGAATGTCTAGACTTGGGCCATACATTTAACTTTCTAGAGTACGATTCCTGAGTTGTGAAGTGGGGTTACTACTAGTACTTCCTAGAAATGTGGGGTACAATTAATGCATGCAACTTGTTATCTGGCACATAGTAAACATTTACATGCAGCGTTGGAGGAGTTTGAGGAGAGATTTTTTTGAAAGATGACAAGTGATTTCATTTTAATAAAGTAGTTCTGGGTCAGTCATACTGATGTAAAAAAATAATAGAAAAGTTTGTTGCTTTTGTGCGTTATCTCAGTTGTCTGAGTACTGGGCTGCTGGAGTGGTGTTTGTTGTGTTTTAGCATATTCAGCTCTGAGGAGTTTTATTTTCTAGGAGTCTTTATGGATGGTTGGGCTTCTTTTCAAGTTGTAATATACCTCTGGGATGGCTGGTATTGGTAGCTAAGTATAAAATTTTAGAACTAGAAGTTACCTAGTTATCTGGGGTTCGGTCTTTTTTGGAGTATTTGTCCAATGGACAGGTGATTAACTATTTAAAAGTTTAGCGAGTACTGAATCTTGGAAAAGTTTATCTTTTGTCCTACAGATCTGACAGGGTGTGTGTGTGCATGTGTGTGTGTGTGTGCACACATGCATTTTTCCCTCTTCAGCAAGAATAGTTGCTGCTATGTGCCATCTCTTTTTTATTTTTTTCAGTTGGCCTTAGAAAAAAGTGGTCTTAAGGGAAGTTCAAAAACTACTTATGTGTGCTAGACTGCAAGAAAGGTGCAGTCTGTCCTTGTGAGCATAGTGAAATGAGTTAGGTGAAGTTGAGTTTTTGAAGGAACAAGCACACTGTAGTGTCCTGAAGTTTCTCTTAGGACTGCAGCGATCTCCTTAACTGCTTTTTTCTTTAGGTTTCAGATTTTTATCTGTATTTTGTAGACAAACTGATTCTCCTTCCTCTAGATAATCAATTTGCAATTGCTGAGAATAGCTTACCTCTTTAATAATGTGAGTTCTAACTCAGTTCTTAAGTAAGTGAAAAACCAGCTCTAATCTGCACTTGTTTTGTGTCCCAGGAGCTCTTGTGATTGCAAGAGGAGTGAAACTTTTCCTGAATCATCTCTGACTTTTCTTCTCAGGAACTCACTAGATTTCTCCATTTTTCCTGACCAAAACTGAATATAGCACAGTAGTGGACAGGTTTCTATTTTTGTGCTTCATATCCTGTTGCTTGTGCTACTTCTCAAGTTTGCAATGAGTATTTACGTTGTGAGACTGACTGTGTAGGACATTTACAATTTACTTGTTGTCTTATTTTTCTTCCATACGATTAATGAAAAATAAGCTATGTTGAATTGAAATGTCATAATCTTTGGGTGTCTTTTTGTGTTTCATCACAATTGAAATTTAATCCTCTTTCATAGCGACCCTATTTGGTAAAATTCATCTTGTAGGTTCTTTGATGAGTATCGGTTAAATTTTCCTTATCCAATTATTCATTACTGAAAATTCTGATCTGGAAAAAAACTTCAAGTCTTTTTCTGGCTGACCCCTTGTATTGGTATATCTTTAAACCAGCAGTTCTTCTAACTGAAAGTGGTAAATGAACTTCCGTCCATGTGACATTGCCTCTTTTTAGTGAAATTGCTCTTGGACTGGAGTTAAAAATATTAAGATAATAAGGCTGGTAATTCCCCTTTGTTTTTTTAAGCCTGCTTTTCTCTTTTGTTATTTACTGGAATTAAAATCATGTCATTTGTTAATGTCTCATCGCATTTGTTTGTTGAACAGTTAAATTATAGGTTAAAACTAAATGGAGTTAAAATGATTCATAGCTAAACTGTGCCAATAGCATTTGACTTTTGTTTCCATATTAAATTTCCAAAAATTCTCTCTTTTAAGCAGAAATCAAAACATATAACTAATAAACCACATCTTGGGAAGTTTCTTGCGCACCCGCTCTTTGGCTAGTACAGTGTAATAAACTTGGAACTTTCTGTCCAGCTTCTTTTTTGAAATGTAAAGTATTATACAATTGCCAGCACAAAATATGAGTACAGAGTGTTTCTGAGAGTATGTGATATTCACTCATGGAGCATGTGGAAACTATTTTTTCTTTTCCTTCCAGAGTGGCACAGAAGAGGGAGGATGCTGTTTCCAAAGAAGTGACAAGAAAACTTTCTGAAGCTGATAATAGAAAGATGTCTCGGAAGGAAAAAGATGAAAGGTTTGAACCCTTACTTACAGTGTTTCTGGTAATCAGAAAGGGGGTGTTTTATGGGAACTAAAGCTTGATTCCTGCTTAAGAGGATGTGGGTATTACGTTGCTATAGAAGACGTAGTAGACGTAGTGATGAGAAGATTAGTAATTGCCTTTGAGTTTTATTATTGGCAGATACTTTTCTTTGTGCTGTTTATTTATTCCTATAAAGAGGAATAATAATGTTACCTCCATTTTATACCCAAGGAAACTGGGGTATGGAAAGCATTGTCGATTTGCTCAGAGCTGTATATGAGCTTTGGTGAGCAGGCAGTGCGGCCTCAGTGCCTGTGCCTTTCTGCACTGCTGCGGCTAGGAGTCTGGAGAGCTTTGCTCAGAGCTTCCGCCTTGTCCTTGAGTGACTCACTGGACTCTTCTGGGTCTGCAGTGTTTACATTGTGTGGTGTTCTAGCATTTCCAGGTGATGGTGTTTTCTGTTCCGGAGCTTCCAGAGGAACATCCAGTTCTTGGTTATCTACATTGATTGGAGAAGAGAAAAGAACTGGATTTGTTTCCTAGTGACTCGCACCCCCATTTTTTCCTGCTGACTGATATTCGAAGGAATTAGATTCTAACATCTGAGGAGTAGAATTCTATGAATGATTGAATAAGCTTGTGCTTACAGGTTGCCAGATGGTTTAATAGAATCATGAGTTGTACTGTTTTCATGGATCTTAAGTTTTAGTATTTATAAGCTGCTTTGTGGAATGAAATATTTATCTCACCTTATTCTAGAACCTTTGTGGAGATTTTCAATATTTAAGTTCATATAAAACATAATTTTAAAAGATCAGAATACATTAAAAGGAAGAAAAGGTAGATGAACAAAGGCCTCAGAGTTCGTTTTAATCAGTTGTGCATTAAACTTAGACTGAGCTTCCAAGTAAAAGGGAAGCATCTGAGGTCATACAGCTTTCATTGTCTGATGAGAAGCAGCATGTAAGTCCTTCTGAAAGGAAACTTTCCTGGCACTGAATCTTGGAAGGACTTTATCAAGTGGATCCTTATTTAAGGGACATTGAGTAACTTAATGAACAATGTCTTCTAGGGTGGTTTTGGAAGGACATCAAAACATAATTTCAGTGGTTATCTCCTATGGATCCTTTGTAGAACTGAAGGCACACTATTAAATTATAGCAATGAAGGTCTTTTTTCACAGAGTAGCTATAAGGAGGTCTGACTGCATAGTGTTCTGGTTGCAAATTGTGCACAGGGATAGAGCTTAGAGAATCCAGAATACTTTTAACCTTTTTATTGAATTGTGACGGTCACTTGTGTGGTGGTTTTAGTATGAAGTGCTTATCGTTAACACAGATTCCCAAAAGGTTGTTGTAACTCTTACGGGTTTCAGGTGATTACTTATATGAAAAATGACAAATGGTCCTCCTTCCCACTGCAGACTTGTCGGTTTGTTTCTTGATCCTAAGTAGAAGTCAGAGTTAGAATAGGGAGTGAGGCCCTCCCCAGTGGTGCAACAGGTAAGAACGCAGCACTGCAAATTGGCCGCAGCTGCTTCAGTGAGAGTTCAATCCCCTGCCCAGAGCTGACCCACATGGCGTGGCGGACCTCTCCTGACCTGCCCGCTGTTCCCTTCAGCAGTGTGTTTCATCAGTCAGCCTATTGTGCTCCCCATTCTGTCTCTGGTGAGTCCTCTCACTGCTTCTGCACCTCTGCCTATACCCCAGCTCTGTATGCATAAATGAATAAATCAAAGGAATGGGGGTGCAGGCAAGGTGCAGGGGGGTAAGAAGATTCACTAGAGACAGAGTGGGGAATAGAACAAGTAGATTGACTGAAATACACTGCTGAGTGGAGCAGCGAGCAAGACAGGGGAGATCAGCTGCACCATGTGCGTCAGCTCCCTGGTTGGGGATCGAACTTGTGCCCACAGTGGCTGGTGATAGTTTGATAGCCCTGAGACTTAACCCCAGCACCTCCAGGGACACCCGCCCTACATAATTTTTTTCAAAATGCTGGTCTCACTCCCTTGGTTATTAATGCTTGAGCATTTGTTTCACTTAGTTGATTTCACATCTCACTAATAGGTCACAACTTAACCTTTTTAAAAACTGCTTTTAATTAACCAAGAGAAGTTAAGTGTCTCTTATGTGTAGATATCTGGAACTTCATGTTGCTTGCATGAAAGAATGAATCAAAGTTTGATGATTAAATAAATGAAAAAGTTGAAATTCAAGAGATGAAATACCATGACCAACAAAAAAACAAGTGGGTTTTTACAAAGTTAAGAATGACCAAGCAGAATTCTACTATTTTGACCCCACAACTAATTTTTATCTCTGGATTATAGTTTTGAAGGCTAAAATCCTGATAGTCTGTAGAGAGTTGCCAGCCAGAAAGTTGAACTGTCAGGAAGTTTTGTGCAGTTGAGGACCCAGTGTGTTGTAGGTGAGGCCATGGAAGAAGATGCCTGTTAGGGCTGCAGAGGAAACCACCCCCGTTGCTGTTAGTCGGGCTCTTCCTCTGAAGCCCTGTTACTCGGGAAGAGGGGAGCATAACCAGCAGCTGTTTTCTTTAGCATCAGTCTAGTATCGGCAGTAAAAAGGGAACAGTTCTGACTAAATTTACTATTACAGCTACATTCTGTCTTGAAGACCTAAGGAGAGCTTACAGTGAACTAGGGCCATGGGGTGTTTGCACTTTTGAAACGTGTATAAACTGGATTGATTGTGTGTGTACCTGTAGGATCTTGTGGAAGAAGAACGAAGTAGCTGATTATGAAGCGACAACATTTTCCATCTTCTACAACAACACTCTCTTCCTGGTTCTCGTCATTGTGGCTTCCTTTTTTATACTGAAGAACTTCAACCCCACAGTGTATCCTTTTAAAAGGTGTATTATCTTTATTAGAAATCTAGAAACAGTAGTTCATTTTGATTTGTTGAGTATTTTAGTGGAAAGAAAAACTGCATTGTCCATTAAATAGCACTGTGACTTTGAACAAATTTCTGTACATTTAAAATAAGGGCCTTTGGCTTGATAAATTTATAAATTCTGACTTCCTGACCAGTAACAAGTATTACAGAGCAGTTCGTCATAGTTGATTATGTATATCTAACTCTTAAATTCTAAGGCGGTGGGGGTAATTGCTTTCTTTTATAGCTCCTGGCATAGGCCCTGGAGTCTGCTGATATTTTGAGTTTTGGATTGAGTGAATAGTCAGTGCAGCTAAATAGGCACATTTCATAATATCTTATTAATGTTTCAAGTTGCTCTTAACTGAGCTATTAAACAAGAATCAATCTTCTCTTGTTAAGGTAATTTATTAGAGGTGTTACCCAGGAGTGTATGGCCAGACTTTTAATATTTGGAGATTATGATGTAATAAAATATCAGACATTCTCTGACTTGTATCTTCTGGGACTCCTGGAATGGCTTGCCCTGAACAGCCCAGTCCCTGGACTGAGCTGCAGACTGTCCAAACATCCGTGCTTTTCCCTTCCTGCTAAGGGGGTGTGGAGAGGGGAAGGGTTGGCAACAAGACACATAAGTCTCTTCTTCCTTCTCATATTCTCTAATCAGTACTCCTGAAAATAAGTGAGATTCAGATGTGCTTTTTGTGGTCATGTGGTCTAGGTTTATGTTTCAAATGTTTTCTTCTTAAAATGGGGAATATATTTCCTGTGAATGTTTTTCATTCCTTACTGTCTTCTCTCGTAAATTGTGTTTGTAGACAATGACCATCTACCATTGTCATAGCGTGCCGGGAGGGAGAGAGTATATTCCGAAGAGATGGGTTCTTTTTGATAGGTCGAAAAACTAATTTGGGTTCTTAGTTTTTCCTTAACATTAAATTCTTAACAGGAATTATATTTTGTCCATAAGTGCTTCATCAGGTCTCATCGCCCTCCTGTCAACTGGCTCCAAGTAGACCATTTCAGCCTCACTCCCTGGCTTTGTAGCTCTGGGTGGCCTGAGGTATATGTAAAAGTAGCAGGGTGGTCGGTCAGGGTGGGAAACACACAAGATGCTTTTATAGTCTGGAATTTGAGGGTTTAAAAAACCCCAGCAAGATGTAATTCAATATGTGTTTGTTGGCTCTTTTTGACAGATTGTTGAAATTAAATGAATGAATGGGAAACTCAGAGTACCAGAACATTTATTAAAAGGCAGAGTGTCTTGCAATGTGCTATAATCATAAAAGAAAATAACTTGTTTCCTTCATCTGTCAGAGGTCACAGTAACCTGGACTGAGCTGTTATTATTTATTACAGTTGCAAGAAGTTAATAACTGGTTCTCTCTGTTCCAACTACAATATTACAACTTCTTTGGAGCCTTACAAGTATCAGAATAAGTCCTGTCTCAGAGAGAGAATAGAAGCCTCATGTTTGCAAGACTATGGATTTGTGATTTGAAATAACAGTTGAAAACATGGCTTGTCCATCTTGGGAAAGTGAAACTTGTGGAAAAGTGTTTTTTTTTTCCCTCAAAGAAGAAAGGCAGCCAAGCCAGTAACCTAAAAATAGTGCCCAGAGTTGTCCTGTGGGGTTAAAGCACACAATGTTCACTGTATAGCTTTGACACTGTGTGGCCAGAGAAGTCAGCTTGACCCTAACGTGTTGGTTTCACCTGTTAGGAGACTAGGTGCATTCTTTTTCTCTTTGAGGGTCTGAGGGTCTGACTGTAGCTTGGAGGAAGTTAGGGGGAGACCTTTTTCCTGTGTATTGATATGTAAAAGACCAAAGTGATATTTAGGTCCCAAATTCTTAGAATTCCAAGGAATTAGTTATTTTAGTGCTTGTCAGCATTTTCCATTAGGATGGTCTTACATTTAACCCTTTAGTCCACAGATTTCTAAATTTGAACTTTTGGTCCATAGAACCCTATCAATTCTAAACAGAATATTAAATGTCTCTATTCCTGGGGGGGGGGTGTCTAAGAGTAGTCTCCTATTTTTTTAGTTGTTAAGTGTTCACATGTCATTTTCTGTGTGCCACGGTTTGAAAAAGTTTGTGATGCTCCACTTTTAACCTGTCTCACTTAAACAAACTACAGAATTATAGTCACACTGGTTTTGGTTTCCTGTAAGTTTCTGCCCACATCCAGTACTTTCCTAAAAGCAGTAAGTGGCTCAAAGGGAATAGTAACTTTAACATTCAGTTTCCAAGTTTAAGGTAAATATTGCAAATAATCTCTACTTTTTAGCTTATCACTATAGAAAGGTATTCGCCAGGAGTTGGTCTTCCACTTCCATGCTGTTGGATTTTCAGTACTTGGGGAGGAGGGAGGACACTTGGATGATGACCACGACCAGGTCAGCAGCGTCTTCAGCTGAGGACTGGTTATTGCTTTTACAAGTTGGCAGGCCTTTGACGCCTTGCTCTACATGCCCTCACGGGTAGTGTGGACTGATAGGGAATCTGAAGAGACTCGGCTAGTTAGTGTATGTAACTCGTGAAAGGTTGGCTTTTATTACTGTTTTAACTTTTTTTCCTGTTGATGAATAAGTGGTTACTAAACGTTTGGCAACATGGAGTTAGTGCACCACATGCATTTGCTTGTTGGACAAACCACTGGTGTCAGCTGTTTTTAGAGGGCTGGAGCAAGTCTATAGATTGGAGATTTAAAAATTGCCACTAGATGGCATTGCTGGATAGATGGGGAGAAATGCCACATGCTTCTTACAATGGGGTGTTCAACAGGGGCATCTGCTCAATATGCTTAGTAGAAAGTCTTGTGACTTAATAAGCTAAATCTGTGGAAAAGCAAGGAAGCAAAATTTGCCTTTAATCCTAAATTTTTCCTAGAGCATTTTTAGATTATAATCATGATTCTGGTTTAGATTTTCTGCACTGTTAGATAAATTTCTGGGCGTGAACATAAGGCATGTGCACTGACAGTTCGCAGTTTTCATTAAGGATTCACTGTTATCCTCTTGGGAATCGAACTCTTTCCCCACCTGATATGGCTGTGTGGCACATAGAAGTATGACATGCTGAATCTGGTTAGGTAGTAAAAGCCTGCTGTAAGTGTCACCTTAAGGAGACCCCATGTCCAACAACAGTAAAATAAAAAGGGTTCTGCAATTGGTATTCAAAGTGAAGTTTCTTTTGCATATTCCTTGTCAAAAGAGGAGGCTTGAAGCATTGTATTTCCCTATTTTTAGTTTCTTCATTTACAATGTAATAAAGTTGTTGGGTTGAAATTATTCTTGGCCAGTAAAATTTTACTACTTGTCCTATTTGGTATGTTATTTGAACCAAGAGTTGAAGCTAACTGAAATATGGAAGTTGAATTCATACCCAAACGTCTTGTGAACGTCTTGCTTATTATTATTAAACTTTGCTTTTTAAAATCTGTGTTTACTCTAGACTTCTTTATAAGAAACATGTGAATAAATCTTTGTTACTTCATTTCATATCACCACGGCTCTCACTTCTCACACACCTGAGTGCATTTCTGAAGTTCACCGATTGCATGTGTGTGTGGCGGTGGCGGGCACAGCGCAGTTGTGTTACAGAGCTGCTGTCAACACATGCCTGCTGTGCCATCTTGCCAACCCAGGCAGGATGTGTTTGCAATAGGTATGCCAGTCACTGCTGCTTCTAAAGCCGGGAAGGGCGGGGAAAAAAGACTTGTTTGTAAAGAGGTGGATGTGCCGGTCAGGGCTGTGAGGGGTCTCTCCCACCTTGTATTCCTCCTCTGCTGAGGAGGATCTTCTGGGTGGTTGGTTTAGATTTTTTGGGAGGTGGAGAGACACTTCTCATTGGATTGTCACTCCTCTCTTCTGACCTTTCCCTTACCTTAATTGATCCTGAATTTGGATCACAGCAAAACTTTTGTAATTTAAAATTCACACATATAATTACTGTGTGAACCCTGAAAGCTAGAGGAAAAAAAAATCATTTTTAAAAGAGCACTGAATTGGACACAAAATAGTTGGATCTAGGCCTGGTTCTGTCATTAACTGGCAGTTGAATTTGCTCAAATTCCATCATCTCTTCAGGCCTGGTTTCTACATCTGCCAAAGAGGGTCACTTGGAAGATGTCTAAGGTCCCCTGGAGCTTAGACATCATGATGACTGGGCACATTGTTGATGACGATGCGCAGGAAATTCTTGAAACAGGAAGCCAGCTGCAGGACTGGGTTTGATTTCCCCGGCCAGGATTTCAGTGAGTGGATGGTTCTTCCCAGGTTACCTTTTGGAATGGTATCTCTGCCAAGGAATTCTTTCCAGAAAAGAAATGAGTGAATTGAAAGGTTTCTTTAGGCCAGAACTTCTTATCTAGTATATTTACCTTCCCTCATTTCCTCAGCTAAGCAATAATGTTTGTACGTGGTTTTAATTTGCACATTCTTTGAGTTTGAGAATAACCTTAGTACAAGAGTATTTATAAAACCAGGTAAAAATAAATCACAGCTTATTATTTTCTGCACTAGTAAGAAAAAAAATTGAATTCTACTTTAACACTGTTTCTGTTAGACACCATTCAGTGCAGCTTACCTGTATGGATAATTACATGCTTATTGCCTGTTTTATGTAGCTGAATACATATAATGAACAAGCACATAAATCTTGTGAGATTAAATGCACAAAATGCTTTTATTACTCTAAGCAAATAAATAAGGTAAATTACAGTTCCAAGTAGACAACATTAGCTCATTTCTACACAGTAGTTCACTGGGTTGATTGAATACACAATGAACAACTGAAAATTTTCCATCATTTCCACCAATTTTCATTTCATGAAAGTGAATCATGAAATGATTATCATGCTCTTGGTGACAACTCCCACTTTCTCCTATTAAAATACAGGTAGTGGTAATCATAAAGTTGTTAACTTTTTCCACAATACCATTTTAAGATTTAGAACTTAAACATGAAATACACACCTGGAAATGATGGCAGAAAAGAATATTTTAAGCAGATAATGTATTTCTTCTGTAAGTCTCAAGGTGATTTCTAAGTAAGAGATATGCTGGTCAAAAAATTAAATTTTTGTACATGCTCTGGTATCTGAATAGAAATCTAGGACCAGCCTCCTCCCTCCCCACATACCCCTAAACAGAAAACTAACATTTTTCTCCCTTTTTAAGGTACACACACAGTATGTTCTTAGAATTTTTTAAAGTGGAATAAGAATATTCATTGGGACAGGGAGGGGGGATAGCCAAGACTGGCAGGACTAGATGGCTTCTGAGTGTAGCAAGGCTAGGCCCCTTTAATCCATGCAGAGAGCTTTCATGCATATAGGTTAGTGTACATAATGTGATTATAGGATCAGGAAGTTCTGTAACATTTGCTTTTCATAGGGCTAGTTAATTCACCCAGCATATATTGAGTAGTGACAGCATTTTTTCACAAAACCCATGATTCACTTTCATGTTAATAACTCCTCAAAAATACCAGGCATTATATTGTAAAATCCCAGTGCTAATTAAACAGCAAACATTTGCCTTTCTGGGTATTTTACAGGTTGACTTAGAAAACTGAGCATATGTATATTTATTTTTAAAGCTCAAATATTTAAACTTGCAGAAGCTATGTCTACAAGCACAAGCAGTCAAAAGTATTAAGCAGGTTTTCATAAAATGTAGTGAAAAATGAACACTTCATTGCAGGTACATTTTATTCCAAGCAGTTTCCATAGCAGTGTAATCCTCCCTTTCATAACCAAAGATTGGTGTATTCATTCTTACTATCTCTCCATACAAATGGGCATAGCAGCATTAAGAGTTCTAGTAGATGCCTTGAATTAATTGCTATATAGGGCCATTCTTGGGGCCAAGCTACAGTGAATATTTTAAAGCAAAAACCTAGGGATTTTGGTTTATTAAATAAATGAAACAACTCTTGCTAATATGAATGTGAGAATAGAAAAAAAAAATAAAATTTTTCTGCTTATTCTCCAAGCCAGACTTCTGCATTAAGATGGCGCGCTCTTTCTGGTTCAGTCCACATCGCCCTTGTGGATCTTGTTCACTTGAAAAAATATATCTCACAGCCTTCTTTAAGATACTAAATGACTGAAGGTAATGCATCTTCACCCCTATATACTCTCCAATGCATAAGCATGAGGTGCACAGAGCAATGCAAGAACAGGTGACTCCAGTCCAAGATAAGAAAATAGAATGGATTTTCCTGGTTGTGAGTTTCCTGATGTGCTCATAATTCAGATGCACAGTGGTAGCGACAGCAGACACCTCAGAATCCAGGGACACTAGAGGTTGAGCAGCAGGCTGCTAAGTGATTCAAGGACTGGCTAGCGACACCCTTCTGTGCCGGTAATACCACTATGTTACCATGCAGCTCCAGGGCTCATGCAGCGCCTTAGGACCTGTAGTCCTTTTTGCTGTAGGGCTTGTTGCGCAATATGTTATCAATCTCATTTACCACATGTGATGTCATCTTTGGGAGAACCTGAGAGCAGGAGAAGTGAAAGAGAGGCAGTTAGTACTTGATCATTTATTCTTCGCTTCAACATGAAGCACAGTTGTGTAGACTTGTATAATACATTAACCACGACTAGAATATAAGTTCTTCCCCAGACTGAGCAACTTGAGTTGAGGGACCTTGTTTTAATTGATCTAGATCTCCAGTGTGCACATGTGCTTGGCCCATAGTAGTTATTTCCAATTACCAGTGGCCTGGATAAAAGCAGGTATAAGGTATAAAAGAAGACGCATGAAAATAGAGACTATCTGGAACCACTCTGTCCAGTAGAAATAGGGAAGTTTTTTGAAGTATTGTGTCTTTTCAAGCCAGTGTACATTATACACTTAACCGTCATGTCTACCTGAACTGTACCTGCACTTAGCCACACATGCCAATGGTGATGACAGTGGACAGCACAGGGCCAGAGGCTAAGGAGCGATTTCAGTGGGCAGTCAGAACCCTGCTGAAGGATTGGCAGGTGTTACACACCCAGGTGGGTGCAATAGGAAGAAAAGTGCTGATGTAATGCTGTGATGAAGTGGTGGAGGTCTAGGGGAATTGAGATTAAAAACAATGAAAGGACTTGAATGCCATTTAAAGGAGTTGGGACTTTCCTCTGCAGGTTGTTGGGGACCCTCAGGATTCCTCATCATAGAAGTGGTCCCATCAGACATTGGAGGTAGTTTGAAGGATAAGTTGAGAAGAGGGAAGTGGGACTCATTACAAGTAAGTTCCAATTTTGCGAGAGATGTGAAGAGCCTTAACCAGGAGAGCAGCAATGGAGTAGAAAAGAATCGGGTATTTTTGAGGATGTGGGTAGATTCTGCACTGACTGACTGGAATAATTTTGGTGAGGTCACTGAGATTGGAAACCAGAGAAGTGCACTGGAGCACAAAAGTTTGGAGTGAGATATGTTTGACCCTACAGGCATCTGCCGCTGGATGCAGTAGAAGTGCCCACAGGGGAGCCCGGTCAGAGTAGCCGGGATGAGGACTGAGACATGCCACTTGGCGCCCTGAGGAAGGATGAGCTCATCCAGAGCTAACGCTTCCCCTGAGAGGTGGGCCAAGGGCGCTCCCTGCACCACGAGACAAGGGACAAAGGCAGACCTTGTGGCAGGAATAGTCTGGCCCTGTGTGGACACTGGAAGGCAGTCATGACCAGTTCTGAGGGTTGGGCCTCACCCTTCCTCTGCTGTGGTCATGTTGGCCTGGGGGACTTGTCTCCACTCAAGTGCCATCTTCAGAGACCTTAGGGTTTGGCAGAACAGTGGAGCTCCTTGGCTTGAGAATCTGGTTCTGGTTAACAGTTTCCTATCCGAGGCCAGCAGGGCTGTGGAAGTCTCAGCTGCTCCGGCGTCTCAAGAATCTAAACTAGTGTGTTACGCAAAGTGAGATTGCAGCAGTGAGCCCTCAGTCTAGAAACTGGAAGTTTTGTGTCTAAAGTACAGTAGTTTTGCCATGTGAGGAAAAAGCCCTTCTTTACACAGAAACAAATTTCTGATTAAAGCCATTAAAAAGTACTTGAATAAAATATGAAAGGGTTCGGGCTGGTGGGGTGGAGGGAGAAAGGCACTTCTTCCTGATTTGGGGTTCAAGTGGAGAGGACAGCTGTGCAGGGGGTGGTGCCCACATCAAGGTGTAATTGCACCCCTATGGTCTCTGACCCCTCTGGTTTGTGCAAATTTCAGGCATCTCCCAGAGCCTGAGGCAGCCGCCTTCCTGAGCCCCTGGAAATGTCCTTTCCTTACAACTGCTGGCACTCATACATTCGTTCTTTGCAGCCAAACCCCCCACTGCTGGGAACCCAGCCATCCTGGGCCCTAGTAACAGCATGCCTTGGGCAGGTCCTCGGGGCTGGGAGCTGAGGGAGAGCAGAGAAGGGAGGGCTGGGAAGCCCCTTTTCTTGCCTTTGCACTTGATGCCTTCTTTTGCTACCAGTCAGCCTTGTTTGAGACAAAGTACTTCAGAAGATGTTTACTTCTGAAGTTTATTTTTAGCTACCTGGAATGCTCCCACAGCCCAGCATTCCCAGGGAGTCACAGTTCCCTGTGGTGGCAGCCATGGTCAGTGGGTTAGCCCAGTACAGATCCACAGTTCTCTCCTTACCAAGCCATTAGCAAGTTGTGCTGCTTCTCTTTCCTGAACTAGGCAGCCCACTCTCTCCATGTGGCCACCAAGCAAGCTGACCCCTGGGGCCCAGAGAACTGCCCCTCCCCACTTCATTCTGCCCTCCCGGATGTCGGAGCCATCTTTGAACGTGAAAGCAGCATGTCTGGCCTCTGCCTAAACCCTCTAAAGGACTGATCTGTATAGAATAGAACTCATACCCCATTGGTGTCCTGGGGGTGTGTTCCTTGCCTGCCTCTGCACAAGGGCCTCCCAACTACCCCTCTTGCTCATGACATATGACTGCATCAGCCTGAGACTGGCAGCTCCTGGAGGCCTTTCCTTCCCAGCTCAGGTGCACGCCCTGCTCTCCCCTGTGTCTGGAATGCTCTTCCCTGGCTCTCAACCTTTTCCAGGCTCGCAACACACCTGTCACAGCAGGGCTTCAGCCAGGGGCAGCAATTCAGGTGGTTTCATCTGCTTTTTATCTGTCCTGCTAGCTTGGACTAGCTTGTTTCCGGTGGAATCCCCAGTGCCAGCTCCATAGTAGATCCCCAAAGTCAGATAAGTGAATTAAGGGGAAAGTTTCTTAACACACTTTTTTTCCAAGTCCTGCCCTTGGGTTTTATTTCCAATTCTCCTCTGCCTCAAATAATGCAGGATATAGAATAAGTACCTTGTGTTAGTGGAGCTGAGGTGGTTACACTGAGTTTCAGTTTTGTATATAAGCTCTTGCCTACCCCTCCTCACCATCCCCACCCAGGACAGCTTTCATAAGGTTGAGCCCTCCCCTGACAGGGACAGGGAAGCCACAGAACCACTGTCCTCACGGAGCTGGGGGACTTGGGAGCAGGGGGACTTCACTCTGCTGTGAAGCCCAAGACAAGGATGTAGGGAAGGAGGTTTACCTCCCCCCAAATCATGTTCTGCGCTATTCTATAAAAGTGACTTTTATAGAAAGTTTAACGAAGTTTTTCCCCACCTCCCTCTATTCTCCTTTCGGGGAGGGGACGGGCTAAGGGCATGTTTTAGGGAAATCAGGGGAGAATAGTCAGGCATTTCTGTTCCCCTGTGAGTAAGAGGAAAATGTTACTGTTCAGCAGATAGTGGCTATGACAAGGGTATTAGACACGTGTGCCCGAGTAGGGCCCACCCAAGAGTGAGGTGTCACCTTTTGAGGAGCAGGAGGAAGTGGCCACAACAGCTGCCACCACTCACCCTTCTTAGCTAGAACTGCTAGGAAGGTCTCCCACGTTCCCTACGGCCCCTTCTACTGCTGTGGGTCTCAGACCGTCTCAGCAGAGGTGAGCGGGGATGGTGCCCCCAAATTGCTGCCAGAAAGATGTGATTCTGGAAATCCAAAATAGAGCTTATTTTTCACAAAACACAGCCAACTTTCATGTGTTCAACAGATACTTCTTGAGTATTGACTAAAGACCATGTAACTTGCTGGGAGCGGGAAAATTGGTGGAAAGGCAGGAAGACAGGTGTCTGACCTCAGGGAGTTTACAGCCTAGTGGGGCCAGGCAGTTACACTACGTGATCCTAAGTGCTGTGGTGGCATACTGTTGGTCAGCAATACACGTCCTCCGGCTATTAAATCACCAGCAGCTACAAGCAGGCTCTCGTGGCCAGGTCCTGGAAACCCCTCATCAGGTATAACGCTGGAGCTGGGAATGCACTGTCCACAGAAACAAACCATCCTGAGATGTGGACTTTGGTCTGATGCAGACACCCTGAATCCAGGTGCTGGACAAGTTCTGTGGCCTCTTGTGTCTGTGGCCTCCTTCCCTTCCACGCCCATTTGGAACAGGGATCCCATTCCCTGTATTGGGAACTTTCATGTAACTTGGAAGCAGTGACATGCTGAAGGACGGAAGTGGGGAAGACAGGATGCTGCCTGGGCACAGCCCCCCCGCCTGTGCTGGTAAGGGCTGGCTACTTGCCTGTATGGCACCGAGGTTTTCAATGAGTTGTTCGGGAGTGGATGACCCCAGGAGCACAGAGCTCACACCCTCGTTCCTCAGGCACCAAGCTGGGAAGAGAGAACACTGGTCAGGATGTCAAAGCATTTCTGTGGGTTGATTTGCTTCTCACCACCACCTGCAGCCACCATGTGTATTAACTCTGGAGGGCAGAGAGGGGTAGACAGTAAAGTTCAGAATGAAAAACCCCAGGCAAACCCCCCTGTCAAAGGATGTGGGAGAATGTTCCTTAGGATTGTGCATTGTGGCTTCCTGTGCTTTTTAATGAGTTCTTACCCCAACTGCTGGGGGTTAATCCAGCTGTGCCTGCATTCTTGCTCCTTTGACAACTGACACTGCTCAGATGCCTGGAGTCCTGTTCTGACCTGGTCCACAGTCCTGTTATTTTTTCATGCTCTCAACTTTCCCTCCTCTGGTATCTAAAGTCCCAGACGATCTGGGACAAAGTGCTGGATCTTTGTTTCCGGATACCTGTCAAGCCTCGTAAGCCTCCCTCCCTTCCTCCCCCACACAGGTTTGCGTGGTGTTGATCATCTGCTTACCCTCTTACTGACCCTCAAACTCCTCAGGCCTCTCCTTCCTCTGGCTTACTAGCACGCACGGTCCTGCAACCCTATTCAGCATCTAGCCCTCTCTTTTAGCAGGTGACCTTCCTTTAGAATATTAAGTCCATCAATTTGGAATATTCCCCAGTTCCTCACAAGTACACACCCACAGCGCTCATTTCAGAGGATGGTATGTGCTGTTTCAGTCCAATGTCAAACTGCCCTGTATCCATCATCTCCCTTTGCCTTTCTTGGATTTGAGTCATCGTTTGCCTGCCTCTCTCTCCTCCCTCTCCCCATCTCCTGGGGTTCATTTCATACTATCCTCTATCAACAAAACATGCTCAAATCTCTCCCATTCTAAAATAAGACACCTATGACCCTTCACACCAGCCCAATTCCTGGCCCACCTTTCTGCCCTTTTTAAACTTAAAAAGGTCAGTTTGGACAACCTAATTCTCCTTCCTTGAGTCCCATCCCCCTCCTTCTACATGTCAGAAGCCATAGCCCAGGAACCTCCTTGTTATTAAAGTCGCACCCCTGCAGCTTGAGATGCCAATAGGCCACGGATTCAGGGTCTCTAGGGTGCCCTTGCTAGGTGTCCCACAGCCACAGAAAGCATCTTGCTACTTCCTGCTAAAGCTGTGTCTCTGGTGCCTTGAACTTGGGCCCCCTCAGCAACTGGGGCTTCTGACCCAGACATTATCCTCAGGTGTCTGATCCCAGGTCCCCTTTTAATCACCCAGTCGACATGGTTAACCCTTCCTAAATATTTCTCTAATCCTGTGGTTCTTAAATTTTAATCACACATCGGGGTTATCTGGAAGGTTTGGAAAACCGGTTACTAGGTGTACCCTCAGCGTCTGACTCAGGAGTCCTGGGGTGGAACTTGAGAATCTACATTCTGACAAGCTTCCAGGTGAAGCTGAAGTTGCTGAGACTATGTTTTTTGCTTTTGTTTTTTAAAGCCTTTAAATTTACATCCAAAACTTGTACCCATTTTAGGTGTACAGTTCAGTAATTTTTCATACATGATCAAGTGTGCAATTATTTTAAAACCAGCTTTAGAACACTTTCATCATTCCAGTGAGATCTTTCACATAAGACTGTTAATCCTGTTCCTTGCCCTCCCCCACCCCAGAATCCATTAATCCACTTTGTGTCACTAGAGGTATTTTTTTTTTTAAAGATTTATTTGTGCATACAGAACTGGGGTACAGGCCAGAGGCTCAGGGGCGGTGAGAGGCTTCACCAGAGACAGAGTGGGGAACAGAACAGGCAGATGGACAAAGTACACTGCTGAGGGGAGCAGCGGGCGGGTCAGGAGAGGTCTGCCACACCATGTGGTCACCTCCGGGGCAGGTGGGAATCGAACTCATGCGGAAGCGGCTTTAGATTCTCAGTGCTGTGCTTTAACCCGCTGCACCACCAGGGAGGGCCTAGAGGTGTATTTTTAAATTTTGTGTGTGTGTGTTGAAGAACTGGGGTGTAGGCCAGAGATACCACAGAGGGATACCTCTGGAGAGAGGTCTGAGAGAGGAGTCAGACAGTGGGGAGCAGAACAGGTGGGCCCACCGAAATAGCACTGCTGAGGGAAGCAGTGCCCAAGACAGGAGAGGTCTGCGCTGGCTAGATGTGGGTCAGCTCCCTGGCATGGACCCATCTCAGGCTGTCCTGGGGACACTGAGATTTAACCCCTAGGCCACCAGGGAGGCACCTGTATTATTTTTTATATTTCATCTAAATGGAATGAGCCCTTTGACTTTTTTGACTTAGCCCATTTGTGGGGTTCACCCATGCTACGGCAGGTGTCTGTTTATCGTTTCCCTTTATTGCTGGAGAGTAGTCCCGTTGCGTGCAGGACTGCCCTTCAGAAGTCACCCCCACCTCAACTGCTTCCCCTTGCTGCTCAGACTAGCACCTCTCTCCAGCACAACTGGTTTTCCTGCCTCTTCCCTGGTTTATCTCTTGCCCTCTCCAGCTTTTTCACTTCCAGCAGCACTTTCTCCAGATGCAAATTTGACCTGTCAACTTGCCTGCCTTAACTTTTAGATGCACCTGATGGAATCACTATGCAGGGGGCAGCTATTATTTTTCATCCCAAAGACCTGCCTTCTAGCCTGTCTGTTTTGCAACCCTCCCGGGGGTGGGTAGGTTCACGGTTAGTTCTAGCAATTTGAAGGAGAATTTTAGAGCCCTTGGCATCATCACAGGTTTCTAATGGCAGGCAGGGGAAAGAAGCCAGCAGGGAGACAGCCAATTTGAGCCCCATGCAGAGCTACATGCTCTTTCTCTGGCGTTCTGGCGTAGTCTCGTCCTCTGCTAGCCGCTGCTGTAGCTGTCTCTGAGTTACGCCGCCCTTATATCCCTGACCTCAGGCACAGGTGTGCTCACTTACACATGCGCACACACCTTTGCTCAGGTGTCCACAGTCAGGCATGCATGCCCTGTGCCCACGCTCCTCTCAGTTAACGAGATCAATGCCGCAGTGATAGCCACAGAGGCCAAGGATGTGAAAGCCGGACCAGCTTCATTTTCCTTACTCCCTGCCTTGTTCGTAAATCCTCTCCATTCCCAAACACTATGCTGCCTTTTCTCCAACCAGTCCATAGCTCAAGGCATCCCCTTGACCTGGGCTGCCCTTTTGTCTCCCAGCTCCCATTGCACCACTAACTGCTGCCATCCTTTGAGGCTTCTCACCAGGTCTGCCTTCTCCTAAAGTCCTACTCCCACCTCAGGCTGCTTTGAGAGCTTCCACACTTCACTTCCACAACTCCATGTACTCAACTCTATATTAAAAATACCTGTTTAAATTGGAAAAACATGGAAGCAGCCCAAATGCCCAAAAGTAGATGACTGGATTAGAAAGATGTGGTACATATATACAATGGAATATTACTCA